>NW_026251944.1:0-549874 GCF_025331425.1 Radiomyces spectabilis | reverse complement strand
GGGAGATTCGGCCAGTTTCCACCCCAGTCTGGGGGTGGATACCGTTAAATTCTATTACCGACATCTAATTAAAATGATGCATTAAAAAATCTTTGGTCCATTCACAGACGAGTATCTTCCAATTAAAATGATGTGTTCATGGTTTTTGGTCCATTCACAGACGAGTATTCTTTTCCTTAAATAGCATGGTATTCCAATCAAAATAGTGGTATTTTTTGCTTTCAAATTATGGCTCTGATTACTGCTATTGATTCGGTGGCTTTGAATATAGGATTTATTGCAGTATGGTTGTCAGAATGAATGCTATTTACTACAAACAACAGCTATCTAGTCTATCTATACTACTGGAAGCTTACTAGGTCATGGGAGAATATGATTGTGACGAAATAATATGACTAGCTTAATCACTTATTGTTGACAAGATGTTACAATACAACATGAAGCGCTGTATAGGCAAGCAGAAAGAACATGATATCACTGCTGAAGTGCTTAACAGAAAACATCGGTATCTGCACTGTACTTGATATTTTCTGTTGAGTATCAGGTTCAGCAATGATATTATATACTGTACTTCTGAAGGCTACTAACAGCGGGACACAATCATTCAGAACTTACTTGAAAGATAGCCTACCTGACAACAGACCAAAATACTGTACTTCTGAAAGCAATTGAGTGCAGACATAACCATCGAGAAACTGACTTAAAAGCATCACCTTCTTGGCAATAAAACTAGAAATAAAGGAAGGGACAAATATTATTATAGAATATATATACCATATATAGTAATTTATTTTTAAACTCAGATTAAATTTTAGATATTTAATTAATTTTTAATCTTTTAATAATGGGTGTTATTTCATCAATTACTATTTCATTTTCAAAAGTTTTATCTATTGTTTTTCTTTTTTTTTCTTTCTTTTTATCTTTATTATATATTTTAAATTCATAAACTTTTTTTAATTGTTTTTTCGAACCATTTTTTTTCATATAAATTTTATAACACCCCTCTTTTTGTTTTATTTTATATTCACATAAATCATATTTTTTCATATCTTTAATAAATATACTTCTTTTAATATTATATTTATATTTGTCATCTATAATCATATCATATATATCATCCATCTTTTTTTTTAATTATTAGATTTTTCAATTTTTTTTTATTTTTTTAATTTTATAATAATTATATTTAATCACATTCATAATATAATATCCAACTTCTTAGGTATATTATATAATCATTATGTATTAAATAAGTTAGTTTATTGATATAACTAGGTCTTATTATTTAAGATAATGAATATTAAAATACATTTCATATTTATAGTATTATTTAATATATATTGTGTCATCTTTTTAATAATATTAAAATTCAATTTTTATCTTTTTATATAAATTAATCTTTTAAAATTTTTTTCCAAATATTATATTCTTTATTTTTTTTTCTCCATTGAAATTCACGTAAATGTAATAATATATATTTTTTATTTCTATTTCTTAATGGAATACTTTATTTTAAATGATTCCATAGAGGAACAGCCATTACCTCTAAAACGTATCATGCATGTTGACGACTTCACAACATCATGATACCATACCCATAGACAAGTAGCAACACTTCGTTTATACTACCCACATCAGACAACTTCTCTGACCATTTTAATAATTTTGTGATACATATAACTTTTTAGTGATACAATAATATATTTTTTATAAATTTTTAAATTAAAATAAAAAAATATTAATTTTTGTATCTTTAGATACAATATATATTTCTGTAGATCTAATATAATATTATAATGATACTGACTATTCCTCATAAACTTTCAATTGAATTAGTATGTATTTCAGTTATTGGATCTTTAAAATTTTTTTTATGATTTACAGTTAAATGTTTATATCCTATATTATTTAAATTATTATATCCTTTTCAACAATCAGTATAAATAGTAGTACCTTTTTTAATATATTTCTTTATAATTTTATCAATATTATTTATATTTCTTTTTTGAATTGGTAATAAAAATGTTTTTTAATTTTAATATTTAATTTTATTTTTTAATATACTTCTTTCAATACCACCAATAACCCATGCATCTTCAACTTTATGACCTCTATTATATTTATTTTTTCCAATTTTAGTTTCATCAATTTCAATTATTTTATTTCTTCCTCTAATTTTTGTATTTTTATTAAAATTAATTTTATTTTTTAAATATATTCTAAAAATTTTATGATATAAACTTACAGTATTTAGATTTATTTGTAAAGTAGCAGCAATACTAGTTGCTGGCATTTTTAAAAGATAATAATTTAATATATGTAATTGAATATTTAATGGTAATTTCATTTTAGAAAATATTATACCTGTTAAAGGTGAAAATGATTTTCTACATTTATAATTTTTACAAATATATAATTTTTTATTTATATATAATTTTGTATCCTTATCACAAACTTTATATTTTTCTATTTTGTTAATATAGTTATTATTAATTAAATAATATAAAGCTTTGTCTTCATTATTAAAAATATCTTTTAAATTTATATAAGGTTCTGTAAACATATTTGTAATAATTTTTATTATTAGCAAAAATTCAATTTTTAGTTTTTTTTAATTTTTTCAATAATTGAGTTTAAAATTATATTGGAATTTAAATCATAGAATCTGTGTGTTATCTTAATAATTGTTCAAAGGAAGTTATGATTAGTCGACAACTCAATGAAGGAGCAACATTTTCTATCTATAAAAAGGAAGACGCCCTCTGTCTTCAGACGTTAGAACTGGCACGTCTCCATGCCATTCTAACTATACCCATGGTCAAATTACACTGCACTACGCTTGTGTAAGGGACATAATACCTATTGACCTTTATATTTTTAAATTTATATTTTTCAATATTCATTTTGAAATTTAACATTTATAACAATTATTAATAATAATAATTGTTTCTCTTTATCTGTCAATTGCCTGGTGGCTTCTTTTTAAAAACAATCTAATGACTGAAAATAAAAAATAAAAAATTATTTTATTTTTTAATTTTGCCAGCCTATTAGCTAAGAGTAATATTTTCTATCTATAAAAAGGAAGATGCCCTCTATCCTTAGATGTTAGAACTGGCACGCCTCTATACCATTCTAACCACACCCATGGTCAAGTTATACTGCACTACACTTGTGTAAGGGATACAATATCTATTGACCTTTATATTTCAAAATTTACTGTATATTTTTTAATATTCATTTTGAAATTTAACATTTATAACAATTATTAATAATAATATTTATTTCTCTATGCAAGAGCACCATTTAGATCTTACTGTTAAACATGACAATGGATCTGTTATGATGTGGGGTTGCATGATTTACTTTGGTATTGGCTATGCTTGTCAAATCTTGAATGGTACAGTACTATAAAGAAAGAAGACTATATTTACATTTTGGATACTCATTTGAGGCAATTTTTGGATTACTATGGTATCTCCTTTGGTGGTGAAGATATAATATTTCAGCAAGATAATAACCCAAAACATACTGCTAAATTAATTAAAAAATGAATGGAAGACCATAACTTGCAAGTGTTACCATGGCCAGCTCAGTCTTCAAACTTGAATCCTATTGAATATCTATAGCATCATCTGAAACTCAAGCTTAGTATGTATGAAACTAAGGCTAAAGGAGTGACTGAGTTATGGGAAAGAATAGATACTGAATGGAATCAATTTACAGCTGAAACTTGTAAGAAGTACAGTATATAGAAAGTATGCCAGATAGAGTTCAAGCAGTTTTGAAGGCTAAAGGAGGACATACAAAGTATTAAATAAAAAATATTCACATCTGTCAAAAGGGTTCGCATGTACTAATTAACTTTGATCTGAGTTTACTCATCCAATAACAAAGCTATAAACTTCAAATTTGGCTTACTAATAGAAGTAAACAATGTCTATTGAATGGTTGTGGCCGTTTGTGACCGTTTGTGACTATCATGCGTAGTTAAAAAGTTACAGGCAAAAAACTGAATTTTCTATGACAATGTGAACCCTTTTGACACCCACTGTATATGAACCCCATCTATACGACACTATGGCTGGTTTGTCTGATAAAAAAACTCTAATTATCGCGGTGGATCATTTGGTTGGTGACGCTGAATATTGGTTTAAATCGAAGTATTACCGTGTTACGTATTTGGAAGAATTCATAGAGATGTTTAAACAGAAGTACAGTAGGTGTCAAAAGAGTTCACATCATCATAGAAAATTCAGTTTTTTGCCTGTAACTTTTTAACTATGCATGATAGTCACAAACGGTCACAAACGGCCACAACCATTCAATAGACATTGTTTACTTCTATTAGTAAGTCAAATTTGAAGCTCATAACGTTGTTATTGGATGAATAAACTGAGACCAAAGTTAATTAGTACATGCTGTTGTACAGTGACTCAAAAAAGTGGGGCAATGTTTGAAAAAATGTGCATTTTATTGATTTTCATAATTTCCCACATAATAAAGTACAGTTTTCTTTTTTTAAATGAAAGACCTTTTAATTATCTTTCGAATGAATTTTTACTCATATTGTTCCCATGTCTGGTTGTAAAGTTATGGGCAATTCGATTTTATATGTCATTGCCCCACTTTTTTGAGTTGGTGAAGGAAAAAATTTGGCAGGCGAATTTCCTAAGTGACTGCTGTCCGAAATTCTTCAAAATCATAGACGCTATCAAAACAAGGGCCTTCTCTTTTTTTCCCTTTCGAAATCAAGTGATTCATCCCCATCCTCTTCACCAATTACCAACGATTTTCGCAATTAGCAACCATTCTAACATGAAGTCAATTCCCACCACCACCGCTCAGAATATTGAAGTACGTTTGCAACGTGGAGAGTCCCAACGGACTATTGAAGCTGCTCTTGGCGTTTCACGTCCGACGATTGGACGAATTGCTAAGCAATTAGACATTCAGTCTAATGTTGCCAATGGCCGCCCATCAGCAATCAGCACTAACCTTGGGCAGCTCATCTTGCACAAGTTCGCCACTGGTGTTTACACTACTGCTGCTGACGCTGCAAGACAGCTTGCAGCAGAAAATACTTTTATTTCTGCCCAAACCATTTGGAATCACCTTTCAGCATGTGGTTTTGAATCGCGCATTAAACCAAACGCACTTCCATTGACACCAAGACGCAAGAAGCTTCGTCTACAGTTTGCAAAGAAGTATCAGCATTGGACTGTGGATGATTGGAAACGTGTGGTGTTTAGTGACGAAACTAAAATCAATCGTTTAGGTTCTGATGGGAAGCATTGGACTTGGGTGAAAGGTGGAGAGCCTCTTCGCGATCATAACGTTAATCCTACAGTCAAGCATGGTGGTGGTAGCATTATGCTATGGAGCTGTATCACTGCTGAGGGCCCTGGCTACATTACCAAGATCGGTGGTGGTATGAATTCTGATCTATATTGTAAGATTCTGCAAGATGATCTCTTCAGAACCTTGCATGATTATGATATGGATCTGAAGGATGTTATCTTCCAACATGATAATGATCCTAAGCATACCTCAAAATTGACATGCCACTGGTTGGAAGACAATCAGGTTAACGTTTTGGATTGGCCTCCATACTCTCCAGATCTCAACCCCATTGAGAACCTATGGTACTATCTCAAGGTCAGCTTTATGGATATGATACAGCACCTACCAGCATCACTGAACTTTGGAAGCGCACAGGAGATGTCTGGTGCCAAAAAGTGACGAAGGAAATGTGTGTAAAACATATAGAAAGTATGCCAGCACGTTTGGCGGCTGTGATTCAGGCTAAAGGTGGACAAACAAAGTGGTAGATAATAAAAATTAGGTAAGTGAAAAAAGTGGGCAATGCATAATATATTTTAATCGGCGATTTCTATAGATCTAGCCAATCAATCTGCTTCGTTTTTTTTATTTTTCAGAGTGCTATCTGTAGTTTATCTGTATGAAATACCATTTAATTTGAACATCTATTTTTGAGAAATTCATTAAAATGGACATTTTTCGCAAACATTGCCCCACTTTTTTGAGTCACTGTATAGATAGGGTTCATATACCACTACATAAGAATTACCACGGTTTAAGCAAAGAAGAGACACTAGAGTAATTACACACTATTTGTACATTCAAATCCCGATACCAGTTATCTCAACCTTATTAAAATGTTTGAATTTTAGTTCGCAGTCACTTTTATTGTCCGCTAATTTGGCGTTGTTGATTGGATAATAAATGTTTTTAAGGCTGCTGATTGGCTAAAACAAAATAGATCACATGATTTACGTGTTGTAAAAACCGGTCACTTGGAGTTGCTCATGATCTGCACTTCCTTTTATGCATGAGCGGACCGTGTTATTATATGATTTGTTTAGTTAAACCACGCTGTATTGTTTTATTATCTAGGTCCAATTCCTTTCTTTATTCCAGCTTGCCCATTGAATCCAGCGAGGCTGGCTATGAGAGAAGCAAACGAAAATGACGCTGGAGAACACAGCTATAGATTACCTGCACCTGTTGGTAACGCAGAGTCTGATGAATCAGAACTCCCCAGTAGACATACCTTGGGTCGCATGAATGTTGTCTGCAATTTCTGCCAGGCACACATGTGGCTCAAAGAGCGCATGTCTGGATCCATCTCGAATCCACAATTCCAGTTCTGCTGTGCCCAAGGTTCCATTGTGCTTCCGCCTTTGGAGCCTACATCTCCAACAATCGCGCGTCTCCTTCGCAGCAACACTGAAGAAGGAAGAGATTTCCGTGAACACATCCGCGGCTACAACACGAATCTCAGTTTCACTTCCCTAGGTGCTCAAATTGACGAGTCAGTGGCCAACAATCGCAGTGAAGCTTACTGCTATCGCATCCAAGGAGGCATCTATCATCGGATCGGTGGCCTGCTTCCGCCAACGGACAACCATACTCCTGCATTTGCTCAACTGTATATTTACGACTCTGACACCCAGTTGGCACACCGAAACGCTTTGACGCCCTATTTGCAAAATGCAACACTGCTAATTCTCCAAGATCTGCTGATGGAAATTAACCCGTTTGTTCCACTGTTGCTGTCGATGGCCCAAGTTTTACGTGAGTCGGATGGAGCTGTAGACGTGCGATTGCTGATATGCGCGGAAAACACTCCCGATGCCCGCCGATACAACGCACCCACCGCAAGCGAAATTGGAGTAATTTTGGTCGATAGCACCATTACACCTGATAGTAGCCGCGATATTGTGCTCCGATCGAGAAGCCATGGGCTTCAACGTATCAGCGAGATAAATCAGCACTATGATGCTCTCCAGTACGTCTTGATGTTTCCACAAGGTGACCTCGGTTGGAATATCCACGCACGCTCCCCGAACGGTCGAACCATTACAGTGATGCAGTGGTACAGCTATCGTCTCATGGTACGCGATAACGGCCATGATCTCCATTTGTTTGGACGCCTGTTCCAGCAGTACATAGTGGACATGTATGCAAAAATGGAGCAGAATCGGCTGACATACCTACGGCTCAACCAGACGAATCTGCGAACAGATCTGTATCGAGGTGTCGTAGATGCAGTAGAGCTGGGTGACAATGACCTTCAGAGCGTCGGGCAACGAGTGATCTTGCCATCCACTTTCATTGGCAGCCCCAGGCACATGCGCCAGCTTTACCATGATTCAATGAGCATCGTACGTCGATGCGGGCATCCCGATCTATTCATCACTTTCACTTGCAATCCTCAGTGGAAGGAAATACAGGACGAGCTGGCTCCTCTCCAAACCGTTGTTGATCGGCCCGATCTTTGTGCGCGAGTTTTCAATATGAAGCGTAAAGCTCTGATGGAAGATCTAACGAAGAATCATGTTTTGGGAAGAGTCGTTGCCCATGTACACACGGTGGAGTTTCAGAAGCGAGGCTTACCGCATCTTCATTTACTTTTGGTGCTACATCCGGACGATAAGCCGAGAACACTTGATGACTATGATCGTATCGTGTGTGCCGAACTTCCGGACAGAGAGAGATTTCCTGATCTCTACGACACCGTCAGCAGATGTATGATGCACGGTCCGTGTGGAACAACGCATCCGAGGTCTCCCTGCATGGAAGACGGCTCATGTAAAAAGCGTTACCCGCGCTCCTTCAGTGAAGCTACTATCGAAGATCACAGTGGTTACCCGTTATACCGTCGTCGCAACAATGGTGATTTTGTGGTCAAGAACCATGTCCAGTTGGACATAGATGGGTTGTTCCCCACAATCGATACCTCTGTGCAAGATATAACGCTCACATTAACGGCGAAATCTGTACTTCTCTGGAAGCGTCAAATACCTGTACAAGTATGTTTACAAAGGCCACGATCGTGCTGCAGCAGCAATGTATCATGCCGACAATGACAGAAGATGTCAAGCTCCTGACCCGTTTGCGCTTTGGATGCAGTTCCGCCAGCATTTGGCAGAAGACTATATCATTTTTGGAGCAATCAAAATCAAGACAATGATCATCAAATTGAGCCGCCCCAAATCGTGTACGATCGCGCTTTGCTGGACATTGAAGAGCATCTGAACCGCCAATCTTCACTGCTGAATTACGATCGCTTTGTTCTTCCTGATCGCCAAGAAATTGGCAGAAGCACACTTTGCCGTCAGCCCAGACTGGTAAGAGAACAATTCGATCTCATCGCAAATGTTGCCAATGTTCCCCAAACACACGAGTACCTAAACCGTTATCAACATGCCGTATACCACGCAATTCTCCAGAGTGTCACGCATGGAAGCAACGAATCAGCCCGATTGCTCTTTGTTGATGGTCCTGGTGGCGTCTTTACCCTTATGTTGTTGTTTTTATTATTCCTTTATATTTTACTGTATGTATTTTGTCTTATGCTCCTTTGATTTCATCCTTTGCTATGATTTTTCAAGTTATTCTTCACCTTTATGTTTTACTGTATGCTTTTTGTCCTTATGTTCCTTTTGAATTTATCCTTATGCTATGTTTCCCCAAGTACGATTTTTTCTATTATCTATTTTTGTCTCTCCATTTAATAACATATCGATGTCTGACTATTTCTGTTCCTAACTTTGTGTACATATTGTTGTTCCTCTGTCGTGGATGAAGAAAATGATCGCTATGTGGCGGTAGGTCAGGGGGGAGGCAAGACCCCCGGGAAAAAAGAAAAAGAGACTGTACTACTCTGTTGTCCATTGAATACGCAAAGATTTATGCGCACATCAACTAAATCTTACCGAAAATCAACCGCTTATTGACAAAAGATTAGAGTACCATCAAGCGAGACCTTTGGATACACAAATTCGAGTGCGGAGTTCTGAATACTGCAAATGGAGCATCCCATTCCAAACGCATCTTTAATCAGCTACTATTCCCACTAGCCTCAGATTAACAACAAACTACAGACCGAAAGAGCATAACTCTGTGATCTTTAAGATCAACAGGCGCTACTAGTCTATATAATTAAAATCTTTGAAAAATTAGCGATTTTGTAAATCACATGATCTACACTAAGTTATCAAGACCTGTTAAACCTTTTTTTTCATCTTTCAACCATGCCTCGCTGCCCACTTTCACGATAATAGGCGAAACAATCAGCAGCAAGATGCCGTTTGCGCCAGTTGTAGTCAAACAGAGCATCGTCGCCGTTCACATAAAATGTGAGTGGAGCTCTTTTTTGAAGAAAGGTGATTGACGATACGACGATCTGGTGTTTTGTAGCATCATTTAATTTGGGTTATCTGTCAGTTATACTGTATATGCCCTTTCATTCTCTTCAGTAATCGAATGATACATGGAGCAGATATGCTTCGATCTGTGTAGCTCATCATTCATGCATCAGTGAGGGGACTATTGTTTCATCCATGGAAAATCACATATTTTTGTCCGAATTTTTTCTTCTTCTTTAGTTTTGCATCTCTTCTGTTTGCCTGGAAATCCCTCACTATCATTGCATCCATCATCCATCATCCAGACTATGGCATGTATCTGATCCAGTCGATTCGATTATTATGAAAAAAGGTACCTTTTGTGTGATACGACTATCCGTTTTTCGACAAGAAAAAATTTACCTGTCCTTTTTCTCTATTCTGTCTTTAGCTTTTGGTTTTCTCTCCGGTTTTCTTTTGCCTGGCAAGCCATTCAAGCCATTCATCCCTCCAAAACCTTTCTACTTTGTTCGGGCACCAGATTGTGGCCAATCCGGTTTTTGTCGTCAAAGGACATCTTCGGTCGTGTGGCTCTCTTTCTCATCGGGAAACGCTGACGCGTCCTCCTCATGTTGCCCTCATTTGGATTCCTACTCTTGATATCGTCTTTCATGTAAGTATTCTTTTCGCAGTCTTCCCTCTTTTTTTCGCCACAGGGTTTTTTGTGAGATTTTTACTGACGCAAGTTTTATTTTCTTTTATTTTTACTCGGGAAAACTATCGATATCTGGCCTCCAGCTCGAAATTACCGGCACTTCTGACCACATCAATATCTTGGCCCTGCTCAAGCTGACACCACCGCCCCAAAAATATTCCGCCGCTTAACTGTTTCTGCAAGCAATTTTCTTTTCCGCATCGAAGAAGAAGCTTACGTGTGGTCCGTATACATATTTTCTTTCGGCACAATGTTTGATTTAAAGGTAAACCAACCGCAAATGTTCCACTTTTTGGCCCATGTGGTTGACCTGATCATCATTCTTGCATTGGCAGAGTGACTATTGTTTCATCCATGGGAACTCATTCATTTTGTCTTCAATTTTTTCTTTTTCCTTTGGTTTTCTCCCTCTTTCCGTTTACCTGAAAAGCCCTCACTATCATTGCATCCTCACCCGTATCCACATCCATCATCCATCATCCAGACTATGGTGTATCCGGCGTCTATCTGTAACCGGTCAAGTCGAGTATTATCAAAAAGGTACCTTTTGTGTGATGTGACTATTCGTTTTTCGACAAGAAAAAACTCACGTTCTTTTTTCTCTACCCCTTCTTTAGCTTTTGGTTTTCTCTCCGGTTTTCTTTTCGCTTGGCAAGTCATCCATCCCTCCAAATCTTTCTACTTTGTTCGGGCACCAGATTGTGGCCAATCCAGTTTTTGTCGTCAAAGGCATCGTCGGTGGTGTGTCTCTCTTTTTCATCAGGAAACGCTGACACGTCCTCCCCAGGTTCCTCTCATATGGATTGCTGCCCGTGGTATCGCCTTCGATATTTCTTCCCGACCATTTTATTTTGTAGTTGTAGTATGTATTTTGTATTTTAGTGAATAGTCTTCTTGCAGTCTTTTCCTCCTTTTTTTTCCCACAGAGTTTTTAGGGGGTTTTTACAGACGCACCTATTGTATTTACTTTTTTTTTTATATTTGTATCCTTTCTTTATTTTGGTCGGGAAGCCCTCGGTATCTGCTGCATCAAACATCAAAGGTAAAATATCTCAACGAAATTTGAATCAACCAAAGAGCTTACTAACTCATTTTTTTTAAATACCCAACATTCCCACACATCTTTGTAGATCTATCATAACCTTGGGCGGGACAGAACGGAGGGGGTCAATAAGTGCTGCTTTGTTCATTAAAAGTGTTTCATGGTATGCCAGAATATTGACATTAATATACCAAAGTTCCATCAAGAGTCTCGCCCAGGTTATGCCGTATTGCGTTAGGCTTTTGTCTGACGAATGTCGCTCAATGTAAGAGTGCGGCATCCAGTAGCAGGTGGCATCCATTGCACAGCGGGTGTACGGCTTGTTATCTTGAATACCAGATACTAAAGAGATCATCTCTTTCGAGAATAAACAACAGTCTCACCGTACTCAACGTCTCTATCCATCTATATCACACATGCGAACCCTTTTGACAGATGTGAATATTTTTTATTTAATACTTTGTACAGTGACTCAAAAAAACGGCGCACAATATGCAATTTTTTGCCGTTTATACATTCTTCTCAAGATCTGAACCTGAAATTTAGCCTGAATAAACTTTGTATAGTTTTTTAAATACATGCCAAATTTCATGCAAATCCAACCGTTGGTTCCTGAGTTACGTGCGCTTGAAGTCAGCCGGTCGGTGCGCCGTTTTTTTGACTTTGCCAAAAAATCGCCGAAACAATTAGCGACCACAAAACGTATTAAATAGTAGCTCAACATCTGATGACGGGAACAATGTCAAACTTTAATAGAATATACTAGAAATAGTTGTGAATAACTACGAAAAAATATGGTGTCATTTTATTGAAAAATGACTGAGATATAGGCGAAACAAAACGATCGGTCGGTTTCCGAAAAAAATGAAAAATCGTGGCGACCTTAATTTTATATAAAAAATAAATCAGTATCTCTATAACTAATGATCAGATCATTTCCATATTCACCATACATTGTCTACATATTTGTTATAATACATACAGAAAAGCAGCTTAAAAGCATGCATAGAACTACAGATGTTAAGATTCTTAACATGAACGCAATAAAATGAAGCTTAAAAAACTTACTTTTCATGGTTTATTACCATTTTGTTTCACCTCCTTTGGCTTGGATAACCGCCTGCAGACGTCGTGGCATAGATTCAAGTGTTTTATACACATTTCCTTGGTTACTTTTGTATACCAAATGTGAGAAGTTCGACGCCATAGTTCACCAATGATAGTGGGGGCTGTATCATATGTAGAAAGCTGAGCTTTCAAATAATACCACAAGTTTTCAATAGGATTGAGGTCAGGTGAATAAAGAGGCCATTCTAGCACATCAACATCATGTTCCTGCAGCCACTGTCTGGTTAATTTTGAGGAGTGTTTAGGATCATTATCATGTTGGAATATGATGTCCTGAAGAGTCAAGCCATAATGTGATAATGTCTTGCCCAAATCTTCCTCTAGGATTCGACAATAAAGTGTAGAATCCATGCCACCATCAATTTTTGTAATGTAGCCAGGGCCCTCAGCAGTGATACAGCTCCAAAGCATAATATTACCACGACCATGCTTGCATACATAATGACATTATGATCGCGGAAAGGCTCCCCATTCTTATACCAGGTCCATTCCTTTCCATCCCAATCGGTTCACCTTGGTTTCGTCACTGAAGATCACTCGTTCCCAATCATCTACCGTCCAGTGCTGATAATTTTTGGCGAAGGCAAGACGAGTTTTCGTACGATTAACTGTCAGAGGAAGTGCGTCAGGTTTTTTGCGAGACTGATAACCAGAGTTTTTAAGATGGTTACGGACGATTTCAGCAGATACATGATAACCATCCGCCTGTAGCTCCCTAGAAGCATGAGCAGCGGTATTGTATTCACCAGAACTGAACTTGCGCAGTATGATGCGGCCGAGATTAGTGGTAATTACCGATGGCCGCCCATGTGGAGCATCAGTGCTGATGCGAAATTGCTTAGCAATGCGACCAATTGAGCGTCGAGAGATCCCAAGTTGTCTTGAAATAGACCGAATAAACTCCCCAGAGTTCAAACGAGCCTGAATATTCTGGCGGGTGGTAGAAGAGATTGCTGACAAGTTGGTAATTCAATTCAAAATCGTGATGAGTGCTACTTAGAGCGCAGATGAGGGTAATTGCAAAATCAGAATGCAGTCGAAAGGATAAAAGGTCGCCTAACAACGCCCTTTTTTTGTACTAAAGTCGGAGTGCATGAATAAAGTGACACTGGTGGGAAAAAAATAATCAGTACTCACCTTACAAAGGTGAAAATTCATATGTAATTTTTCTTCTAAGATTGGTTTCTAATGATCTACTGCACCTAAAAATCTGAAACTTTACATGAATGTTACCATCACAACTACAAGCATGCAAAAAAAATTGGAGTATATTGAATCAGCAGTTGTCGAGAAAACAATACAAGAGGTACAGCAAAACGGTATCTTTTTATCGTCCGGAAATTAACCGATCGTTTTGTTTCGCCTATATCTCAGTCATTTTTCAATAAAATGACACCATATTTTTTCGTAGTTATTCACAACTATTTCTAGTATATTCTATTAAAGTTTGACATTGTTCCCGTCATCAGATGTTGAGCTACTATTTAATACGTTTTGTGGTCGCTAATTGTTTCGGCGATTTTTTGGCAAAGTCAAAAAAACGGCGCACCGACCGGCTGACTTCAAGCGCACGTAACTCAGGAACCAACGGTTGGATTTGCATGAAATTTGGCATGTATTTAAAAAACTATACAAAGTTTATTCAGGCTAAATTTCAGGTTCAGATCTTGAGAAGAATGTATAAACGGCAAAAAATTGCATATTGTGCGCCGTTTTTTTGAGTCACTGTATTGAAATTAATATGCCAAAGTTCCATCAAGAGTCTCGCCCAGGTTATGCCGTATGCATTAGGCTTTTGTCTGACGAATGTCGCTCAATGTAAGGGGGTGGCGTCCAGTAGCAGGTGGCATCCATTGCACAGCGGGTGTACGGCTTGTTATCATTATATCCTTTACTAGAAAAGAAAAATAAAGCGCGGCTCTGAGAGCTTGTACCTCATTTTCCATCTTGATTTCGCCAACTTCAGTAATAAGAACTAAGAAATTAAACTAAAAAACTGAAATTCAGAGATGACAGTTCCATATTGTTCACTATTTTTATAATGCTCCATATTGATAAATTGAGGAAGAGTCATGATATTTTCTGAGGATAACCTGTCAGTAAGTTATAAATCATCGTACCCGTTTTTATTTATTTACCTTTGGTAGCAATTGGTATATATGTTGGTGGAGGCTTAATATATACACCTGAAGTCGTCAACTATATGCCACTATCATTATTTCATCCTTTTACAGATCGTCAATTCAATAAGTTCTGGATCCTCACCATGTGACTTCGATCTGATGCAAAATAAGCTAGATAAGTTGCTGCAGGAACCATTCTGAAGTATCTGTAAAGTGACTTGAGAATACAATACCATGATACAAGCTATTGAGCAAAGTTTACCTTATGAATTCATCCTTTAGTTGCAGTTCCGGACGAAAGCTTGCTTTAATATATCTTGCAGTATCACATGGGAATGGCAGTCGAGTATCAAAATCATAAATGCACGACGAGGATGCAGCATAATCATGGTACATAAGAATGACATGGTAATCCTTCGGTAAAGTGAGTCAAAAAGTAACTCAATAAAGTGCGCTACATACCCATATAACAGGAGACCCATTCACTGAAGAAGCCTGCATCCACATCGGAATCTGCCCAAGGTCGCGCCATCAGAATCATTAAAGAGAGCATTGAAAAGAGCAACGTACGGATCGATTCGAATTGCTGATGAAAACAACGGTGCAATTCTCCAATTCATTAGGTGCTATGCGCTTCAGTTCCTTACATAGCATATAAATGTTTTCCTCACAATAGCATGAAGTATACGTTAAGGTCTTCTTGGTCAACGTTGTAATCATCGGCCGAACGATTATGTGAGATGCTCTGCAGCGATAATTGATATTGATATTTGATTGATATTGATACTGTATATTAAAAAATTTTTGGGGGTTATGCAGTTAACTCATGTGCACGGTCTCTGATTGGCTAAAAGGCAAAACAATACATTTGATTGGGCACACCTGTGTAACAAAAAACCTGTTCTTCGGCTGCAGAAAGCGTTCATCGGTTACTTTCATTTCCTATGCACTCTGAATATCCCAATACTCAACGCTTGGCCATCCATTTGGAAAATGAGCAAATGGTGCAATTTTCCGAAGATGAGAATCGTCAAATAGTGGCAGAACGTGCTCATGACACAGCTTTGACAGCATGGTTTGCCAAAAACAGAACAGATCCCCAAGCCCGAGCCTACCTTTACCCTGATTTCCCATCGCAATACGTATACCACCAAAGAACACGAACATGGAGAAGACATCAACGACGCTTTGGCGGTACGATCGGCCGGATGTACACTGTGTTGCCAAGGCAATCCGAAAAATATGTTTTAAGGATGATGTTGTATAACATCCCAGGTGCGCAAAGTTTCCAAGATCTTCGCACAATTAACGGCGTCATCATGCCAACTTTCCAGGCTGCAGCACGGCGACTCGAACTGCTCTCAAATGACAACGAATGGCAACTTGCTCTTCAAGATCATCAATATAATATGTCCTATTTTGTTTCCTCACTTATGTATTTATGTTCCTGTATGTCTTACTGTGTGCTTTTTTTCCTTATGCTCCTTTTGCTTTCATCCTTATGCTATATTTTTCCAAGTCATGATTATTTTCTCTTATAATATCTATTTTGTTCTTCCATTTAATATTATATGATTTCTGGCTATTTCCGTTACTACTTTGCATACAAACTGTTGTTCCCCTGAAGAAAATGATCATTATGTGGCGGTGTGGTCAGGCGGATCAGCACCTCTGGGAAAAAGGAAAAGAGACTGTGTTACTCTGTTGCCCATTGAATGCGCAAAGATTTATGCGCACATCGACTAATCTCATTGAAAAATCAATGGTCGCATAAAACCTGAATGAAAGCTTATTGACAAAATATTAGAGTTGAGAGAACACCATTATGCGAGAACTTGGGAAACACAAATTCGATGACGAAGTTTGAATATTGCAAACGCAGCATCCCATTCCAAACCATCTTTTCAGCTACTATTCTCGCTTCCCTCAGAGCAACAACAAACTACAGACCGAAAGAGCAGAACTTTGTAATCTTTAAGATCAACACGCGCTACTTGCGACTTGTCTCAACAATTAAATCTTCGGGAAATTAGCAATTTGTAAATCACATGATCTACACTAAGTTATCAGGACCTGATAAACCTTTTTTTTTATCTTTCAACCATGCCTCGCTGCCCACTTTCACAATAATAGGCGAAACAATCAGCAGCAAGATGCCGTTTGCACCAGTGTGGTAAAATAGGACATCGTCATCTTTCGAATGAAAATGTGAGTAGAGCTCTTTTTGAAGAAAAGTGGTTGATGATACGACTGGCGTTCTTCTGTAGCATCATTTGATTTGTTTTTTTTTGTCAGTTATACTGTATATGTCCTTTCATTCTCTTTCAATTTTCAATGAATAGAATAATACATAAGCAGACGTGCTTCGATCTATGAATTCATGCATCAGAAGGGTGACTATTGTTTCATCCATGGGAAATCATATATTTTTGTCTTCAATTTTATCTTTTTCTTTTGATTTTCTCTCTCCCTTTCTGTTTACCTGAAAAACTCTCGGTATCATTGTATCAAGATCCCATCCGCATCCATCATCCAGACCATTCTTATCCCGTGTATCTAACTTGGTTAAATCGACTACCATTCTCAAGCGTCGCGTGTCACCATCGATTTTGCTCCGGCAAAATAGACTTACCTCTCTTTTTTTTTCCATCCCTTCTTCCAGCTTCCGGTTTTCTCCGTTTTCTTTTCGCCTGACAAGTTCTGGATACTACAAGTTGACTTTTCTCTCGCCATTCATCCATCCATCCATCCATCTGGCGAAACTGGATGACTCAAAGGCCATCGTCGGTGGTGTGACTCTCTTTTTCATCGGAAACGCTTACGTGTCCTCTTCATGTTCCTCTCCTTTGGACTGCTTCTCATGATATGATATTCGAGATGTCTTCCCGATTATTGTATTCTGTAGTTCATAGTTCATAGTTCATAGTTTGTATTTTGTATTTTATATTTCATGTACATATTCTTTTCGCAGTCTTTTCCTCTTTTTTCTTCCACAGGGCTTTTTAGGAGGTTTTTACTGACGCGACCATTGTTTTTTTTATCATCATATACTATATTTGTTTTTCTTTCTTTTTATTCGGGGGACTCTCGATATCTGGATTACAACTCGAAATTACCGTCACTTCTGACCACGTCAATATTTTTTGCCTGCTCAAGCCGACACCACCGATCCATCGCTTAACTGTCCCTGGAAGCAATTTTATTTACCGCTCGAAGAAGAAGCTTACCTGGCGGTCCGTATCATCTTTTTTTTCCGGTACACCATTTGGTTCAAAGGCAAGTCCAATTTCTTTTCCTTTGCTATGATGTAATGAACATATACCAATTCAAAAAAAAATTTTAATGTCATATAATCCAAGTCATGTCAAAGGATCAATGGCTATTGAAAACTCAAATAACAAAGGTAAAATATCTTGACGAAAATTGAATCAACCAAAGAGCTTACTGACTCATTTTTTTTAAATACCCAACATACCCACACATCTTTCTTGATCGATCATAGCCTGGGCGGGGTGGAACTGAGGGGGGGTGGGGAACCAGTGCTACTTTGTGCGTGCTCAGAAACAACTCACGTTGCATGGTATTGCCATAAGGTTGTCATTAATATACCAAAGTCCATCAGGAGTTCTCGCCCAGGTTATGCCGTGTATGCGTTAGGCTTTTTGTCTGACGAAAGTCGCTCAATGTAAGAGGGCGGCCTCCGGTGGCAGGCGGCATCCATTGCACAGCGGGTGTACGGCTTGTTAATAACAGAAATCGCGGCTGAACAAACCACGGGTTCCAGACCGCCAATTTTTAGGCCCTGACACTGAATTCTTCAGCGTCTTGTCGAGCGTTTACGCAATGCATAATTGGGGATTAATTTAACAAGAAGGGTGTTGAATGGTGAGTACCATAAGTCGATGCTACTGTATGTCTCCAACTGTGCAGTTTAATTGATAAAAAAATTTTACAAATCAAATTTTGGAAAACAGGCGAGCTAATGTTGTTAAATTAATCAGATAAGAGAAGAAACCAAAGGACAACGGCATACCAAAAAAAAAAAAATTGGATGCATTAGACAAGCCAAGCGTACTCTTCTTTATTGTCACTTAGAAAACTGTTTTCACCACACTGTGGGAGCCGCCACCGCACACCGCCAAGGCATGGGCTTTGTTCAAAGTTTTAAACTATAGAAGCACACACAACAAGTGAGTGATTCGGCATAACATCAAAAAAGTAAGGAAGACACTTGAGCACAAATACATTTCCATTTCAAGAAGTTTCATTGTAGGCCACAAAAAAACGATTTGCGGCGTGCAAGCTATTTGTGGAGGTTCAGTCGCTTATATCACAGTTGTGGTCATCCTGAGTACACGTACAGTGCAAGCAATTGGGTTTGAGCAAATGTAATAAAATAAGCAATGAAAATATGTATCGCGATGGATGGATTTGCGAAGAAAAGAAAAAAGAAATGGATGTGCGATGAAGAGAAAAAAATGGATGGAAGATGCATCGTCTTTCTAGACATGAAAAAAGAGGCGATATTACCTAAATAATTCTTTTACAAGTCATGATTTTTGCTTCCTTGTAATTTATTTATTATCATCTCTTCATCTCCCGAGAAAAATGAACTGAAAGATGGAAAAGACATTAAGGAAGTCAATCAATTTATCGGGATCACAGAGAATTTTGCCAGGGCACTGTAGATGGATGACATAATGACTTCTTATCGTGAATCAAACTGTCACTGCAGCTTACGTTTGGCAGCTATCATGTTATGAGTGATGTTTCATACGGACAGATAAATTGAGCACTCACTACTACGATGAATCAAACTGACTTCTTCGTTATCCGAGTATATCAATGAAATGCTGCATGAACGCTTATTACAGTATTCTCCCAAAACTCGTGCCACGGGGTGTATCCATAGAAAAAGGTACAGTGGTAGGTGCTGTTGTTCAGTTGCAAAGCATAGTATCTATCCTCTAATGACAAAACCAATTGACAGTCGGCGTATCTGCTTCTATATCGCAGGAAGCCGAAATGATATATGGTCATACAGGAAAAGAGTCAATATCGAGGGGACAGTAATTTCAATAGCAGAATCGATGAATGAATACAACAGCGTTTCAAATAAATCGGATACACTTCCGGTATCTAGCAATATATTTAATTCTACCCTGCCCTGATGGATAATTTACTGCTCGGTATAACAACCTCATGGGATGTGAAGATTCTGAAATGCACCTCAACAACACATCAAAAGCAATCAGGGCGCAGTTTCAAAGCCGGCGCATCCCAAGTCCGATGAGAGGAGGGCCATCTGTGCGCAACCAGATAAATCATCGACGCCATCACACTCTTTCTGGATTTACGTGTCATGGCAAAACAAGGCTCTATATTTCTTCGCTTTCGAAATTTCGATGCATATGCAAAAACGTTGGATGACTTTCGAGTAAAGACGACTACTGGCGCATTGGGTAAGCGATCGAGGGCAGACGCGCTAAAGCAGCCGAACAGCGATGGAACTGAACGATTATTCCCTTTTGGATAAAGTCACCACAATCAGTGCTTTAATTATTGGCTTCTTGATGTTGTCTGAATTCTTCGCTTATCGGACACCCACGTGGCAAACAGAGCTGGTGGTAGACAAAAGCAGGAAGGAAAAGTTGCCGATCCACTTCAACATCACGTTCCCAAAGATGCCTTGTCATAGTAAGATTGTTTCGTTTGCGATGTTCAAATAAGTTGATTAACGTAAGTTTTTCTTTTACATTTGTGACATCAGTGTTGACCTTGGACGTAATGGACGATGCAGGCGCACATATAAGCGGATATACCCATAACGTGTTCAAGGTGCGACTAGATCTAGCAGGGCAGCAAATCCAGATTGAAAAAGCTCACAGTACGTTGCAATGTTTATATGCAGTGGGACTTTGAGCTCACCACTATCTATGTGCAGAATTAGGTGATCTCAGTAGCGGCGCCGATTTGGCGTTGCAAGAAGAGCCGAGTTGCGGAAGTTGTTATGGAGCCAAATCTATCCGCGAAGATGGCTGTTGCAATACCTGCGCAGAAGTCCGCGAAGCTTACGTGCGGATGGGATGGGGCTTTGGGGATCCCGAACAGATCGATCAATGTTTGAGAGAAGGATGGCGAGAGAAGATTGAGAACCAGTCGAATGAAGGATGCAACATTCACGGAGAACTTTTAGTGAACAAAGTTCGAGGCAATTTCCATATTGCTCCAGGACAATCGTTTAGACACTCACATATGCATATTCACGATCTCAATCAGTATATGAAGGGCACTTTGAATGGCCACACCTTTGATATGTCTCATACTATTCATTCTCTCAAGTTCGGTCCCGATGGACCTGACGCTGATACTGCCGCTGCCCTCACGGTACAGAATCCACTCGCCGGTGTAGTAAAGCAAACTACAGAAGGTATTTATGTGCCCCTAGCAGTAATGGAAAATTATGCTTACACATAATCGTAGCCCGTATTGTATACCAGTATTTCCTGAAAATTGTGTCAACCAAATTGCAGCCGATTGAAGGATCCCCGATATACACGAATCAGTATTCTTTTACGCAAAATGAACGAACCCTTGCGCCTGAGGTAGCAGGATTGCCAGGTAATACAAACCTAACCCCAAAGCCTGTTGATACCCCAATTAACTCATTTGTTTCCATCAGGCGTTTTCTTTAACATGGATATCTCGCCTATGTTAATCATATACCAAGAAGTACAATCTACTTTCACCAGTTTCCTTACAGGTGCGCTGGCGATTATCGGGGGCATTTTCACTGTGGCTGGGCTAATAGACCGCGTGATGTATCGAGCTGAGCGAACTTTCAGAAAGAAAGTCGGATTGGGCAAGACTTTGTAACAATGCATTTAATAAACACAGTCAATCTATGTAAATGACGGAAGTAATATCGAATATGCTTAGCACGAAGATATCACGCTATATAAAGCAGTGGAGACAAAACAAGTTAGAAACTGATAATGGAGGATCATTCATTTTATTTTGTTCGGGTGTCACAAATGTTGCACGCTTCATCGTGTAAACCTAGGCTGTTTATGGCATGATAAATAAAATCTGGATTGAGCAGGTCTCGTTCCACAATTGACTGTGCCGGGAAATAAGGCTACATAGTGTATTCTATACTGTAGCCTCACTACGACTTCCAGCATCGAGACTAATTGTCATAATCGGCATATCGTTAATTTTGGAGCTCACTGACAAATGAGCTGTTATCACATATGGAAAGGATGCCCTGTCCGCTGATCACAAGGTACTATTGGTGAAGCTTGGTCATAATGAGTCGACTAAGCTTATGCTATGCAGCATTTACTGCAAGTAATGCAGACCTGCCTTAGTTAGATCATATGCGTTGGAAATAAAAGCTAGTAGTAAAGCTAGCAGTAAGTTACTCTAATGATTATTTTATTAGTACGATCCTGCAAAAGCAGAGTGAATTACTGCCCGCTTGCAAAACTTCGAATTAATGAAGTAGGGCACATGCAATATGCTGGCATAATGAAAATGACGTTGTAGGTATGAGTAGGGATTACAGGCGCTCTTTGACCCATCCTTCAAGACCATTGGCCAGCCAAATCTCCTGAACACTCTTGCCAAGAGCGCCTACTTTATACAGTTTTTCGGTGCCGTCGGTATTGGTAACCACCACCTTGCCTTCTGCCACATGAATTTCCACCTGACGACCGGTCCGCTTGGTCAGAGCGTCCGTACCAACCTCCTTCTTCAGATCGTTGACAAGCTCGGGTGATTCAATCAGTAACAGGGCATTGTTGATGGAGTTGCGTTTAAAAATATCGGAGTAAGAACCAGCGATCATAATGGTAATGGCTCTTGATTTGATGGCCGTTGCAGCTTGTTCACGCGAAGAACCAGTGCCAAAGTTGAAGCCACCCACCAGCACATCTCCCTTCAATTTTTTTAAAGAAGTAAATAAATTGTCAGACATGATGAACTGTTATTCTTGGGCTGGGAATTAACTTTTACCTTTTGTACAATGTTGACGAATTCGGGATCGTAATTCTCCATGACAACCTTGCGCATGTCATCCACCGTCATATCATCGTTATAAGTATATTTTCCGGGGTAAATACCATCTGTATTCAAGTTATCGGCCGGACAGAATAAGAGTTCACCCTGAATAACAGATGGGAAATTGGGAAGTACTTCGGGTTTCTGACCGTTGCTTGAATCATCGAGATCAGAATGAACGGGTTTGGTATCTTGAATGGTGAATTTCGGGGTAGCAGCGCTAATATCACAGTTGCTAGGTGCAGCAATTTTTCCTGCAACGGCAGAAGCAGCTACCACAGCAGGAGAAGCAAGATAGGCCAGAGCCGAAGGAGAACCCATGCGTCCCTTGAAATTACGATTGGTCGCAGAAATACCCACTTCACCGTCTTTTAGCAGCCCAGTGCCAAGACCTAGAACAAAATGCTTAGCAATGCTTTGTTTTTGGTAGTTATAACCGTCCATCCATTGTTTGTTAGCAACGTACCGACGCAGGGACCACAACCGGCAGGCAAGACTTTGGCACCTGCTTCTAACAGGACATCCCAGTCACCAGACTCCTCAACTTCCTTTTGCACCTCGGAACTAGCAGCAGCCACATAGAATTCCACTCCTTCCTTGACCTTTTTACCCTTCATCACAGCTGCGGCCTGTCTCAAATCGGTGGCTCGGGAGTTGACACAGGAAACAAGATAAGCCTTGTTTATCTTGATGTCTTTCTGTTCGAGTTTAGCTAGAGAGGTGGCGACCTTCACGGAATTGGGACCAGACACATGGGGTGATAAAGTCGACAAATCAAGCGTCAATGTTTTGGCATAAGAAGCACTAGGGGACGGTCGTAGTGGATTATCGATAAGTGCTTGGATGGTGTCTTCGTTGATGCGAGGATGCTTGAATTTCTCGCCAGGAGCCAGCGGTGGCAAATTCTTGTTTTCAAAATGGGTAAGTTGCATGCGTCTCATGCGCTTGCGAAGATATTCGATAGTGGCATCATCCACCGGGAACACACCAGCCAATGCGCCCCATTCCGTGGTCATATTAGAGATAGCAAGACGATCCTCCACTGATAACGCCTGAAGAGCCTCTCCGCCGTGGAACTCAATAGCAGTGTTGAGTACTTGATCCTTGTTGAAAAGACCACAAAGAGTGATGATAACGTCTTTGCCTGTAACGCCGACAGGCAGTTTACCTTGGAGTTCAACTTTTACAACGGGAGGAATTTGCCACCATGTACGACCGGTAGCCCAAATGGCCGCTGCATCCGTACGCACAATAGGCGTTCCCAGTGCGCCAATACCACCATACATATTCGAGTGAGAATCGGAAGCGACCGTCAAGGTATAAGGGAAAGCATAACCTTCTTCGATCATCACTTGGTGACCAATACCACGTCCTGCGGGATAAAAGTCAATTTCATGCTCTTGGGCAAACTTTTCGATGTTGGCGTATTTTGTAAGGTTTTTGTCCGACTTGTTCTGCACATCGTGATCCAACGCAAACACTGGCTGCTTGGGATCGTAGAATTTAGTGGCACCAATAGATTTGAACCTAGTCAATGGGTCAACGAGTTTTAGCACATGTCGTTTCCTAGATAACTGAGCCATCCTTACTTGGGAATAACAGCACCGGTATTGTCATGAGTCAAAATATGATGGGGCCGGATCGTAACATAATCACCACTCTTGACTTTGTAACCCTCGGGCAGATCGAGAGCATATTTCTGGACGATTTTTTCAATCAGGTTTTGCGTATCTGTCACATCGTTTGTGCTTGCAAAGGTTCTGCGCGAGACGACAGAAGGAATCATGCGCGCAACCGTAGTTGCATGGGAAACAGACCGAAGGAGGTTACTTCGGGAAATGGATAATATCATGATAAGAGTGGGGAGAAAGTAAAATGAGGAAGAAACAAAGAATTAAGGATGAAGAAGAAAGAAAAGGATCACTCCACAGTTGACATCAATGTTTAAATGGAAGGTGTGCTTGATTTGGCCCCAAATAGAGATTATCTGGCGAACAAATTCAGATCTCATTTTCCATATTTGTATGAGCAAATCCGGTATTTGAGATCCGCCGGAGTTTCGTTGCTTTCTCCGAAAGATACCTGTTTCCTCTTTTAGTAAACAAAAGAGATGAAAAAATTTGGGATCTTTTTCTCTTAGCATTGCCACCAAGATGCAGCATTTTTTAGTGCACTGTGGAAAAAAAAAAGACCAAAGCCACGTAGTCAAAAAAAGAAACTGCTATTTTGGGAATTTGTCTCCCTTGGTGTCAAAAATTGCCTTATTTTCTAACAAGCTGTACACCCATGTCTGTTGCCACCTGCTACTGGAGGTCACACTCTTACATTGAGTGACTTTCGTCAGACAAAGTCTAAGGCAATAAGGGATAACCTAACCGAGACTCTTGATGGAGCTTTGGTATATTAATGTCAATTCTCCGGCATACCGCAATACAGTCATGATTTTCGAACATGCGCACAGCAGTACTTATTGATCCCCTCCGTTCCGTCCCGTCCAGGCTATGATGATGACGGATATGATTATCTAGACCGGTTTGTTGGACATTTTAATACATTAGTAAACGTTCTTCATCTCGAAACTTCCTTTCAAGATATTCTACCTTTGTTATTTGAGTTTTTGATAGTCATTGGTTGCTTGGCATGATTTAGCTATATGTCGTCGAGAAATTTTGAATCAGTATACGTCCATAACATCACAGCAAAAACAACAACAAAAAAAGAAGTGCCCTTGAACGAAATAGTCTATGGAGAAAACTAAGGATTCTTCTCGATGCGACGAATAGGAGGCCTGCGGGGACAGGCAATCGGATGGAACGCTGTGTGGCGGTGGTGTCAGCTTGAGTAGATGATCCAGTATCAGGGACAGAGCGATGAATATTCCGAGCTTGGCTTCCCCAAAATCATGTGGATGAGAAATGCAGGATCATCATGATTACTGACGTATACCCAAATAAATTGAACGTTGGTATGATATTCATCAATCATTACGTCAAATAGTAAAAAAAAAAAAAAAAAAGATTATTTACCTGGCTTATATAGTGAGAGGAGGCGATCACCATTTGTTGTCAGCACAGGCATCATTATCCTTGGATATAGTGGTGAACATGAGAGCGATATATAAACTGAACGATATTGGCTTACCTTGTATTCGATGCATTGGTATGATATCAAAAGCTTCCCGACAAGAACCAGAAAAAAGACAAATAAAAAAATTGGTCACGTAGGTAAAACCCCAACTCCCCGAAAAAACCCCGTGGGAAGAAACGGAGGAAAAGACTACGAAAAGAATAACTACATGAAATACAAAACAATAATCAGGAGGACATCTCGAATATGATTTCAAGAAAAGCTATACAAATGAGGGGAATCAGAGTAGGTTGTTCTCGGATAAATTATAGGGTCACACCACCGTCCGTTGAAGACTGTGGTATATCCACTACTTGTCGTATTATCCATCCTAGACTGGTGTTCCCAAACAGGAAAGATCGGGATCTAGACGCGTTTCCATTCTGAGTGAGCTTCTCCAACAGAGCACCGATTGAGCCTCTTCGTCCATAACTTGGATCTATCGCCGAGATCAATTCATACGGGTACAGCTGGCACACCACAGCATGGGTCCTTCCTAATACACCTTATAACCGAGGACTGCTCACTGATAATTATTAGTTCCGACTCAAGACTAAAGTATAAATAGGCAGCTCACATTAATCAAAATAAAAATATCGAACAGTCTCAAAGGATTCTCATTGTCTCTTTTGTTTTAAATTCTCTCATATATCACAAAGACAATCGGTCTGGCCCAGATCGGTTGCGCGAGCAAATTATATAAAGATTTGGAGGATGGATGGCTTGCCTGGCGGAAAGAAAACTGGAGAAAAATCGAAAGCTAAAGAAGGATAGAGAAAAAGGACTGGTACTCTTTTGTAAGAACGAATAATTACACCACACAAAGGTACCTTTTTGATAATAATCGACTCGACCAGTTCAGGTACACGGGGTAACCATAGTTTGGATGATGGATGCGGTTGCGGATGCAATGATAGTGGGAGTTTTCCAGGCAAATAGAAGAGAGAGAAAACCAAAGAAAAAAGAAACAAATATGTGATTGTTAAACCCCCACTGATGCATGATGAGCTGCACAGACCGGAGCATGCCGTCTGCTCATATTATTCGATCATTGAAAAACTGAAGAGAAGACACCTCAAAACACATATACAGTATAACTGACAAATAAACAAATTACTGTAAATGATGCTACAAAATACCAGATCGCCGTATCATCAATCAACTTTCCACAAAAAAAGCTCCACCCACATTGAACTTTTCTTATGCCCGTCATCCAACTTCTGAATAACGAATCGTCATCATGCATACTACTTCAAATAAGCATTTTAAAGTCGAAAGTGACTGGAAAAGTCAGAAAACAGTAATCATTTTCGACCTATTTATTAATAGAGTTCACTGTGTGGACTAGCTACTTCTTGACTCGCTTGACTTCGGGTTATTCAACAGAGCTCGCGTTGCCGAGGAGGCAAACAACCACCCCCCGGCTGGACCCCCAATTGCCAAATTCAGGTTCGACGAACGTCAGTTATTATCTGTGGAACTCTGCTTCTCACATCCATGCTTTGATTCCCAACCAATGATAAATTTTTTCGTGAGCCGCGTCATTATTACAATTGATCAAATTAGAGGAGAAGCCTTATACAATGTGTTCGTTATTCGCGTCTCAACGTGCTCCTGTGCCAGCATTACTTTCAAATTCTGCCCATCAGCTATACGCGACACTGCCACCTATAACTGGCTAAACAATGGCATTGTAAGGTATAACCCGATCTTGTCAAATGACTGTCCTTGTGGTTCGTTGATCTTTAGGGCAAAATCCGGACGTAAAGGCAGCTGCCGACGTGAGAGCGTAAATGGAAAATCAGTCTTTTCATAATCAAGCATGATCCGGGATAGGATAACTTGCTGACCCACATGATTCCCAACAGTACTGCTTGCACTGTGAGGGTGGTTAGAATGTCATGAGCGTGCCAGTTCTAACGTCTAGGTTGGAGGCCGCTTTCCTTTGCCCCTTGGGAATATGAATACGTACTGTAATGGGTCATAGAGAGAATGACGTTCGTCAATACGTAATAAACCGCCACCTACTTGCAGCTTTATTCTGGCATCGCACCAGTAGCGACAAGGGCGCCTTGCTGCCTTGATATGTCTGGTATGGCATGAGCTATATCGGTGACTGCTGGGTGCAGGTGCCGTCCGCGATGACCCCGGGGTGGTAGATGATGGGTATTATGCATTCCCATAGTGGTAAATTTGTTGATGTTCGTGAACAAAAAGTAAACAGGAAGTCTCTTTTGATTCTGTGATAGCAGGGCAGTTTAGAGATATCGCCATTTCCTATGTTTATTATGGTGGTCTATGTAATAACTTTATTTGACAGTTATGCAACCCGCAGAAAATTACATGAGCTTTCTATATCTTTTCTATTTTACCAGTGTTTTGGAATTTTTGAATAGCCTTAAGAAGCTGGTCTTCAGGAACGCGATGCATAGTCAAAAAGTGATCATTCAAATGAACAACGGGGATATCAAACATATATTTTTCGGCAAACTCCTTGGGGCACTCGTTTTTGTGAATATCAACTACTGAGAGCGTGAACGGGACCTAGGAAACGATTAGTTGCTACGGCTTCAATTCGTCCATCTCCTGAATTACCTGTTTCTGTACATTGAGGATTGCGTCCTTAGCTGTGGTGCATAGCGAACAGGTGCTAGATGAGAACAAGGTTAATGCTACTTTCCGTGTTGCCATGTCGAAAGGAATGAGTTGCAGAAAAAGAGAAGAAAAAGACCAGTGACTGCTCTCAACATCGACAACAAGCACGGTTGACAGAGCGAGGCCAGGCTGACTGCGGCAAAATTGAGGATGAAGAATTTCGCCAAACACTGTTTCTTTCAAAAGTCACCGTAGGAATTTGAAAATTACAAAAAAAATCGCAAATTACAGTATGATACAAAAAAAAAAAATGACAATACAAAAAAGACGTAAAAGAGCATGACATCAAAATGGAGAAGAGTGGAATTCCAATTGAAACATAAACAAGTAAAAGAAATGGTTGAAATAATTAATTATCGCGAGTTGGAAAATGACCAGATTTGGGAGAGAAGACATCATAAAGAAAAACAAGAGTCGTCAGTGAGATTCTTCCTTGTACAGCTTTACTTTTTATCATTGAAAAACTTACCGTGACCTTCCAGGAAGAGTTCGCCCACTACCAGAAGTCCGCAACCTGGGGGAGGACGGCGATAACCGCCCAGGACGAGGCGAAGGAACAAAACCAAGAGAAACACCCAGGTACGACCAAAGGAACGAAAAAAAAAAAAAAAAAAAAAAAAAAAAAAACCAGGCGTCCAACCAAAGGGACACAGGAGAGAACGCCAGAGAAAAAAAGGCCCGACCACAAAGCCCGACCACGCCGAAAAAGACACAAGCGGGAGACAAGGTCAGGGAAAAAAAAGTTGTCCGGAAGGAACAGAAGCAACGCCGAAGGGACAGGCAAGCAACGCGGACAACGGAAAAAAAAACGAAAAAACCTTGGTGACGGGGGCCACCAGCAAATGGACATCTTCACCAGGACGGGACCAGAAAGAATGCACAGCTGGAACTGGCGCCGTAAAATCTGAGTGGGTTTCGCACTGACGACATGACAACAAAGAAGAAGAAAAAAGTATTGAATACTATTGTAAAGATTGGGGAGCGGGAAACAAGAGGGACTGTATTAAGCAAGAACTAGAACAGGATGAAGATAAGATGAATAACGGACAGAAAATAGAATAGCAAAAGCGATGGGAACTAAGAATAAAACAATAACAATAACAATAAGAAGACAAAAACAGAGACAGGGACAAAGGTAGCAGACAAGGCCAAACAAGAGCAAGACAAGATAGTACTGGACGAAAACATAATTCCAAATTGAGGTTCATTTGAATAGGATTATGTTGTGATGTCTATTCTAAAAAGAAAAGAACAAGATGAATCAAGCACGGAACAGCATGCGGGACAAACGGGCACAACTGAAAACATCTGCCATTTGTGCTCAGCTGCGCTCTAGAAAAGGCAATGCAGTAACAGTCAATGTCTGTCCAAATTCTCGCATGCTAAAAATAAAAAATAAAACCAGTCTCTTCCAAAGACGTGGAACCACAAAGAATCTTTCATCCTGCGAAAACACTTACATGAAAGGCTTGTACGATGGAGGAATGCCTGGTGCCTGAAATCGTGATCAAATTGGGTAGATCCGATTTCGGAATCTTCAAATTAGTCAAATCCAAAAAAGTAGACGAGGTGCCAGCAGTACCAAAAACGTATGGGACGCCCGCTAAAATCGAACGATAGTGACAAGTGTACCATACTGCGGTACACACGTCAAAACCGCCGCGCCACCTTGAATGAAATTACAAACCACATTGGATGTCTCGTGAGCATCAATACAGTCAGGCGCATGTTAGATGAAGAAGGGATCAATGCCAGAGTCACCCGAACGAAGCCATAGACCGTTTCAGTTCGATATCAAGAGTGGAAGGTCTTCAATGATGGTTTGAGAATCGAAAACTCATTTAAAGAGGTGATCACCAAGGAATCATATACATACCCTTCAATATTCATCGTAAATAAAACAATCCTATTATTTTAAGTTTCGTTGACATCTGGGGGCTTTTATATACAGTGAAGAAATCCATGATTTGATCGGACGAAATCGCGATTTAAGATGATTGGCAATGACGGCTGTATCCGAGTTGTCAGAAAAAGCAATGAAAGACACCGGACAAGTACATACTGGCTTCATATACACAAGTATGGTAAAGACTCGATCATGGTGTGCGATGCTTTTGGGAAGGTAGACTTGGTCCTTTGGTGACCTTCACTGGTAATGTCGATTAACACATGCCGCTTGCTTGGCCAACACGTTTCTTCCATACTGAAAACCTGAAAATGAGCTCCATGCCATACTGTTGGCTATGCTACCTTGTATAAAAGAAGAGAAAGAGGTGATGTGAAGAGCTTCGATTTTTGGCCTGCACCAGATCTCAATCCAATTGAGCATCTTTGGGCTTATATTGCGTATAAGCTTCGCAGCAAACGTGGCAAACTGGAAAATGTGATCCAACTCGAAACCTTCGACCATAAAACCTGGTTGAAGATTCTCACCTCCTCTTCTTGAAAATTTAGTTTCCAGTATGCCCAATAGGTGCCGCGCTGTAATAGAGAAAGAAGACAGTCAAACACTATTAAATAATATTTTTATATTTATACATTTACGAGTTACCGAATATCTCGTCTATGAAATATGGGGTATTCGGATGACCTTTTATTAGGACGCTGTCCATCGAAACATATCATTGCATTTTCGATTTTTTTTTTTTTTTGAAATTCCTACGGTGACTTTTGAACAGGAGTGTATGCCAAATCCACTGACCTGTGACAAATAGATCGTAGGATGGGAACGCCCGCTTTTCTTGGTTTTAGTTCGTCGGGCCTAGTGTGAAGTGGGTGTGGGTTCCGTTGAGAACGGCGTACACGCTCAATATGCGATGTCGAGATGTGCCTTTCCTGATTACAATCGTACTAGGGCTCATGCTTTCTAAAGTGCGTGTATATACTATGGTAAGTGTCCTTCTTATTATGAATGTGTACCCACAGTATATATTTCATCAATATGATGGTATACCATCTCGCCAGTGCGTCTGCACAAAATTCAGTGGCCTTCTCTGTTTTTGAATCTCAGAAACCGTGGCAGTGTGCAGGGATATGAAAACGATTCCACTACTCTGATTAGCTCTCTACCCTTCTTCGCATGTCAATCTATTCAAATCAGCAACTGCAAGAACTTCTTGGCTGTTATGTGACGATTTCCCTTGCAAACGCAGAGACTAAAGAAGGATTCCTGTACACAGTCGATCCTATCTCAGGAACTTTTATATTATATCAGCCGGAAGCATTTCAGGCGCTGATGATTTCGCAACATGCTATCACTTCATACGAGTGTAAAGTTTGTATATTATAATAATGCTGAGTGCTGAATAGCTGACAGTGGGCCTTTTATGTAGTCGATCAGAGCAAGAAAATAGATCTTGGTATCATGGACGAAGCATTGCATCTCCCAAGTTTTGACGATCAATGGTTGACTAAGCGGCGGAACGCGGTCGTCAACTATCTCACCCAAGTAAGCTAAAATGCGCATCATATATACCGAGGAACTTATAATAGTAGCACCGAATCCCATTCCGTCTTGTTGAAGGCAAGGCTTCTATCCAGATGTTGGACTCGGTGTATGTTGAACCACCCTTTGTAGCCACGAGTATTATCGGTGATAACGCTTTAATACGTGAACGTGTACGCCAACTAATGATGGAAATTCCCTTGTGAGCATTTGCTTTAAGAATACCATCTCCCAGCGGCTTACCTACGGCTGTTTTATTTATCAGCGAACTATTTACCTAATTTCATCCTGCTGGCTCTATGATGGAATTGCTTTAAACGCGGTGAAATCAAATGGACGATTAAATGAATAGAATATCATGTATCCGTACCACAAAGCACAAATACTGCTTTTTCTGATCCAGTGACATGTTAAATTCGGTTGGAAAATGAGTGATTTGCGGTGCTCCCGCAGGTGGGAATAAAAAATGGTTGCAAATGAATGACCGACAAGTGCCGTGCGACCGTCACTTGCTTATTTCTTTCTGAACAAAGCATGAGTTCTAGTCCATCTCGTGGAGTGCCACCGCCTCCACCATTACCGCCGTCTGCACGGCCAATGTCTACCACAGAATCGAGAAGAACCATTCCTGCACCTCCGCCTCCTTCACGCTCTCCTCTTGTCCGCATGTCCACTATTCCAGTTCAGCCCTCATATCAGACACTCGACATCAGTTTTCCTGAACCTCCTCAAACAGAGGCAGGCAAATGGACGTTTCATTCGCAACGTGAATTTCCTCCACCTCCTCCCTTTGAGAAAAAACTTAGACGCTACCCCACAGGAGCCGAAACAGGATGTTGTAAGTGATTAGGGAACAACAACTTGTATTGTAAAAATGACACATACTCATGTTGTTACATTAGCGATCGCTATTGATCTGTCTCACTTGCAAGCTTACAGATAGAAATGGCAAAGCACATTTGTACCATTAGCAAACGCTTCTGTCTTCTTGGAACCAAGTCTCTCAACCAATTCAACTCGATTTTCGATAGACGAGAGACGTATCTGCCTCGATGATTTTCCGTAATTGCTTGTTCGAAATAAACGAAATTTTTTGTCGAGTTCAACTCAAGTGGTTTTTTGGGCAAGGCAGATGAATACCATTGGTTTATGAATTTCGATGAATGGATAATACTCCTTTCCATATTATAGCTGATTTCTCACTTCTGGCATGTTAAGGCTCGGAGCAATGCAGTGGTTACGGTTATTTTTCTTGCAACTCAACGCAATCTCCGCACTTGGAAAAACGGTGGATGGCAACCCTCCGAAGTTAGTTGAAGCTCTTTTTGCACTTTTTTTCCAGGTTTCTGTGGTTGTACAGTTTATTCAACTTTTGAAGTAACAAAAAAATCAGTGTTCAAATGACCAATAAAAAAATGCAGAAGCAACCAATGAGAACGAAACAAATTGGGAAAAAGATCATAAGTCAAAAAATGTGGTTTAGACAGACGAAAAATAGAAAAAGAGCAAGTCAGTATGACTATATAGCAAAAAATGTTGAATGCCGCTGGCTTACCTGTAAACATCTACAGGCCTTCGTTGCCCGGAAAACTAACCAAGTGGGCCAGGACGGACTACGCAGTACTGTTCAGCGCTTGTCGAACGTGGAGAGCACGCGCCGGAACCGTCGATGGTCGGCCAGTTGAATAAACTATTATAGGAAAATCATATTTAGAATTACAAATTTCTATTCTTAAAGGATCAACAGCCTTGATAAAAAGACAACCTCGGAAAAAAAGATGACTTTGAAAGGTAGAATGGAGGTTCGGGGAAAAGGAAAGAACTTTGGCAGACGCGGTGGTATGTCCATTTTATAGACTTTTTTTGATGGACTGCTGTTGAGCCAGTCACTGTTGGGAAATTTCGTGAGAAGTATCATCGCATCAGCTGCGATGTACAAAAAAAAAAGGGGGGGGGGGTGGTAATAGAGCAGAACTCAAAGAAGCAAACAAAAAACTTTTCATGTCTTCAAACCAAATGTGAAAGGACCGTAAACCTAGACGCGGTACTACAAGAAGCTTTTGTGGTCTCTTGCATCCGAATAAGGAGGCCTCAAAACATCAGCTGCAATGCACAGTAGACAAAAAAAAAGAGAGAAAGAGAACAGTGTTCCACAGAATGACAGGGAGCAATCAAGAATCGTAATACCATTCTTTAGACACCACATGGCCTTTGTAGGTCTCCGGCGTCGCTTGCTAAATGACCGACTCGATAAACCGATCGGTCGGTGGCGGAATATTAAGGGTGGTTGAAACCTTGGAGAGAAAATTTGCAAAGTCCTGCAAATGGGCTCGGATCTCCCTGGCCATCAAAAATGCATCCGCGTCAGGCTCCGGGTTGATATATTCATCCTGGTCTTGGACAACCTATCAATATTATACGTAGGGTAAAAAAAATTAATATTACTTCAATGATCATCAATGACAATATGCTTGTATCAAGAATAGCAGATGTATATAAAAGAAGAAAAGAGGAGAAAATCAAAATGGAAAAATATCAGTACCTTCCTCCAAAGTTCTTGAAGACTCTGGTTCGGCACCCAATCTGTATAGAAACCACCATTGGCCGAGTTCAGGGAACATGCTTCAATTGCTTTGATGAATATATCCTCGAGATATCCAATTTGGGTATAAAAGTGTTCACGGTCAGTGACAGGCGGCATCCTGAGTTTTTGATCGTGAATACGCTGGGATGTCTTCCAGTCGTCAGTGAGAACCAGTTGAGCAAGCGAGTTCCACCACTCTTGCTTTGTAAATTGTCCGCTTCTGCACACTTTTGGGCAGTTGTAGAAGTCGTCGTAACGCCAGCGTAAAGCAGTGATACGGAGATAGAGTCCGGCTTTTGTTCGAGTTGTCCGATAACTTCAGTAACCCAATCTTTGTCCGATGGAAAGTTATTGGAATATAGTGGTAATGTATCCAAAAGTTCGTTTCTGTCCCATTCTTGCACCCGAATATAGAACTGAGGAAGGTCATTTTCAGTATTGTGTTCCCTTGACAAGACACCTTGGTGATTGTTGACGACAAGTGAAAGAGACGATTCAATCAGTTCGGCCAACAGGCTGTAATGAGCGGTGGTAAACGCATCCCAGATTGGATCATTTAGCTCCAGTGGTCTTTGACTCCGAGAAGGAATCGACGCAATGCAACAAGTCCCACAAACATTTGTTTCTACTGCGGTGTGTATCGAGAAATGTGCACGATGCAAATAAAGTTTTTATTTTAATTATTTTTGCACAGCTGATCGGAAGTCATTTTGTCAGATACTTAAGGGAAAGAATTTACCCAAGAGGGTCGTATACAGCATGAACGTCGCGGTGCGTGATGCGGTAAGGAACAAACACATCTGCGGATGCCCTCCAAGTGCAAGCCTACTGCGAGCGATGAATATGAGCGACTGGAGAAGTTTGTCGGGGCCACGAAAATCGCAATCCAATAGGAATGTTTCAAGCTCTGAAATACATCGACCCCAAGGGTTGCAGGAGATATTCTCTGCTACCGGTGTATTAATTTCAAAAATGCCACATCGCGCTTGATGTTCAGTCATTTTCCAAGCTTCTATGCTCCAGTGGCATAACGAAGAACATTCACAAGCAAAGAAACTGCACGGCAAGAATATTTTCGCCTTTTTATGATGGAGAAGATTGGTTTTCCTACGCTTGAAAATCTGGAAACAGACCGCTGTATCTTTTGGTAACGTCGAATCAATTTTTGAAATCCCATCCCAACGTCATTGCTGATTGTTCAATAGGATACAATTATCACTAATGGCAACGACGTGCAATTCGTCTTTAAAAGCCGAAACGATTTACCCCCAAGAAACCACTGACGCCTCGAGACCTTCAGGCAGATCTAAAAGGCGCAGCAATCTGGGGAGTTGACCCTGGGGTGACATACGTTTTCGTGGCAGTGGATGGTTCTGGAGCAGAATCGAATTTGCAAGATCTTTACTCGCGAATATAACAAGGGCACCTATAAAAGAAGGCAATACACAGAAAGCGCTCCGGAAGTGAAGAAGACTACATCATCGTACGATTTGCGCTTTTTATGACGACGGTAATAGGTACGTGAATCTTTATATCACTGTTATGTAAAAGGTTAACAAGCATGTTTTGTAGGATTTAACAAGCTGAAGCTGAAAACACACATGGATAAACAGAAAGGAACCGCCGAGATTGCGAATTGTCTTCTGGCAGGGAGTAAGAAATACGATGCGAAAAAATCAAGTCCACGTCCCACGTCTGACAACGGTAAATGGCAGCCAGCATGTCCCAATGACACGCCGAGTGATAAGAAGAATACAACCATCGTTGCGTATGGAAACGCCTCATTTTCGGGAACAATGAAGGGACAAGTTGAGTGCCCCAAATACATCAATCGTGAAAAGGTTGAAACAACTTTCTTGGACACGAAAGGTAAGGAACGAACAAGAATTATTGGAGCGAACAGCAATAAACATATTCATAAAAACGAATACATAGGTGCCAGTCATAGTGGTCATGATTAACGAATTCCTCACGTCACAAATATGCCCGACATGTCAAACAAGAAGTGTGCAAAATTTGAAAGAACGTGGTGATTCCGGGGCGAAAATACAAGCTATCCTCATGTGTGAAACATGCAAGACCGGTATGGAATCGGGATGTAACGGCAGCGAAGAACATCCGTTCCGTTTTTTTATTCATGGCGCGCAAACTGAATGAACGACCGACGCCATTCAAACGACCACAACCAAAGCGAATGCCGATGAATGCAAGACGTCGGCGTCCAGTAACAAGTAGCTTGCCGAAACGCATTTGGTTACTTGTTAGGTGCCTTTATACTCACTATGATACACTGATGGTGAAAGCTCACTCGACTGATGAAGGAGCAGCCTGACTTGAGAGCTGATTCAACAATGCAGCACAGAGATGAGAAAAGATGGAGAAGCCTTGATTCTTAATAATGATGAACGATAATTTTTTGGGTGATGAATAAATGCACTGAATGAAATGATTGCGCCGTCGTACATAGAGAGAGATGGAATAAATTGATCTTGAGCACTACTTATCGTTATTCTATCTGTTGTTGGCCATTTCCACTTTCACACCAGTCTTGAATCATTGCCTCCTTTAACTTCTTGCCAAGGGCCAAAGCCAGTAACACCGGGACCGCATTACCCACTTGTCGATACATATCTCTTACAGCGCCATTGGTACCGTCAGCGGATGTACTACAAAAAATGAATACATCGGGGAATCCTTGAGCACGAGCACATTCGCGAACCGTAAGAACACGACGTTGATTTGGATGGATAACAGTCTGCCAATCATTCATCAGTTAGTTACAGCACAAGCAATATTAAATGTAGTTGGAGACTCACCCCCTGTTTGCCCATTGGCGACATTTCCGTCAACGTCGTTTGGAATTGTCCATTGAAATCCAGTCTACCATACAAGCCCTTCCAACCATTATGACGTGCTGCTGCTGAATCGTTATGTGAAAGACACCATGGCTTGAGCTTTTCAGGTAATGCTAGAGATAAGCGCAAAAACTGTTACGAAAGAATGAGCAGCAGCATAAAACTACCATTACTTACAAGAATGATCAGCCCCGGCTTCCATTCTAATGTTGTAGATACGTTCGACATTGATAGCATTGAAGGCTCTTGTAAAATGATTGTGTAGTTGATCAGAATTCTTTCGAACCCAGTTTTGGAAATCGGTCAAGGGAGGTCGATTGTACATCTGAACAATAGGGCCCACGATGCCTTGATTGCAAGCTTTCAGCTGTTTCACGGTGGACGGTGGTTCTGAGTCATCCTTGGGGTAAACGGAATTTGTATTCTCGTATTCGAACGCTGGTAGTTCAGAAATGCAATCGCCCACAGTAACTGTGGGCAGCGGTGCCTGACCATTGGTTCTACGGATGTAGTTGAAACTGGTACCGTCAGGCAAGCTGACTGCCAGAGTCGAGTTTTTCGGGAAGCAGGTAATGGGTTTAGGGAAATCAGGCAAAGTATGGCCAATCTTCGCACCCCAGATAAACAATCGACGACGACTTTGAGCCACACCATAATGACCTGCTTGCTGAATACTGAATCGTGTTTGATAACCCATACTTGTCAAGGTTCGCAAGATGTATTTTACTACACCCATTTGGATACCTCCTTGAATTTTGTTTTCGCCAATTTGTTCACCGCCAAGTTTGAAGTTGATCAAGCCGCGCACATTTTCCAAGAGGAAATAGGTCGGCTTATAAAAATCAACATAACTAAGGGCTGTGCATACCAGGGTATTTTTGATATCATCGGCCTTCTTAAATCGGTTGATACCACTGAAACCTTGGCATGGCGGTCCGCAATAGATGAAATCAATCTCGCCCGGAGCAGGCATATCTTTCAAAGGACGTCCCAAGTGATCCAACATGGGTTCCAACGTTTCATTTTGTGCGTGGAGGGCAATGGCTCGTTGTAATAGAATATTGGCACATTGGTTATATGCAACGGCACCGGGGAAGTTCTTCTCGAAACTCAACGAAGCGCTCGGCGAAAATTCAATCGCATACTTGGTTTCCACTACGCCCGTCATGTCCATACCACAAGTTAAACCGCCACAGCCGGAAAAGATATCGAGACTAATGAGGCGACGCTTCGTATTGTCGAAAGATGCTTCCTTCTCTAGTCTTGCCTTGCGGCCAGCCTTGCATACCTCACAACAGGTGACGCTATTGGCGTCAAGCGTCGTGACTCCATCGTCAGTCATTTTTGAGCGTATGTAGAACGAATCCGCGCCATCCTTGTAAGCTTGCAAATCGTCTATACGATCGATATGTTGCACCCAGCATGTACCTTCGAAGCATAGTACATCCACCGTCTGCAATTCGTTCGTAGCCAATAGCTCATGAGCATCCTTGGTCGGTACATCAGGATTACTCGATACGTCATAATGATTCAGAGTTGAGATAAGGGCCTGTCGTTGGAAAAGTCGAACTTTTGCCTGAATCGGTGAAATTGATTCTTTCACAACGTTGTTATTTTTGCGGCCACGTCTATTTCGAGGCACAGGACTAGATGCGGGAGACTGCTTTGCCGACTGTTTTTGTAGACCGACGATCTGACCAATTTGGTACGGTTCGTTAGGCTTGCCCGTGGTCATATAAACGAAATCATGCAAATGATATTCTTGCTTCATATATGCAAAACCACGGTCAATATTTTTCTCGTCGATCAGTTGAACGGTTTCGGATTCGGATTTTCGGCATCGTCGTTCACACGAAAGACATGGGATTCGGTGATGGTTGGCATTCTGGGTTTCCTCGTGGCGTCTCGCATCTTCGAATACAGCGCGGTTTGTATCGTACCAATATCTAAAGAATAAAAGGCATGAATACTTGCTGTGCTATTGAGTGTTTGAACCGTTGCTGCCATATAAAGACCTGTAAAACCACCAGTTCTTCTTTGCGACGTCCATGGGTTCTTTCTCATCCGTATTCAGATGAACAAGGTTGCATTTTCCCATGATACAATTGAGGTTGTTATTACTGCAATCGTCCAAAAGGAACAACTCTTTTTTCCCGGCAAATTCCTGAAGCACCGTTTCTTTACCATGGGAAAAATAACGGGCGTGGAACATGAGTTCCCGGGTTTTCTTGTCTTCGTACATGTACATAATTTGTGCAAACCACGGTTCGTCCGAATCGTTTCGCATGTACACATGATCGCCGACTTTGATTTTCTCGCCGTCAATGACCGCCTCTTCATAATAGGCACGATCGTCTTCCTTGACCACGATTTTACCGGACCACTTCACCTCTGATGTGTACGACTTGTAGAATAACTTTTCTTGCTCATGTTCGTCTATATCTCGAGACGAGGACGTCACCGCTTCAGTTACCGCTTCGGTGGCCGCTTCGCTAATAGAAACGAGACGTCGTGCAAACATATCTTTTGCGATCGTCGCAATATGTGTAGTCACACAGGTAGGGTTGGGATTTTGCAGCACCGAGAGGTTGATATTACGTACAGTGCGACGATTGTCAGTATCCTCGGCAAGCTCATCCGAGACTGCTCTCTTTCGTTTGGATTTTTGCCGTTGCTTTTGGAGCTCCACCAGCTTTTTCATGAGCGGACTAAAGTGAATCGCTGGTTCATCGTTTTCGTCTGCCCAGATAGTCAACTCTTCCACGATGAAACGCAAATGTTGGTGCACTCCTTCCTCCGTCAAAGGTATATAGTATCTTCGTTCGTTGGACGACGAGGAGCTGCCATCGCTTTCTCTAAGCTTTTTAATGAAACCACTATATGTAGCTTTCTTGTTCGCATGGAGCACCGTTTCGGCAATGTTGGCGATCGAGACTCGAGTGAAAATTGGATCATAGTAGGATGCATATTCAGGAGCCGGACACAACAATTTATACCAGCCATACTGTGTTTGCAACCAGATTTCGCCGCAACCGTCAGCATTCATATACACTTGCCAAAAGAAAATACACGTCAAATGAACTGGGGTGGTGACTGGACTGCTACCAAGAGGTTCGCCATCATCGTCTTCGTCGTCTATCTCTTCATCATCGGCTTCTTCATAAATGGCGGCGACGTCTCCAAAGGCACGGATGTCCATATTATGACGTCCAATATCGTCCAGGGTTCTCAAACGCTGACCATCGTTAACGTCGTAAAGAACAAAGTTATCAAGAGTGCGCATTGGCAGCGTATGATCGTCGGCTGATTCCTCTTCGGTCTGTTCGCCCATCACTTCGAGATTTTCACTTTCGACGACTGTATCCGGAGGTGACTCAAAATATTGCGCTTCTTTTTTATGAACGGGTTCATCATCAGATACGACGGATCTTGTATTTGGACTATAGAATTTTTATTTTTACCTGCTTTTAGTTTCTTTGCTGCGGTCGATGGACTGGCAGCCGTCGAATTTCTTTTTCCCCGTTTCGGACGTTGCTTCTCTTCGTTTGTATCCATCACCACATCACGGTCGGAACCCACTTGATTGCTTTGATCTTGCAAGACTATTTTTGCTACTGCTATTATTTAGCTATTCCGCTAATCTCTGCTTTTTGGGATTCACTTACTACGGTCCACTGTACCTTGTTCCATCTCCTCATCTTGGTTGACGGGAGTTGACCGAGTGGATCTTCGCGTTTGCTCCTTATATTTGCCTTTTCTTCTCGCATTCAGTTCAGTTTTCTTCAGTTCCGAAGTTGCATTTTTAATATCAAAGTTGTTTTGTTCCAAGACATGATAGACGCTGCTTGGAGATAAATCTACAGAAACACGCGACAGTAATAGTTACTAAACTGGTTTCAAATACACGAATTCAACAGACATACAAGAATCTTTGGACAGGAATCGATTGTATATAGTTGGATATTCTTTTCTCACAAGCTCATTGTAATCTGGGTTTGTCATGCGGCCGAATAACGCGACAAAGTACCACGCGACAAGAATAAGCGATGTGCGCGTTTCGCTCTCTGCTGCACCATCATGCGGAGGACATTGATTTTTTGGGTGGCTTGCGCACCTTCATCGGACATCTGCGTTTCAATCTACCGCCTGTTGTTCCAGGACAATATAAAACCGACATCCAGGGCAGGAACATTGTGTCATGTTCCAATGAGGACACTGCAGTCCACTCATATTTGGGGAAGTCAATAAATTGAAATTTCAATGGCATAAAGCCCATTTTGTTGCGCTATTTTCGATCGTCTAAAACACAGTCTACGATGGCGTGGATGGATGAAAGAGAATTCTACGACTGTGCATGCCTTGCTGATAAATGAAAATCTTCCAAAGTAATCAGCTCAAAACAAAATCTTTAAAAGTGTGTGCATAATGCAAGAGGCGTTAATGAATGGTGCTAACGCTCTCATGATAAAGACGAAGCAATCCTTTATACATGATTAACCATTGCTTCCTTTCGAACGTGCTGTCGTGACTGTCTGACCTTTTTTTTTTTCAGTCATGGAACCAGATTCCAACTTGCAAGTTATGATTGGCTGTTCGAAACAACTGGATTTGTAGTTGAGTTTTAACTGCATATTACAGAGACACCAATCGATGATTAGAAGAAGTGTCCAATTTGAAGTTCCGCATGTTTTTGATGATTTTTTTTTTCTGCATCGATCGTAAACTTCTTTACCTTTCTTTGCCCCTTTTATCCTTTCATTGATCCGCTCCTTCTTTTCCAGCTCAATGACGAAGTACGAATTGCCATATCAAATGCTCGATGGGATTCAGCTACATGCTACAGAAGCTGTGATCCTAAAGAAGACGGGCCGGGACGATGCGGGACGACACTTGGATATGGTCCTGAATCTAATGGAACAATTAGTTCAGTGGTCATATGATCGATATACCAACATTGAATTGGTCGACGGGGAAGAGGAGGAAAAGGAAGAAGACACATATCGAGTGCATCCTCATGATATTATGCGAGCCAATCAATTAGCTGGTCCTTTATTGCTGAAAATTGTCTCTGGCGAGATGCTACTGGAGGACGATCTGGACGATGAAAGGAGTAACAGAGCCGCTAGGTTGTTAGCGCATTTATCTGGTCGAGGAGGTAACTAGGGACTATTGCCAAGCCTGTTATTGTCTGGCCGGGAAAAAGACTGACACAAGGCTCTTAACAGCTGCTGGCGCCATCACTCGCACGTGGCATATCCCATATTTGAACGCTGATGGCAACCGTGATGAATTCAAGTTGAAGCTTCACGAACCAAGCTATATTGGAAACGATATAGGTTTTAAGACGTGGGGTGCGGCACCCTTATTAGCCAAGTAAGCACCTACCTATTTTTTCCTATCGATCAGTTGAACTGTGATGCTGACACAATCTTCAAGAAAATTATTACAACAGAATATCATTCCTGATATTGCGTCAAGAGATATTTTGGAGTTGGGAACTGGTACCGGCATGGTTGGCTTGGTATGCGACAAAATGGGAGCCCAAAGCGTTCAAGTGACGGATTACCATCCCAGTGTTCTCGAAAATGTTGCCGTGAACGTTGCTTTAAATGAAGCCAAAGCCACGGTATCCAAGCTTGATTTTGTGGAAGTAGCCAACAGTCAAGCCCCTGAATGGATTGCAAAGCGGTTCGATATTGTTATTGCAAGCGATTTGCTATACGAAATGGAGCATGCCGAGAATTTGCCAGTTGCCGTTGACATGCTGATGGAAAACGAATTTTATTTTATGATCCCTTTGCGAGATACCCATTGGCCAGAAGTTCATCGATTTGAAGAAAAAATGGAGCAGCTGGGTTTGCAGCAACGATTATGCATAGACTCAGAGAGACAGGAGGAGGAAGGCATTGTGCGTTATCGATATTACGAATATACACGGCTACCGTAAAGGAAACGATCGAACACTCATACCGAGCACTACTACATGTTATTACTTATAGATACACTACATTTTTTTTTGTCATCATTATGCACATAGAATTCATAAATATCCCACTAGCATTTTTTCTCGATAAGCTACCATTAATAAGCCTTTCGTCCTGTTTGTCCCCATTAAAAATAGAGATGACCGATACCTGGAAAAATATAAAGCACACTCCCATAGAATCAACAGTGCCATGTAGTGGGTCACTCTAAATTTGTGACACAGCACGCATCTTAAAGACAAGATAGACAAAGGTGCCATGCCGTCGTGGATACAGCATGCATACAGTAATCTGCTGCAGTTTGGCGATCGCAACATCGACATCTTGACCAATGCTTATGATATACTCTGAAACATATATTTACTCAATCGTTGCATTGATGAAGCCGGTTTGTTCGACAAGACTGGAACTTACTTGCGGGCGATATCCCGGAAAGCAAAAAACTACGGCCCATTACGGACGAGAATTGGTCAGCTAAAATACACCGTGTAACCATCAAGTTACTGGCAAGATGTCTTTGTCAGTATGATTTAGCTCGAAGATCACGCCATCACAAGAAGCATTATATGGACGACAAGTGCTGACTAATTTTAAAAACTATCTTAGGAACCTGTAGGTGCTGCCGTTTCAAGCCCTGTCTCTTCATTATATCACCTTGATTTTGAATTTCTCATTTTTGGCTAGAGTAACCGACTATTGTTAATAGTCAAAAAGCAAAGTTTGTCCATTCGTGATATGAAGAAAGCCCCGAAACTAATAATATGTGGGTTATCACTTATGAAAAAAGCGATCAATCTCTTTGACATCCTACATTTGAGTGGATGTGAGTTTCCCGATTCGATTGGTGCGTTTCACATGAAGTAGTCACATCTCCGACTTTTCCCCACATGTTCTTGACAAAGGCAAAAATTACAACTTTTACCTACATTACCCAGTTTCTTCCCTCATGTCGTTTCTGAACCAAGCAGGAGCAGCGGAATGCGGCCCTGTTAACCCAATGTCCGGGTTACTCAAACAGTTTCAGCGGGACAGGTCATTGCAACAGGTAACCACCTTCTTCGACCAAATCAACACCATGAGTATCACGAATACGAATAAAACCTAACATTTTGGGCTTCATAATCAACTAGGACCGTTTTATGGGTGCACAACAAGGCGAGAGTTCAAAGGTAAAAAAAAGTCTTCAAAGAAGTAGAAGGCAACGGTTGTGGAAAACACTGTCAGAATATTAAACATTCCCATTATAGGCAGGATTTCGGTCCCGGCCCATGCAAACTTCGTTTAACGATAGACAGGTATGGAAGGTATAGAACCTGTGTAAAAAAAAAAAAAAACAAAGTATCTCATACGCTCTTTATAGTTGAGCGAAGAATTTCTGCAAGAGAATGTGGCTATGGAGCGGCCTGCTGGCGTTTTTGATTTCCATGGCCTGAGCGGAGAACTGAAAAGGATTGAAGGCGATCCGCAGCTACAACACGGTGGAATGACAGGAGGTGACTGGGCAGCGGATTTCATGCAACAACAACCGATGCTTCAAGGTCCCCCACCCGAGCAATTTGAAGAATTCGAGAAAATATATCAGCAAAATCATCATGCTCAAGGTACCGTGAATTTTTCGGAATGAAACGAAAAGATCAAAGGAGGAGGAGGTGGCTAATGGATATTTATTTTGCGTCTATAGCACATAATTGGCATGAAGATTTCGCGGCATTTCAAGCCAATCACCCGGAGCAGATCGCAATGTCTGATAATGAAAAGGCTGCATTTGAACGAGCATTTGACGAAGCAAAGCAAGGCGCACAGGTTGATTGGGAATCCGAATTTGCCGCACAGGAAATGTCGTGGGCCGACGAGTTTGCGCAACAAGAAGGTATTACTGACAACGACGCCAATCAGGATGCGTTAGCCCGAACCGCCGCTATGCTCTTGGAATCGGTGGATGTGGAATCCAATCCAAAGTTCAAGAATTCTCAGTTCATGAACCTTATGAGGAAGTTGCGAGATAGCGAAGTGTCTATCCAAGGGGACAAAATGGTGGAAACCAAAGGAAAACAATCGGGCTGGGCAACGGAATTTGAACAACAGCAAGGGAACAAAACCGATTCGCAATCATGGACCAATGACTTCTTACAACATGCTGGCAATGTAACGAGTGGAAATATGTGGTCGAATGAATTCGCGCAAAAGGCAGAGCGTGGCTGGGCGGATGAATTCCAAACCACAGCTGGTCCTTCTTCAGCCGTGCAGAACGATTGGGCCGCCGAATTTAGTAAGCAAAGCAATATGAGTCAAACCGAGATGCATAAGCTATACGGTCGAGGCACCGACACCGACGACTGGGTTCAGCAATACCAACGCAACATTGCTCATCTTAAAACAGCTCAAGATGCAGAATGGGATTCCATGCAAAAAGATTGGGATCGTTATCGGCCAGAACAAGGACTCGGATACCGAGCCGATAAACCCCAATATCACAACTATACCTTTGTCACCAACAACCCCTACCTAATGAATCCCGCTGCCATCGACAACGTTGAGCATGCCAGTTTAGCCGACTCCATTTTGGCACTGGAAGCAAAGGCGCAGCTCCAGGTGTCAAATGCCGACGCATGGAAAGAACTCGGTCTGAAGCAGCAAGAGAACGAACGTGACGTTGCCGCCATTGCCGCTTTGCGAAGAGCCGTTAGCATGAGCCCCTCTTCCCTCGACGCTTGGCTCGCCCTTGCTGTCAGTTTCACCAACGAAAACTGTAGAGCTGACGCGTATGATGCCTTGGAACAATGGATGGTCAACAATGAAAAATACCAGCACTTGGTGCGACAAGATGCCAAACGATTGGATCCCGCCGTTAGACACAGCTACATAACCAACATGTTCCTAGAAGCAGCGAGAACAGCGCCCGGGGAAGAAATGGACGCCAACGTACAAGTTGGTTTGGGCATCCTCTTTAATGTATCTGAGGAATATGATAAGGCCATTGATTGCTTCAAAGCTGCGCTCGCAAGTCGACCTCAGGTACGGATACTGCTGCTTTGTCTCCTGATACACTGCCCTTACGCCGATCATTTAGGATTATGTGTTATGGAACAAACTGGGTGCCACATTAGCCAACTCCCGGGATACCGCTGGTGCTATTGACGCCTATTTCCACGCACTCGAAATTAGTCCTTCATACGTCCGTGCGCGATATAATCTCGCCATCAGTTGTATCAATCTTGGGCAACGACGTGAAGCAGCTGAGCATTTGCTTACTGCTCTTGCGCTTCAGCAGGCTGGAGACGCTGCTTCCGGTATGTCCGCCATGGTCGATGAACACGGTCAAACTGTCCAAGTTCCAGGAGGCATGAGCGACAATGTTTGGGATAGTCTGCGAATGTTGATGTTCATGTAAGTTTTCCCACTGTTGTCTTCCTATCTTATCTTTTCTTGCCGTTTTTGAGGATACAGACTAATCGATATGTTATTTAGGATGAACCGTGAGGACTTGGTGACAGCCTGTGACCGACGAAATATTGATGCATTTCGCCACGAATTCGATTTTTAGATATCATGTTCTTGATTGCACAAGCGATAAGAGTAATCCTCATTCCCAATTTTCTTGTCGAAGATCATCAACAGCACCTTGGTGCGTTTTTCCCCGCAACGAATTGATTTAATATACAAATTGTCATGATAAAGAGAAAATTATGCAATACTGGGATTCCTATGCAATGACTCTGTTGGGGTCATCGGATGTAAAAATATCGTAAATCTTCTTGGACATGGCCTTATTCACTTTATGATGACGCTGTGATAGTGAGTTTCGTTCGACCTACAGCCACCAAGAAGAAGAATGAGAAAAATGACATTGCGCATGAACCATCTGAAGATGACTTACCGAAAGATCTGCCAGCAGATCTTCTCTTTGTGCTACGTTTTCCAAGTTCTCATAATGGTGGAACAAGTGATAAACAGAAGGATACCGTTCGATGATGGCTTTCGCAACCGCTGGTGTGCAAAGCTGGACTTCCTGCAACATCTTGAACCAAACATCTTCTGGATCTGTACCCGATTGCATGCTATTGAAATGCTTGTATTTACGATTCATGGACTTCTTCCTGTAAAGGTAGTTAGCATGGTACAAAAAATGCAGAACAAGTAATAATATCTACCAATACAATGCATTGCCGATATCGGTTGAGATGCAGAGGATCCAATCCACAGAGTCCTGTGCATCTGATGTCGGTACAAGCATCACATTTTGCATGATCTGCAGTGTGGTCAGTGACCCTTCGATCTCGTCCTTGTCGGGTCCAGACAAAATATCGGCGGCCGTGCGCGATCGCCTGTTGTTTGCCCTGCTTGAGCCTTCCGAAGCCAATCTTAGACTCTCTTGACTAGATACAGGCTCCTCCTGTTGAATACTTTCCAAAACTGCGTTCTCGAACTGTCTGCGTTTCATCAAATTATGCTTCTTGTAATAAGAGTCCAGTCCTTCAATCATGAGTAAAATTTGCTTTTGTCCAACCGCGAGTTGCACTTCTTCCATTCGGGATTCCAGTTGCTGGCGTTTCACCAAGTGACAGATCTTATCCGCATCCAAGAGCACTAATACGAACGGTTCTTCTTCAATGGTCATTTCTTCGCGTGGGGTGAACTGTTGTGAATCGGTATCCCAATCTGCGACACACTTGCGACTCCATGTGATATCATAGGAATTATTTGGCTCTGTGAGCTCTACTTGCACTTCCTTTGCTGCCAAGACCGCCATTAACAAATGCCCTCGTTTTGTTTCCGCGAAATTGCGGTCAATATGCAGAATGATTTCTTTCAACGATTCATTACGATTCGAACGCAATCGGTTGACTTGCTGGAGCGTTTTCCGACGTAATTTTTCAGCTTCCTTTTGCTCCTATACAGCACGATTTTAAAATGCTGCATGTATGTATTGCTGAAAACCTTATTTTCAACGTACCTTGAGACGTTGTCTTTCTCTGCGTTTTTCCTCAGCTTGCAATTTTCGTTGCTGCGCGCGTCGCTCCTTACTTGGGAGATCGCTTGATCCTTTCGTGGTATCTTCCTTTTAGTATGCAAAGTGAGTGAAATGTTTCTTTTCGTAGAGTCTGATCCTGCTCATAAAATTTACCACGGCTGAAAGCTGGGAACCTGTTTCGGGTATAGAGGACTGCGAGCTGGCCAAATCGTCTTCCCACTCCTTTAGGAAATCCCAAGTATTGGAAGGCATAGCAAACTCAAAATTATCCAAATCAGTCAGGTCAGTCACTGGATTCTTATCGGAAGACAACGATCGAGATTTGTGAGAGAGGTCGGTTGCTTGACTGTCAACGAAGGCCACCGCATTGTTTGGTCCTTCACTTCTTTTCCGTTTACGACGATCTATAGTGATGCTACTGAAAAGCTCATCGGCAGAAGGTAGTGCATCGCCGTCCAGATCAAAGCTGGAAGTGAATCGATTCGCTGGGGACAATATGGGTGATGTGGCATTATTGCTATCCACTTCCGCAGTACGCGTGTCGGCATAAGCGGTTCGAACATGCACATCTTCATGTAGAGTAAGAATCTCAGTATCAGGCACTTGGTCTTCATCGTCCGACACAACGACAATAGGTATCTGAGAATCGGTCTTTCGGGTTGGTTTTTCTAGAAGCTGCACAATATTGTTAAGCCGAGGATCGCCGGCAAGTACATGTAGTCTTTGTGCCTGTTACCTGTCCGTCCCATATTCGATTGAGCGTAACTTCTACGCTTTTTGTCTTTTGCAGGTCCAACCGAATATCGTCATCTGTACATGAATCACACAGTTGACGCACTTGTTGCACCATGGCCGTCAGATCGACATCGTCACCGTTCATGAAATCTTGATCAAACGGACAAAAAGAGGGAAAAGAAACCAGCTTTGCGGAGTTTCTCGTACCCTCTCTTTTATTTTCAAAGCGCCAAACCTCAATTCAGTGGATCCGTAACTGTCCATCGTATCAGAAAACTATAAAGAATTATCTTTAACCATGTATCAAATCGGATGCAAGCCAGTTTATGTTGTTGAATGATGTTTATCTACATTTAAAAATTATAACTCTAATCTCTTTCCAGCAGTTCTAGTGAATGATGACAGTTGCCACTCAACATCAGCATCTGTCAGATCAACCGTGCCCAATCGAATTTCGTAAGCTGTAAAAAAAAGTAGCAATTTGTCAGTATATCATGCAATAAAGGGATATCTTCCCCATAACACGCCCACTGAACTTACGTCGCATTTCGAATCTCGGTCCCACTTCTGCTAATTCTACCTCTTTGCCCGTCTTTACAAAAACATGATGTCTATGGTACAAAGAATATGTAAGAAAAGAACTCCATGGAAAAAAAAGCACTGGTTGATCATATTTTTTCGTACCTGAATGAAATATAATCGTTTTCGTTGGAAAACGTCATGACACGTTTGCTGTCTTCTTTGGGAACAGGGAATAAGTACTTCAGAATGTTAGTTATCTACAAAAAAAACGGATGAGAACCGAAATGAGAATCAATCGACATACAGGACTTATGTGATACGTACCCTATGACTTAATTTTGTATTGAAGTTATGGAATATTAAATGTGGGAATGCTTCGGAAACCGTGCCTTGGTCTTTAATATCGTGTCGAAGAACAACGTTGTGAAGGGAGAAATAGGCGGTTGGACCATAAGGAAAGTGACATACGACCATACCATCTAAAGTATCATTGTTAATTATGTGCCTCTCTTTGAGCTCTTTATGTTATTCTCTGAAAAACATACCAGGCTGACCACGATGTTCATGCAAAATGATAAGATCTGTGACTTCGTTGCTTCTGCAAGCCTCCACAATCTCTTTCATAACATGGTTACCACGATTAATACGTTGAGAATTAGGGAAAACAAGTCGCATTTCCTAAATATGTGCATTAGCATAGCCCTTTTTTTTGCCTCCACTCACGGTTTATAATAGTACCTTTGAAAACTGCTGTAATCGACTGCTAGGATCTCGGGAAGTGGTAATCAGAATTTTGGGATCAAAGACACCAGCCCTCGCATATTCGTCATCTTCGTGTGTAGTGAGATCTATAAAGACGCACAGAGTGAGTAAGTCGATGCGAGGCATTACAGCTTGAGCAGTTGACATGTTTACCTTCTTGTGCTTGATCAAAGGGAAGATCAGCTCTCAAATCTTCTCCCACATTGCGCAATTCAGTGGGAATAGGCTTGCCCTCTATACATATGATATGAGACCAAAGCAATCGGGTATGAATAGCGACAGTTGTCCTTACGTTCAATGGCCTTTTTGATCGCTTGCTTGCGTTCAAAAATGGTGCGTTCTTTCGCTTCGAGCGATTTTCTGTAGAGATATTCTCGGCGCAATCGAGTATTTCTTCGAATCTACCACACATAATTTTAGGAACGGTACAAAAAAGCCAAACGTGCATCCGCGGTAATTACCATGGTGTTCTGAAGCTGACTGAATAACAAGTGTTCAATCGATCGGGGAAAAGCCCGCAGTAAAAGGAAAAAGAAGTCCTCCAAAAAAATTCTGTGACTGTTGATATTCTTATCGACTCTTGGGGCCTCTTTTTTTTTCTTTCCCAAAAATTGCCGAATGTCCCACATTGTGTTTCGCAGTCTTTGCTGGAGGCAGCACAGGGCACAATGCCTTGCAGTTGGAAGTAAATTTTTGCGACCTTATAATGTATTCATGGATTGTACATTGCACACGTTTAGCGGAAGACTCCCTTTCTGTAGCGTAAGCTGGAGTTGTATTCACGTTTTTGGATGAAAATCTGAGACTCGCAGGAATTGGGGCTTTTAACTGTCATCCAAAGTAAGGAAATATCACCAGGAAACAAAAAAAGATGTAGCTGTTGGCTTCAATAGCAGTTAATGATCATGAAAAATCTGAGAAGGTGAACTCTTTGCGACCGCAGACTGGCGAGTATAGTATGAGACCACACCAACTAACGCAATAAGCTTATTTTAGAGACGAGCCGCAGTGATAAAAAAAAAAAAAAAACTGGCAGAATCCCAACCATTGCAGAGAAAGTGGCACATGATGTCCAGTTTGCGCCGCAGTAGCTTTGCAGACGCTTTGTCTCTTTTTATCAATGATGCGGCGTTTTGGATTTGAAACTCAGTAGCGTGGTTTTTGTGGGCTCCATGTTACGAAAAGCGCACTAAGCCACTATCTGACGGGCACTGCTACAGTGCAAAAAATTTAAAGCGGGCCCAGTGGAGCGAATACTTTTGCTCGTTTCTTTTTTTCGCTACATTGCATCAGCGTCATGCCCAAGAATAAGGGAAAAGTAAGTCGTCAAGTTATTCCTCTCTCTTCTTTATGCCAGGGTAAGCTCATCATAATCTGTATGATTTTAGGGAGGTAAAAACAGAAGAAGAGGAAAGAACGAGAACGAAGGCGACAAACGCGAACTCGTCTTCAAAGATGAAGGACAAGGTAAGATTAGGATTCTGGGTAGTTGGAATGACTGAAAAAAATTTACATTTTGTTTTTTTTTGTTGCTTTGAAGAGTATGCGCAGGTGTTGAAGATGCTTGGCAACGGACGTTTGGAAGCGCAATGTTTTGATGGCACCAAGCGACTGGGGCTCATTCGTGGCAAAATGCGCAAGAAAGTGTGGATCAACCAGGGTGATATCATCTTGTTGTCGTTGCGTGAATACCAAGACGATAAGGCTGACGTGATTGGAAAATACTCTCCTGAAGAAGCACGACAGTTGAAGAACTACGGTGAATTGCCAGATACTACCAAAATCAACGAGGCCGAAACCTTCGGTGGAACAGAAGAGGACGAAATTGAGTTTGATTTCGATATTGATGAGATCTAAAGGGTATCTCTTTGGATTTTTGTCTTTTTCTCAGTTCTTGTTCATCTTGTCCTTTTTTCTTGAAACTCCTGATTCCATGTTTCTGACTCACCTGTATACACAAATTGCAGCCAACTATTTAGTTTAATGCGGACTTCCCTTTGTACATGTTCTTCGTATGTTTTTGTTTTTCTTTTTTTGGGGATTTCTCCTTTTTGTTTTTATTCTTATGCCCATACATCCTGGACGTGTGAAAAAAAAAAAAACAAAAAAACCAAAAGAAAAGAATAAAGACACACCAATAGAAGCATCACATTTATGTGTCTCTACTAATTTACTTTTTTAGACGTTTCGTTCAATGACTGTGAGATTCTCTTGATACTTTGACTAAGCAGCACGATAGGAATCTACCAGCACGTTTAAATAATGGATGCCCGACAGTTGTCAATTCAATTCCAAAAACGTACCACTAGCCATGGAGCATTGAAGGCTACGAAATAAATCCAGAAATAAACAGGGTGAGGATCACAGTTCTTGAATCCTTCAGGTATATCCATCACAAAATACAATGACGTGCTAAATAAATGGGCGATTGATGCGATCAGTTGGTACAGGTATTGCAGAGGTAGACTCTGCCATATACAGTATGCTGTTATGATGCATAATGGTCCCCAGATAAACTGTTGGGGGGAAGGTTTAGCACGATACACGTAAAGGATAACACGCTGATATGCCTTACCACGGTGAGGGTTTCTATAGCAATCAAAAGAGGATCAGCTGTCACGTATCGGGAATCACCGTGGGCATATTCTTTCCAAACTTCTGCTAGAAAATCCGAACGAGCAGGCACACGGTGACGATGGGTTATCCAGTAAGCTTCCAGGCCACAGTGCAAACAAGCGCACAGAACGAACCAAGTGAAGCGTAACGCTTCAGATGAGCTGAGGATGCGTTTATTCTTCTTGGCAAGAGAAAAGGCAGATGCCACAATGGAGCCGATTACTAGCAGAACAGAGGCTACTAACTGAAATCGAGGTGTCTCATTAGCCACGTAGTGGGGTATGTCAAGTGTGAGGGGGTAATAAGGGTGGTGCATCTAAGTGATGGTGTAAGAAAACTTGCTGGCGGCCAAAAAAAAATCACATTTTTTTTTTATTTTATATTTCCAAAACAGATTTGCCTGGCTTCAATACGATGTTTTTTGTACTGCTTAACACGCCAATGGCCTTTTCCAACACGGTGTCCTTGATAAACACATAGTCTGTATCGTAAGTGCTAACAACGAAAACTGGGATTTGGTTATCTCGTAGCGGGTCAATGATGCTGGCCAGAATGCCGACCAAACCGAATTCCATTTGGGCGTCCACTTGTAATCCGCGCCAGCCTCCTTCAGACTTGGCTGACTGAAGCGCGTTATGGGTATCAACGCCGGAAGGGAGCACCAGCGAGATCTCAGAGGCCGTTTTAGAAATAGTGTACCATGGCAAATCCAAAAGTTGGTGCGGGAGTTTACTATCCTTTGGTAGCTGGTAGAGAGAAAACTCGTCAGGTAAAATACGCAAAGCGATGTGCATGGTCAGAAATAAGAGCCAGGTCAAGGGGAAAGCAGTATGGGATCGAAAGATTAATCTTACCAACTACCATATTTGTGCATATGACACAGTTCAGGATGCTCCGACACGCTGTCAGGTGGGAAAAGCGATGCATTGGCTTCCCATTGTATTTTTAAGGCTGAGTTTGCAAATAAAAAAAAGAAGTTGCTTGATTGATCCAAAATTTTTTCAGTATGTGGTATGCAAAAACGTACTCGCCTGTGCAAGTCGGTTCCATCGATGGAACCGACACGGTACCTCACGATCATGCCGTTGAGAGAGCTTTGACTGCACACTGTAAGGAAGTTACAACACGTTGAAACCGCGTCATTATTCAACTTCTCCATCGCCAATGTCAGATACTGCTCCAAAGCATTTAACCACTGATCCAAGAAAGACTTTATTTGTTGCTCGCCTCAACCTCTCTACCACTGAAGGTATGACGTGGTTGTCACTATGTATCAGATGAACGGTGCCAAGTGTTACAACTATATTTTTTTATATTGTAACAGAATCCTTGCAAAAGCTCTTTGGTCGCTTTGGTGAACTCGATCAGGTTATACTCATTCGTAATCAAGGTAAAACGACGGTGTCCTAATCTTGACTCACCGAAGCGTTTAAATATAGTCATTGTAGTGACGGGAACGTCCCAAGGTTATGGCTTTGTCACCTTTCGTCGATCTGCTGCAGCCTCAGAAGCTTATAAACGCGCTCATCACGCTGTACTTGACGAACACGTAATCTTGGTAGACTATGAACGAAGTCGTATCATGAAAGGATGGGTTCCACGTCGCTTAGGAGGTGGTTTTGGTGGCCAAAAAGAAAGTGGCCAGCTGAGATTCGGTGCCAGGGAACGGGGCTTCCGCGAACCAATGTAAGAATGCATATTTGTAATTTGGTGCGCAATATCTGACGAAAAGCCCTTATATCTAGTAATCTGCGAAGGAGTGACAGACGAGAACCAATTACTATTTTGCCAGATCAACGGTACGACGATAACTGGCGAGACAGTGACGGATATTCGACCTCCAAATCAGCATCTCGTTACGCATCGTCTTCCCACAGGCATCGATCTTCCGCACCGGATAGGCACCATCATACGGAACGCTCCCACAAAAGACAGCGAAGTCGATCACCAGATGATTCGTACAAAAGACGATCAGCGCACAGATCTCGTTCATCTCACAGCAATCGACATCGGTCCCGTGATAGTCATCGTCGATGAAATATTGCAAACATTTTCTCAACGTTTTCAGTTGCCACCGTCCCTGCCTTTCTAGACTGATACGTGCACGACCGTTGCATTCTTTAGCTATTGCGCAGTCGACAAAGCTGCCATGCTTTGAATAATTCAATTGATTTGAGCCCGAGATATTCTTGGACGAGCTGGGCTTTTTCCGCCCTGAGTGAGCCGAATTTGGGGGCTGGAAAGACAAATGGGGCGCTCAGTGCCATGTTGGCAAGTAAATCGTTGGATAGAATCACCGATTGATGTATGTAACTATCTTGACGTTAAATGATTATCTTTCAAAAGACCATTAAAAACCAACCAAGGTCTCCCTTTCTCACGCGTGATTGAAAAATTTTGCTTCTCCCTTTACCTTTTTCTTCCCCCTTTTTTTTGCCTTGGTGGCCAATTATAATTGAATTATTCTTCACGGACAAAGTGGTCGATTATCGACGACCCGTTGCTTATTAATGTCCGGTGAAACTCACGAAGCATTTCGTTTGTTACCGATGCACCGTTGAAATATAGGCAGTAACACAAGAAGCATCCAAAGGCACCAGCTAAGGAAAACAAGATGGTAGAGAAAAGAAACTCCGTTTTAGGTGGAGATGATTGCACAGTCCTGCAAATCAAATCCATGCGAAAATACAACACCACTCACCACAGGAAACCAACTCAAACTTCACCCGGAGGTGTTGATAAGCCTTTTTCTAGTTATTGTTATTGATATGTCTACGGGAGCACTGGTGGCGCAGCCGAGAAAAACCTTCTTGAGTATGTTCTAGAGAGGTAACGCATAATTCGAATTCTTGATATGCTGCTCTCGAATATCTTTGGCCCAATAGCTGTAAGATGTCTTCGGTGCAGGCACTTGGGCGGTAAAGTTCTTGAACTATTTTTAATCGGTTTTAACTCTGTGAAGAATCCAATCCAAAGGGAATCAGATATCAAAACCGGTATGAATGATCTCTGAGGAAATAAATCCCGGTTTTTCCTGAATGGCCAAGGACCAAGCGGTACATAACTTCTCCCCATGATCAATAGGGCCAATATATTTACTGTATAAATTACTTGTCCCTAAAGACATCTGGACTGATCTAAACACATTCTTGACGTTACGATTATCTGGACTCCTTTCTCCACTTTATTACCTCATTGAACAGTTCCCTGAGAGCATGCTCGGTTTCTGCAAGGCAAATAGTAATTTAATGGTGAAGGGGCCGAGTTAAAGAAACTGCAAAGCACGAGGTTACTAAATAATATTGAGACAAGCATTTCCAATCTTCGTTTCCACGAACTGAATTCGCTTGGTATCCGATCAAGTTTTGTTTAGCAATCCAATTGAAGAACGATCGCAATAATTTCGAGATACGATATTTGGGAAAAATTCCTGCAATAAGGCTTGGAATAATCAAGACCTTCATACTTAATTTAATATTGACTTGCTCTGTGGTTGATCGATAACAATAGCCGATGTAAAATAAAAACTGGCAATTCAGCTGGTTGAATGATTTCACAAATATCTAACGACGGTGAAGCGTCTTTACAATTGCAGTTAGAGATCCAGTTCCTAAGCAACACAGGGTCGGCTTGCCCATGAGCAAATGTGATTGCCAGAAAATGCAGCGCTATAAAAGCCAGAGGTCATATCGGAAAAACAACACTTATCTCAAGCAGTTGCTTAATGTCTAAACAACCAAAACGTCCTTACTGAGGAAAGAACAATTGAAAATCAGAAAAACGTATGTTTGCGCCTAACGAACCGTCATACATGGTTTTAGATCCAAGCATCAGAGAACAAGAGGCTGATTGCTAATAGCCACTAGCTTAATATGAAGATAAAGGTATGATATGAGATCACGAATCTATCAATCGTTTGCTCCAAAAAATAGACCTACATATTTCAATAGATCGATTCCACATCCTTTCGATAATTTAAGACCTACTTGATGCGTGTCCATACAGAGATACAATATAGTATCATTGGTATTTTAGACCGGAAGACAGCATGTAAAAGTTCTACCGTAGGGCAGAAAGCCCTCGAATTTCATGAAGAGAACCCAAGTAGTAAAGGCGATTCAGATGATTGGTGGCGTCGTTTTGCCAAGCCGCAACAAGCAGGCGAGACTTTTTGCATAGTTCATTAGTTGCAATGGTGACAAAATGCCAGGTTTTTTTTTTCTTTTTTCGTCTTTGAACTGTATGAGGATCAGTTGCTGCAACTTGCAGGATCGTGTTCTTTGGTCTTTTTGCTCAGTAACCTAGGGTGACTGACTGCGAGAATGCATAAAAATAAAAGATATCGATTATTGCTTGATTTTATATCATAAGTAGCGTGGAAGCAAAAACCTATTCCCTTTTCGAATATATAGATACATTGAAGAAATGACAATGTTTGTACATAAAAGCAGGGAAAGTTCCCGAGAATGAAATGGCGCCCTGGAGGTGAAATAATGTGTCGCCGTTGTGTGACGACGGGAAATGAACAAGACACGCGGACCAAGCTCTGACATACTGCGACGATGACTGAACCACGGCGGTTCAGGAACCAAAGTATATGTCCATGATATGGTACTGGAGAGGGGATAGGCCATGAAAGGTATGTATCAAGGGTAAAGGGGAAAAGGAGAGCTTGCAAAGACAACGGATGACAGAAGAGTGGACATCGTTGGTGATAGCCAAAAGAAGAAAAAGCTGCGTGCAACATTCAATTTAGACTTTCCACCGACAAAAAAAGCAAAATGACTTTTTCTCTGTTTATTCTTGGGAAAGATATACTTTGTCCTTCTACTCATCCATGGCCACCAAATCGGGCAATGAGGACACTGGTACGCCATCCGTGAATCCTAAACGGAAATCTATTTTATCCGACCTCGGCATCAAACCCGGAGCCGCGCCGCGATCCTCTTCGGCTGCAGGGACGACCAAGCCCGCAACAACGACGGTCAAGCGCGCTAATACAGTCACTGGTGCAGGGCGAGCGTCGGTCACACCCAAAACAACTGCTCGACCGAGGCCTAGTTCCATCGTCGGCGATGCGAAACTGTCAGGGAAAGAAAGTCCGGAATTCAAAACTGTACCTTCATCACCGGCGGTGCAGCGATCGACCAGTGTCCGAAGTCGAACAAGCAACTCGTCATCCGGAAGTTCGGCTGGACGCAAGACACCTTCTTCCATTACTGTGGATCGCTCTCATCGTAGCTCCGCCCCACTCGGTTCTCCTACGACCCCGACACCTACAGCTAACAAACGCCGGTCCATCGTTCCCACCACGTCCTCTCAGCGACCGCCTCCTCCGCGTTCCCCTTTGACGCGAAGAGCATCAACCGTTAGCACTGCCACCACACCAAGCAACAGTACCAAACGGTTATCCTCTACTGCGGGATTGGACCTCACTCCGGAACTGAAAACGCTCAAGGAAAAGGTGTGTGATCATGCGATCCCAGAATCAAATAACCATCGGCAGCTAAAGCATAGTTTCACTTCATTTCATAGCTGGCAGAAAAAGAGGAGTTACTGGCTCAAAAGGAATCACTGTTGCAAAAGTTGCAAGAGCGTGTTGATCACCTTGAAAAAGAACGCGGTGAAGTTTTGGAATCAGAAATGCCGATGCTTTCCTCTTCGTCTGTATTGATTCCATGTGATCGTCCCGTGGAGTTACCTGCTTCTAATAATGGTCAGCTGACTGACAGCAAGGTACCAAATCACCAAGCAGTTACGGAGATTAATTCTGGCAGCGACACTTCAAAGACGAAAAGCGGATCAGACGGCGTTGCTGCAGAGCACATTAAGGTAAGTGAAAAGGCAACGGATGGATTGATGACAGAGGAAAGAATGATGTCAAATTGACTGGATGGATTGGGAACTGAGCAGGCTGCCATTCGACGTGAAGTAAAACAAGAACTGGAGAATGCTCATAAAGCAGCTATGGATAAGCTCCTAGAAGAGCAAGAAGCAAGATTACGTACCGAACTGGGTATACAGCGGGCTGAGCATGAAGAGGCGTTGAAACAGATGCTCGCCGACCATCAGCGGCGTATTTCAGAACTTCAACGGGAATACGAGGTATATACAATGGAGCGTACAATGTGGGAAGCAAAAAACTGACAAAGGCGGGTGGGAATTCTTGGTTCAGGCAAAAGCGGAAGCTGCGTCGCAGATCAAGCGTGAAGAACTCGAAAATGCCTTGGCTCAAGCACAACAAGGCCATGACAACGAGACCTCCAAATTGCAGGAAAAAATCCGCGCTATGGAAACCCAGTTGGATGAATCGCGAAGTGTGGCGCATTTACGAAAGGTAGAACAACAACTCGCGGATACCCAAGCTACCTTCGAACAACACAAGCGTCAATCCCAGCAAACAATAGAGAACTTGGAAAAGCGGTTCCGTGACCAAATGCAGCAGGTGCAGAACGGTAGCGACGATGCGGCACAAGCATGGTTGGAGAAACATCGTGGAGCTCAGCAGGAAGTGAATCGGCTTCACGATGCGTTGCAACGGCTGGAGCAAGACCATCTTTTGGATCTTGAACAATTGAAAGAAACGCATCAACAGGAACTGGAATCATGGCAAGAGAAATGTGAAGCAAAGGAACAATTGATGAATGGACTTTCTGAACAAATCGAATTGTTGCAGTCCAAGGTCGAAACCTTGCAAACATCGTTGGAAGAAGCCACCATTCGTCTAGAACAGCATACGTCGTCCTCCACACGGACCAGTCGTGAAGGTTCACCGAAAGGATCCGTCGCGACCGCGAATGACGATGCTAAGCTGCATCAACAGTGCGAAGCACGCTTGCGAGCACGACAGCAAGAAATAGATGAACTGCAAGCTAGAATTGTAGTGTTGAAAGAATCCCATGAGCAGCAACTCAATCGGTTGGTCCAGGAAAAAGCTCGCGAACTGCAAGAATTACAAAAAGAATTTAGTGTGTTGACAGAAACACAACAAAAAGATACCACACAATACGAGGTAAAAAAAAAAAAAAAAAAAAAGGGTCCGAAATTTATTGCGAGAGAATGAAGAAAGCATGTGTAGTGACTCGGTTGATAGGAAAGATTGCTTTCTATTGTGCAACAACACAGCAAAGAGATCACCGTGCTGCATGAACAATACCAAATATTGATCGATAAGAAAGACCGTGAATTGGAAGACTACGCATACCGAGTCAAGGCACTTGCAGCGCAACGACAAAAGGAGATGGATAAATTGCGTACAGAGACAACAGAGAAAGTTGTTTCTTTAGAACGCCAGATTGAAGGCTATGAGGTGAGTTGGTTGTTTTATTTCTTTTCTCTTTCTCTGTTTATGGCTTTTTTTGCCTTTCTATTTCATGGAAACCTGGTTTTTAAGTCTTTCGATCTTGATGTCTTTTATGCGAGAGGAGGGGGTGGGGGGGGGAGGAGGGAAGGGATCGTTGTTACATACGAATGGTCAATATATCCTTGGATGCATACACCGATGTGTAGATTATTGAGGTTATTGTGATACCTTGTGGGGGATGAATTTATATTTTAATGCTCATTGGCACCGTTTTTTTGATATGCTCTCTTAATCTTTGTCTCTTATTCTTGGGTTGGGCTTGGGGATGTATAGTATTATACCTTGATGATTTAAACATTCTGTTGCTTTCTTGCCTCTTCACCTTTTTTCTTTGTACATTTACTTTTTTTTCATTTTGTTTACACTTGTTCTTATTTCTTTGTGTCTATCGACTGTATCCAACTTTTTGCTCTGTTTATCCCTTTTTTCCCTTTCCTATATTACTGCTATTCATATGGTTATTCATGTGGTTTTTCATTTCGTTTATTTATTGTTACCTTATATCCTGTATCCACTGCCATTTTCCCATATTATAGGATAAATTGCGCGTTCTGGAAAATCACACCGGTGAACTGCAATCTTTGGTGCAACAACTACAAGCACAAGCCAACACAGACAAAGCAACTATCGACCATCTCGAGCGCGAAACTGCCAAGCATCAAGATGGAAATAACCAGTTGGTCCGGTAAGTTGTAGAATATGTACTACTTTTTTTATGGTTGTTCTAACTCTTTTTCGTCCTTGGGAATTTGCAGTTTGGTGGAGCAGCTGCAAGGCGAGGTGCAGCGAGGACGGTCCATTTAATACAGCTATGGATACGTGATAGCATAAAAACAAATAGTAATAAAAAAATACACCCGTTCCCTTCTGTCTCTTGAAAAATTACGTTGGAGATAGAACTTTACAAAGAATCAGCAGAATGCCGAACAGAGAGAGATATCCAGATCTCTATGATACCATTAGTAAGTGTATGATGCACGGTCCGTGTGGAACAATGCATCCGAGGGCTCCATGTATGGAAAACGGTTCCTGTAAGAAGCGTTATCCGCGTTCCTTCAACGAAGCGATTATCGAAGATCACAGGGGTTACCCTTTTTACCGTCGCCGCGACAATGGTGATTTCGTGGTCAAGAACCATGTCGAACTGGATAATAGATGGATTGTTCCCCACAATCGATACCTCTGTGCAAGGTATAACGCTCACATCAACGTCGAAATCTGCACTTCTCTGGAAAGCGGCAAATACCTGTACAAGTACGTGTACAAGGGTCACGATCGTGCAGCAGCAGCAATGCATCGTGCTGATAACGACTGAAATGCTCAAGAGAAAGTGGACGACATCACACGTTTTATCGATGCACGTTATGTTTCAGCTGCCGAGGCCGTCCATAGATTGCTTTCATTTTCGATGCACCGTGAATACCAAGCCACGCAACGCCTAGCCGTTCATTTTGAAAACGAGCAGACTGTGCAGTTCCGAGAGGATGAAAACCCTCAAGTCGTTGCCGATCGTCAGCGCGAAACAACGTGACTGCATGGTTTGCATGAAATCGAATGGATCCTCAGGCACGACTTCTCCTGTATCCCGACTTTCCCGCTCAGTACGTTTACCATCGAGATCCCGTAGGTGGGAACCCCGACAGCGTGGATTTGGTGATACGATCCGGCGCGTGTATGCGGTTTCACCTCGCCAAGTAGAGAAATACTATCTTCGGATGTTGCTCTATAGTGTCTCGGGAGCTCAAAGCTTCGGACACCTCCGAACAGTGAATGGTGTCGTTATGGCAACTTATCAATCAGCTGCACGACGGTTAGGACTTCTCGGAGGGAATGAATAGTGGCACAACTGTCTTCAGAAAACGGTCGCCTACCAGATGCCGTACGCTCTTCGGTTTTTGTTTGCCGTTGTTGTCAGTGAATGTCAGGCACCCAATCCTTTTGAGCTATGGATGCAGTTCCGTCAGCAATTGGCAGAGGACTACATTCATTTCTGGAGAACCCAAAATCCGGGCGACGTCGATCAAGTGGAGGCATCCAAACCGTGTACGATCGCGCGTTGCTTGACATTGAAGATCATCTCAATCGTCAGTCAAGTTCTTTGCTCAATGATGGTTTTGTTCTCCCTGCTCGCCAAGAAATTGACAGAATGGGACACCATTCTCAGCTTCGACTCATAAGAGAACAATACGATCTTATCGCAGATGCCGCCAACGCACCTGGAAGTCATGAACGCTTGAACGAAAACCAACGTGCCGTATACGATGCAATCATCCACAGTGTCTCACATGGAAGCAATGCATCAGCCCGATTGTTCTTCGTTGACGATCCTGGTTGCACAGGCAAGAGCTTCCTCTTCGACAGTATCCTTACTTCAGTACGTCAACAAGGCAGAATAGCTCTTGCTGTGGCTTCAAGTGGCACTGCTGCATTATTGTTGCGTGGCGGATGAACGGCTCACTCACAGTTCGGCATTTCGTTGAAAGTAGACCAGCATTCAATGTGCCATATCCCGCAACAATCCTAAGAAGCAGAGTTGATTATCTGGGATGAAGCTATAATGATGAGCCGATACGTTTTCGAAGCCGTCAGCCGTACATTGCAAGACTTGATGGCAACCAGAGATCCCGCTCTGCAGCATGTTCCATTCGGAGGAAAGACTGTCGTTTTTGGTGGTGGTTTTCGTCAGGTTCTTCCGGTCATTCCAAGGGCAACGCGTCCACAAACTGTCGAGCAGTGCTTGAACAAAGCTTCTTTTTGGTCTTCGGTCGAAATCCTACGCTGAAACGTCAACATGCGCGTTCAACAGGCACGCTTGGTCAATAACGAGGACAGAGATTCTAGAGAATTTTGTCACATACCTTCTACGCATTGGCAACGGACTGGAATCGAGCCATGGAAACAGGGGCATCCAAATCTAACAGAATGCTATTGCCATCCTCCGATTCGAGCGACCTCATCAGTCAGTATACGGGGCCAGCATTCCAAAGGCTCCGGCAGCCGAATTCTTAATTGAACGAGCTATCTTGACACCAAAGCATTCAGACGCAGCTTTTCTGAGCGAAAAAGTTATCGAGAGGTTTCCAGGAGAACTGTGTATCTATCGAAGTGCTGATGGCATGGACTCTGAAGAAGAGCGATTATTCCACCAAGTGGAAAATCTGAACTCCATGAGTCCGGCGAGCCTACCACCCCATCGATTGATCCTCAAAGTCAGTTGTCCTATCATGTTGCTACGCAATATCAATGCCACAAAAGGACTCTGTCGTTCATTCCAATCCCATCTCATCGAAGCAGAAATCGCAACTGGCGTGAATGTTGGAAAGCGCGTGTTCATCCTTCGAGTCACTTTGACCAACGAAGCAGACGAAAATGGCATTCATTTCAAGCGGCGCCAATTTCCCATCCGCGTCGCATTTGCAATGACAATAATAAGGCGCAAGGACAAATGTTCGAGGCGATCGGACCATTCCTACCGGTTCTGGTGTTACCCATGGGCAGCTATATGTTGCTATGTCGCGCGTGCGTAGACCATCAGCGATAAAAGCCTTGATCGTTCGGGATGCAAATGATCGATCGACAGAAGTATGCACCAGGAACATTGTCTACCGCGAAGTGTTTAAGAGCCAGCAGCTGGATCGTTAAGTCCATGAATCATGCACTGCGCTATGGTCCTATTTTGTATCCTCATTTATGTATTTTATGTTTTTTTATGCCTTTACTCTTATGTTGTGTTTTTCATTATTTCATTATGTTTTATTGCATACTTTTTTTGCCTCATGTTCCTTTACTTCTATCCTTATGTCTATGTCTTTTCAAGTTACCATTTACCCTTATGTTGTGTTTCTATCGTTCTTTTATGTTTTACTGTATGCTTTTTGTCCTTATGTTCTTTTTGATTTTATCCTTATGCTATGTTTTTCCCAAGTAATGATTTTCTCTGTTATCTATTTTTGTCTCTTCCATGTAATATAATACGATGTCTGACTATTTCCGTCCCTAACTTTGTATTCATATTGTTGTCCCTCTGTCGCGGATGAAGAAAATGATCGTTATGTGGCTGTAGCAAGATGCGTTTGCGCCAGTTGTGGTTAAACAGAGTATCGTCGTCTTTCGAATAAAAATGTGAGTAGAGCTCTTTTTGAAGAAAAGTGGTTGATGATACGACTGGCGTTCTTCTGTAGCATCATTCAATTTGTTTCTTTTGTCAGTTATACGTATATGTCCTTTCATTCTCTTTCAACTTTCAATGAATCGAATAATACATAAGCAGACGTGCTTCGATCTATGAATTCATGCATCAGTGGGGTGACTATTGTTTCATCCATGGAGAATCATATATTGTCTTCAATCTTATCTTTTTTCTTTTGGTTTTCTCTCTCTCTTTCTGTTTGCTTGATAAACCCTCACTATCATTGTATCAAGATCCCATCCGCATCCATCATCCAGACCATTCTTATCCCGTGTATCTAACCTGGTTAAATCGACTACCATCTTCAAAAAGGTAAGCGTCGAGTGGTCTACCATCGATTTTGCTCCGGCAAAACAGAGTTACCTCTCTTTTTTTTCCATCCTTCTTCCAGCTTCCGGTTTTCTCCGTTTTCTTTTCGCCTGACAAGTGCTGGATACTACAAGTTGACTTTCTCTCGCTATCCATCCATCCATCCATTTGGCGAAACCAGATGACGTCAAAGGCCATCGTCGGTGGTACTGTCTCTTTTTCGGAAAACGCTTACGCGTCCTCTTCATGTTCCTCTCCTTTGGATTGCTTCTCATGATATCGTATTCGAAATGTCTTCCCAATTATTGTAGTTTCTAGTTTATAGTTTGTATCTTATATTTCATGTACATACCCTTTTCGCAGTCTTTTCCTTTCTTTTCCCACAGGGCTTTTTAGGAGGTTTTTACTGACGCGACCATTGTTTTTTTTTATCATCATGTACTTTTTTTTGTTTTTCTTCTTTTTATTCGGGAAACTCTCGATATCTGGAATCCAGCTTAAATTACCGTCACTTCTGGCCACGTCAATATTTTTTGCCTGCTCAAGCTGACACCACCGATCTATCGCTTAACCGTCCCTGGAAGCAATTCTATTGTCCGCATCGAAGAAGAAGCTTATCTGTGATCCGTATTCATTTTTTTTTCCGGTACACCATTTGGTTCAAAGGCAAGTCCAATTTCTTTTCCTTTGCTATGATGTAATGAACATATACTAATTCAAAAATTTTCAATGTCATATAATCCAAGTCATGTCAAGCGATCAATGGCTATTGAAAACTCAAATAACAAAGGTAAAATATAACGAAAATTGTATCAATCAAAGAGCTTACTAACTCATTACTTTTTCAATACCCAACATACCCACACATCTTTCTAGATCTATCATAGCCTGGGCGGGATGGAACTGAGGGAGTCAATCAGTGCTGCCCTGCGCGTGTTCAGAAACAAATCACGTTGCAACGTATGCCATAAAACTGTCATTAATATACCAAAGTCCGTCAAAGTTCTCGCGCAGGTTATGCCGTGTATGCGTTAGGCTTTTTGTCTGTTGCTCAATGTAAGGGGCGACCTCCGGTGGCAGGCGGCATTCATTTCACAGCGGGTGTACGGCTTGTTATCTTTGCTCCAAGGCGCGATTGCGTTCCTGTTGCCGACTCGAGATTTTTCCCGCCAATGAAATTGAAAGACAGCACTTTAGACTTTTATTTCCTTTTTTCGTGCAAGAACAGCGGCTGAAAATTTTGCCCACGGTTTATCATGAAGTTTACTCGTGTGAATATTGAAGATTTTGACGATCAAGTCAAGCAGGCCTTGGACAACTATAAAAAGGTGTTCGTGTTGTTCTTTGGTAGCGAGGAACCTGACACTCACGAATCATGGTGTCCCGATTGTGTTATTGCTGATCCTCTTATTCGTAAATCTGCTTTGCCCGTTGCTGATGCTATTCTTCTCGAGGCTCCTGTCGGCCATCGCGGCGACTGGAAAGGTAATGCTTCGCATCCTTACCGTGTTCGCTTCCAAGTTCCTGCTATTCCCACTTTGTACAAGTGGTCTACTGTAAGTAAATCATAATATCGACCTAATGAATGGGACCAAATATCAACTGACACTGCGGTCACTTTATCTCGACTATTGTTCTTTTTTTTTTTTTAGAACGGTCCCGGAGAAAGCCTTGTTGAAGAAGCCTGTGCTGATCCTGCCAAACTCGAAAGCTTTTTCAATAACTAAAAATAAAGTGCATTGCGTTTTTCAACCCTAATTGGCATGTATTTGCAGTTCGGGATCATGGGTATGTCTCAGCCAATATAAAATAACCTGACCCCGTCGGGTTTCGGCACCCCGACGCGCTGGCACCCTAATTGCCTTTTTCGACCACCTGGTCATGGCGGTCTTTTTTTCGTTGTCATCTCTTTCTCACATTTGGACGATGATCTCGTTGACTTTGGGTAGTATACCGTCATCTATGGTTTTTGGCTTGAGTAGAACTTGGCATTGACGTGTCTGCACGGTATTGTTACAGTCTTTTTCTGGATTGGTTTCCTTTCCGTGGTGCCCTACCTTGCTCTTTGCTTTTATGGCGCGTTTGTTTGCAAGGAACAGAACCTGAAAAAGAAGTATAACGCGCAATGGTAAACGATAAAAAGGCATCTGACTTTCAAGCACCGAGTATTGACCTGATTATTTTTACTACTCGATAAAGGGCTCTTGTCACAGGTGGTTCTTCGGGTATTGGAGCAGCCATTGTACGCAAATTGGCTTCCCAAGGATTGAATGTGGTGGTGGTGGCACTGGATGATGCTTTGATGGCGAAATTTAAGGACACCATTGCTGAAGAATTCCCTAATAACCAATTCCGTTTTGTTGGCTGTGATCTTTCCGATGCTGAAGGCCAATCTTACTTGGACGCCGTGAAGCAGCAAACTGACGATATTGACATTCAAATTCTGTGCAACAATGCTGGCTTTATTTCTACGGGTGCCTTTGCCGACATTACCTTTAAGCGCAACATGGCCAATTATCACACCAATGTTACGGCTGGATTGACGCTCACACACTACTTTTTGAACAAGATGCTCGATAAAGGATTGAAAGGCTTGGTTACATTCACCTCTAGCAGTGCCGGATTTATTCCTAATCCCATGAGCGCCTTGTATTGTAAGTGCAGACATTTTTGGATTAACTAGGGAGTTGTAACCAAGCGCTAACGTGATCTAAAAAAGCTTCCACGAAAATCTTTTTAACCACGTTTGCTGCATCCTTGGCTGCAGAGTATACGGAAGATGGTATTGACGTGCTTGTCGTGGTAAGTGATTGCTCATATAAACCCTGCAAAGCGAACACTGTTTTCTTACATTATCATATATACAGCATCCTTCGCCTATCAATTCCAACTTTTACAGCAATGCTGGAAAGATGTCAGCACTGTTGTCCGCGCAAAAGTTATCGTCTCCTCCCAGTGTGATTGCCGATACCATTTGCCGCAATGCCGGTAAGGTGGTTGTCTCTGACCAGGGTCCAATTACCGTTGTTATGAAAGTGTTGCTTGTCAAATTACTGGACTGGAACGTATTTACTGAAATCATGAAGATTGCCTTGCCCTTCAACGGTGATTACAAGGCCATGAAATTGAGACGCCAAGCCAAACAGGATTAGATCGATAGCGGTTGTTTTCTTTTTTTTTATACAGCTGTTTTATTATTGATTTTTTGAAGCAAAGTCATCGACAGTTAATTCATCAAGAACTCTGTTCAACCATTTTCTTTTTTTGTTTATCCTATACTGAAAGATTGGTTTGTTTTTTCTTTGACAAATTTAGGAACAAGTATATCATAAAGTTTTCAAGGGAATAGTTTTTTTCTTTTTTTAAAAAAAAAAAAAAAAAAAAAAAACCGCAGAAATTGGTTGTGGCCAACATTAGCAAAGAATCCGTTGTCCCTTCTCTCATCCAAATCCATTTTCCTTCCCATCTTAGCGAGAATTCATAAAATACCATACTGCAACGGCGGTCAAGGCAATCAGCAAGACCACAATATGCGGAGGATATCCATTTGTCTTCTCAATGACTTGCGTTCGGATCATGGGCTCGCTTCCTTCTTCATATCTTGCTCTCTTGCTTTCATCTTCAACGGTGCGCTTGCGAAGAGCGGCTATTTCTTGCTGATATTCCGCTAGCTTCTTTTTCATTCTTGCTACTTCAGAGTCTTCTTGCGACGATGCTTCTTGACGAGCCTTGTTCTTGATTTCAGCTTGCTGACTTGCTACTGCCGTGCCCACTTGGGATGTCTATTCCATCAAAGTTACAAAAGAGAGTCACACATTATCACTGACCCCATATTGTAAGACCCTCTTTCCCATGACGCGCGTCGAGGTGTGGATGAAGCTCAGACAGAAAAGACCCACTTTCCAAAGGCATTTTCAAGTTACCTTGTTCACTAGGTGCGTGTTGCTCATATAGGCGCATTTGAGTTTGTTTTGTCGAATTTCATTCTTCAGGTTGGCTTCTACATGAGTCCACTGATTCGTTGATGAGTAACACACAAACCGTTTTGCCCATTTTACTCATGTCACTTACTAAATCAGACAAGTCCATCTTGGTTAAATTGCCAATCACTGGAATGCTTTGGACGAGGAATTTGTCTTTGCAGGTAGCGTTATCGGCTGGCTCCGTTTTCAAAGGTTGCAAAGTGACTTACACAGACGATATTAATGACAAGATTAATGAGACTACTGCGGCTCATGGATTACCTTCAATGCTTAAAGAGTCACCTGGACCAATAAGGCCAGCATTAGGACGAACGCAGTAATGTCGAGGAGCAGTAGTCTTGACTTTGAAGGCCAACAATTCGTCGCCGGTATTATGGACTTTCATGAGAACGCTGGGACCATCGGCTAAAGGACCTAAAGATGGCCAAAAAAAATTGTCGAGTCAATATGACCACACTTGGTACGTTAAGCAAGGAGAGGGAAACAATGAGATGAATACATACGAGGAAAAAGAAGCAAATCGGAAGGCTCAAGTTCAAGAGACATGTTGCAATGTGTTTATTGAGCTAAAGAAGAACCACAGCGGAAAAGAAAAAAAAATATAATCTTTTTTTTTAAACACGAAAGGGAAATTTGTGTCTTCCCGGCTTTTATTTCATTCTAGATTACGCGAAAGTTCAGTCACACTATTTCAGAGAGCCCATTCTTTGCCCATCAGACTACAGTCGGAACGATGGCCAAAAAAGTGCGAAATACGACAAAGCACAGCATTGGTTTCTCCTGGCATCATGGCATAGGCTAAAGTCCAATAAAGAGCACAGCGATAAGCGATTTTCGCTGTCACGCCAAGCATACGTTTTGGGCAAGCACACGCAAAAGGTAAGAGGAACAGAATAAGGCCTTGCAGGAAAAGGAAGCTAATCATACGGCTCTAGTGTTAGAAAATTCATCTCTCCACTTTCTTTTGCATCACACTACGTTACCCGTGACGATATGTGTCAAACTTGTTTGTATTAGCCCACATCAAAAGCGCCGATGTAACAAACGCTGCAGAGGCCAAGTTGTATTTGGTTAGTGTACCGAAGGCTGTCAGACAAAGTAGACCACATACCTGGGAACAGCTGACGAAGCTGCTGGTGAGCGCGCTCGAAACGAATGGTGTGCTTTGTAGCTTGAGTATGCTCGTCCACGTCGACTTCTACTTCGGCTGTTTTTGTTCGAGCGCCGGTCGATGAGCGACGCGTCACGGGAGTGGTGGAAGTCGTGGTTGTCTTCTTGACTGTGCAGTAGGCAATGTTGGGTTTGGTGTGGAAAAATTCGACAAGGATACCCATGATGAAATACGTGTAGAGCGTCATGAATCCGATACACACGATGAGTTCGTCACGACCTACGAGATCAAGACGAACAAAGTGACTAAGGCGCGGTAAGAACTGGTTCCGGAAACAAGGACATTGAGCGATCACAGGAATAGCCACCAGCAAGATGGCATATGTAATGAAGAGACAATACGTTGGCATCATTTTGGAGGACAAAAAATAGGCTTTAGATTGTTTTAAACGATGGGAAAAAAGAAAAAGAAGAAGATGAGATGACTGAAAGGAGAATTTTTATGAAGCGGATGCATGCCAAATTATTTGCCTCGGTCAATTAGGGTTATGTGAGATTTCGTTGTTTCGGTGCATTTACAGAGTGAATATGATTCATTGTGATCTGCAAGGGAATGACCAGAATAAATTGTGGGTTGGGATAGCCTTTAGTAATATAGACGTTAATTTCACTTACTGTCGCGTTGTTGACATTCTCTCGTAAGCTGGCCAAAGCAGCCTCTCGGAATAAATTATCGATTTCTGCTCCTGCATATTAGGGAAGAAAAAAAGAAAGAGTGAGACGATGTATTTCACCCTGGTAAACTGGTTTTTGTTGCTACCTGACCAATGATATGTCTCATGCACTAATTGTGCTATATCCTCATCATTCATCACAACCGGCATCTTTGCACATAAACCACGAATGATGGCGGCACGGGTCTATGGAGTAGCAAACCCATTTTTTTTTGTTGATGAGGAGAAAAATCGCACATTTAATCAACTTGGAGCGTACTAACCTCAGCATTTGGTATAGGGACATGGATATGTTCATCAAAGCGTCCGTGTCGCAGAACAGCTGGATCCATCACTTCGATACGGTTGGTTGCTGTAACAAATCAGCAGAAATTAATTGTTTGTTTTAACGTGCAAGACACATCGCACCGCCATTACCTGCAATAACGAGAACGTCAATATGCACTTGATCATCGCGATTTGATTTTGTCAATAACCCATCCATTTCTTTGTCAAAAAGAACAGCAAGGTGAGACAAAGAACAGGGTTGTGGCGATATTCAATCTCATACACAAATGGATTGCTTACCTGTAAGGAAACTGGTGACGATGCGGTCACTTGTATTTTCCGAAGTGCGGCTTGATCCACGCTTAGGTAACAGCATGTCAATCTACAGCATGCATGAGATGACGGGTTCTGGGAACAATCTCCAAGAGCTGGTCACTTACCTGATCAATGAATAATATGCATGGCGCATTGGCTCGTGCACTGGCAAATAATTTGGCAATATTTTTCTCCGACTCACCCACCACTTTCGAACGAATGTGGGAACTCTACGTGATTGCTCCTCAGTATCCCGATCATGCTGAAAAATATGAGTGTTTTACCTCGACAAACATAAAGTTGATGCCGGCTTCAGAGGCTAACGCAGAGCAAAGCATTGTCTTTCCCACCCCTGGTGGACCATACAGGATGATGCCACGAGGTGGATGAATACCCATCAATTGATATTCCTCGGGATGATGGAAAGGATAGATAACGGAAGCCTATAAAGAATAATTAGCACCGATTAGTTTACATGTCTCTTTCTTTTGCTGGGAGGAGGGGTATTATTATTATTATAATTCGTACCTGGATGGTTTCCACAATGTCATCAATTCCGTAGATGTCTGAGAATCTTACATCTGGCACCTAAATGGGGAGGGTATCGCTTTTGTTTAGCAGGACAGTCTCGCGCTTATCCACATCAACTTGTATCATACCTTGGATGCATATTCATTTAAATTGGAAGGACGCACAATACCGAGAACTGCTTCCACATGGTGCCAATGGATGTGATGGGTTTCAATAGAATCGTTTTGATGCTGCTCTTTAACAAGAATCAAGATCATCTGTGCACACAGGCTCTGCAGATCACTGGGCACAAATCCGTGAGTGACACTGGCCATGCGATCCAGCACTTGATTACGTTCCACAGTTGAAACAAAGGGTAACCCTGTGATTGGTATACATAACTGTTAGGATGGCGTTGCCCGTCAGTTATGGCTGTCTTACGTACGCCGAGTAAGAATGGTCAATATATCTCGTCGTTGGCTTGGAGAAGTGATTTTGATTTCTTCAAGATTATCCAAACGACCGGAGCGTAAAAAGCAAGGATCAACGGCGTGAAGTCGATTGGTAAGGCCTACACATCAACAGCGATTACGGTGAACGTGTGTTTTGTAGAGAGGATACTCCAACGACTGTATGCGTACCCATAATAAAGACAAAGTGGTCATCTTCTGTCTGATTGACACGATCAATCATTGACAATAAAGTGGAGGCTATTCGCATATCTAAGGCTCCTTTTTGAGCTTTCAGATTCCCTGCAATCATATCCAGTTCATCGATAATAATAATGGAGAACTTGTGCTCCAAAGCTTTCATAAACACTTTTTTGACTTGAATTTCGCTGGCACCTTCCTCTACACATTGAACACTTGATCAGAAAACCAACAACTTTACTGTCGTGCCTGCCGAGAGCCGACCAAGCGAAGCGTAGCAAAGGTACCTGTTTGAAACACATCTGGACCATTAATCAAATAATAAGGTAATTGCGAGTGCTCTTTGGAAGTTTTCAGAGATGATCGAAAGAGACAGCAGTGGCAGATGGGAGGGGAAAAAAAGAGGGTCTCATTAATTTCATGATCCATTGCAGTAGGCAGTCCCCGCCCTGAATTCCTGTATCCATGCAGATCCATTCCGGTATACAAACAACATTGGATATCAAATACATACTCGCGATAGCTACTGAAAGCGCGGTTTTGCCGGTGCCTGGCTTTCCGTACAGCACCGTTCCTTTGCAACGAGGTAACGGTGACAGAGCTTGACGATGCATAGCATAAGATCTGATACCGTGTATCTTGTTCACTAGTCGTGTCACCAGTGTACGACAGCCGCCAATGTCGTTGTTCACATTGTCAATCCATGCTTCGATCGACGTCATTTCAATACATTCACGCAAGACAATGGACGGATCGATCAAGACAATTTTTTTTTTCAAGCGGATATTCAGACATTGTAACAGGGTCTGGCTGCAGTCACGCGGCTTTTTTTTTTTTAATGCACAGCGTACAAAAACAGAAAGATTTCTTGTCGTGTTTCCCTTTTAAGTTGGTTTAGGTTGCTCTAAGCCTACTCTCTCTCTGACTCTCATTTTTTCATCGCCACCACGCCTAGAACCCATTGTTTTATCACCATGGGAGCTACTCACGATGATACAAAGAATGAGAGCTCGTCAGACACCGTGAACGACCAACGCGAATGCGCAGTGCCGTATCGGAAGAAAGTGGAGTCTACCCAAGAAAGCAAGCCAGCCCCCGTCTTGTCTAATAGAAACGCCACGGTCAGCAACATTGGAAGCGCTTCCTCCAAGAATGATGCCAAATCTGGTAAAGGGGTGCAAGGCCGTTTGACTCCATCGTTAGGCTATTGCAAGCCAACGTCAAGCACCACCGTCACCAAAAAAGTGGAAGCTTCTGTCCGTCGTCAGTCGTTGAAACGTTCTTATTCGGCACAATGCACTTTGGATCCGTTCGCAAAGAACTGGCTTACCAACGCAAAGAAACGCCCCAAGACGGCAGCCACGGTACTGTTTATTCGTTTCTCCGCAAACCCCTTTTCTTTATTTATTTATTTCTTTCTTTCTCTCTTTCTTTCTTCCGTCATTATAGTTTACCCATCCTATTGTTCCTTCAACATGCATGTTATACTCATATGACTCGTTCTTTTTTCTTTTTCTTTTTTGGGCTGGTCACTATGCCTTTAGAATGATCGATTTATTCCTGCGCGAGATCAAAAAACCATCGAATCGGCGCAATATCGTTTCATGGAAAAAAAGCAAACATTGTCCCTGGACGAAAGTGATCAAACATATAGGCAAATTGTCGCGAATGCGTGTGGCGTGCAGACCGGTCGACTCCTTTCCTCCAAGCAAGAAAAGGCTGAACCTGAAGTCCCCGATATGACCAAGAACAGTGCTGATTACACCTTACGTACCACGGCTCCTGCAACTGTACGTCGTATCCTCACGGCACCCGTAAAAATCCTGGATGCACCATACCTTGCCGACGATTATTACTTGAATTTGCTCGATTGGTCCAAACTCAATGTTGTCGCTGTTGCCTTGGATCGCTCCGTGTATCTGTGGAACGCGGACAATGGCTCCATTCGTCCCTTAAATTACCAAGGACAAGATGCCATTACTTCCGTTCGATGGTCAACCGATGGCGCCTATCTTGCAGTCGGTACAGCCAACGGCGACACCCAAGTCTGGGATGCCGAAGCCAATACCAAACTACGTTCTATGGTTGGACAACAACACCGTATTGGCGTCCTGTCCTGGGATAAACATCTGGTCTCTTCTGGCGCTCAAGATGGAAGTATCTGGCACCATGACGTGCGTATTTCGCAACACAAGGTGATGGAACTCAACGGCCATAGCGATGAAGTGTGTGGTCTTCAATGGCGATGGGATGGTACCATGTTAGCCAGTGGTGGCAACGACAATGTCGTCCAAGTATGGGACGTCCGATCCAATAAACCACGTCTCACAAAACGACATGAAGGTGCTGTCAAGGTAAATATTCATTTTTCTTCTTCATTTTTTACTTTTTCTTTCACCTGTCAATGGATTAATTTGATGTTCGTTTCCAGGCATTAGCATGGTGTCCTTGGAACCGTCACACTCTGGCGACGGGTGGCGGCCGAAACGATCGCAGTATTCAGGTGTGGAATACATCAACAAGTTTGCGAATCCACAAAATCGATACCGAATCTCAAATTACCTCCCTGCATTGGTCGAAACATTACAAAGAAATTGTGTCCTCGCATGGATACCCCAATAATCAACTTACGGTTTGGGAATACCCTTCCTTCAATCGAATTATCGATATTCCCGGTCATGATTCCAGAATCCTGCATACCGCCATGAGCCCCGATGGTCAAATGGTCGCCACAGCCGCAGCTGACGAGAACTTGAAATTCTGGCGTATCTTCGAACACGACGGCCGAAGTAAATATGATACAAAATCCATACTCAACAATCGTCCCGCATTGGTTCGTAGTAAGAGCATCCGTTAGCGCTCTTAAAAAAAAACAAAAAGCTTCCTTTTAAACTCGACGTCATTAAAAAAGCCAAACTCCCATATTTGGGATCTATGTCGCTAAAACATTGTATTTTTTCATTGGATTCCGCCATCGTATTGATCACTCTTTTCTTAAAAGAATCTATGTTCTTATATAAGCGGCGCTTCCATTTCTGAATAAAGCGACCGTAATGCGTTGGTCGGATCCATGTCTGCATCTTGAATTTATCTCGACTCGTTCTTTGAAAGACCACATTAGACATCGTGTTCTTAAAACTTTGTCACATTCGCCGTTGGGTAGGACATTCTCGCGATGGTTCCACTGACCAGGTGTCCTGTTATTAGGCCAAGTCGCCATCGGTCAGCACCACAGTACCAAGTGTTGTTTATCTTTTTCTCTATCTATAATTGTTGTTGTTTAAGCTTCTTAAACACCAGGCGTCCATCACACAATGTTTGTTGCTTAAGCTGCGCATCCATTTGGCTCATCGTAGCTATCCCATGACACAAAATACTTCATGTTGTGAATTCCATTGCAACAGATGTTGCTCAGGCAACAACAACAACAACAAGAAGCACATCCTCTTCCAGTTGCAATCAGTAGGATATGGCTGTAAAATACACGCTGATTGCCCTTGAAACATCAATCAGCTGCCCAACTCGCGATAGCACAACACAAACAGCCGATAAAAAAGAAGCATGTCCGTTGGGTCAAGTTTGTTGGTGGCTAGAAGAAAGACCCGTCTGATGGCATCACAAACGACTATGAAACATTTCTTCCGCTTGGAATGTAACCTCTTCGAGCCATGGTTACATCCATCTGACTTTATTTCATTCTTCCCATCAAAACGACCGCAATGAAAACGATAATTTAATTTGAACAATGGTAGACTGCCTGACTTTCACAGCCCTGGATATCCTTCACTCAAAAGATGTCGCCTCTCACTGGCAGATGAAGGCACACAATTGCATTGGCAAGCACGCTTTTTCCTACTATTTATGACTCAGTTGCATTACATAATTAAATACAGGAGCAATTCTATTTCACTGTTCATGTTATTAGCGCAGGGTGACTACTTCTCCATAGAAGCCGACGTTGGAAGACGGCTGCGCTGATCCCCGATGTCGAATACATTTAAACCCAGACGATCGATGAACAAATTTTTTTGGTTTAACAATTGCAGGAATGCTTCATCATGACGTGCATTTTTGATTTTATTCCATTCAAGACATCATGTCTATCCGCTCCAGTTTCTCAGTATGACGTGGCTTCTGAGGGATTGCATCGTACTCTGTGAAAGTGGAAATAGGCCATCAAAGTATCGAATGCCGCCTTCCGAATACAGAAAGTAGATGGCAACTGCTCCTCTACTATTAAACTACGTTACATAGTTGCATACAGAAGGGAGCAAGGATGGGAAGGTCGGAGTTCGAAGGTATGAGAGAACATATTCAAATGATATCAGTGAATGCAAGAATGGGAAGAAGACGAATCAGGATGCGTAGCGGGCTTCGAGGGGTATGGAGGGGAAGGTGGAAAGAAGGTGTGTGGATAATTTTTGGTAGAAGATAACACCTGGTGGGTAGCGAAGGAGGACGGATCGGTGGAGAAGGATGAGAGTGAAGGCAGTCTCGGAGGTATGGTTGGCTGCCTTGGCATAGGTGGAGATGCTGCGGCATACCTGTAATAAGCGGAACCATGTGAACCTGCAATGGACGGGGAGGACACTTGTGATGTTGCTTCTAAAGATAACGCATTGAACTGGTGGCAAGGCACTTGCTGCCGGTGCCTGACCAACGTCGTTCGACGAGTGAACGATTTACCGCATTCACAAGTGTACGGGCGGTGGCCGGTATGCGTGCGTCGATGGCGTGCTAGGGAGGAAGAATCGCCAAATGACTTGCCGCAGTTTGGATATTCACAAAGATGAGGTCGTTCACCCGTGTGCGTGCGCATGTGAACTGTCAAAGCCGAGCGTTGAATAAAGTGCTTACTGCAATCGGGCCATGAACATTTGTAAGGCTTCTCTCCTGTATGGATGCACAAGTGACGCACGAGATCGGACCGACGAGTGAATGGTTTGTGACACCCATCCCAAGTGCAGTAAAACGGAGATGATCTTGCCGAAGAGGGTCGCTGGTCGTTGTGGTGATTCAACAAATTACAAATATCCATCACTGTAAAGAAGGAAACAGGACGATTGTGATAAAGGATGGGACGCCGCAAAGGAAGAAAATGAAATTGAGCGCTCCAATAAAAGAAAAATGAAAGGAAAGGAAAGGAAAAGAAAAAAGAGTAAAATGATGGCAAAATTAAAAAAAAGTATGCTTTTTTATGAAGCACTGCTTTGATCTGAGATGATAACTTTTTGACAGTGGATTGACGTTGTGTGATTCCCAAAGAATCGGGTCGAGCGGACATTTCCTCCTCTGAAAAGCATCGAATGGCCATCCACACCATTCAGCCGATCCTTTTTTGGTCCTTTACCATTTCCCCACCGCACTGAAACTTCACCAATGGCATACATTCATCCGTCCCTTCCACAACAGGTTTCGCTTCCATCCCATCCCCGTCGTTCTGTATCGTGATGATTCTATCCAGAGGCAATCCAATCGCCTACTTTTTTCACCTTGTTTTCCCAGACTTGAAAATTTTACCAGACTTTGTAATGTACGTAAATGATAGAAGAATTGATTTTCCATCTTCTTTCTTTTTTTTCGATGTGTTTTTTCTTTGGACTGATGCGAGGAGACAAAGAGATATGGTTATTTACTTCTGGAGCTCTTGAATACTATACAATCTTGCAAGACTCGGTCCTGCGAATTGGTTGAGTTGTTTCGTGAAGTTGTGCATCTGTGCACTGAGGATCATGGAGTCCAAACGGCTAGGTTCAGCAGGGAGCTTGAACAAAGTATTGACTTCGTTAAGAGGCAACGGAGGCTTTCCTTGAGTGGCACGTTGCGCGTTCTCTTGTCGCTAATCAAACCCATCCATTTCCATGTCAATAACCCCAATTTCAACAGTCAACCTCCAATGTTCATGTTCACTTACTCTCTTGGTGAGCCATGCTTGCATCTTGGCTTGTTCACGGGCCACGCTTCGTTGCCAATATTGATAGTTATTCTGTTCCTGTTGCTGAACGTCAGAACACTCCAAAAGGTATTCCAGATTCTTTTGCATGAAAGGATCTAATTCCAAATCCAACACGTCAAAGTTGGGCGAAAGTGGTTTTGCGTCTTCCAATTCGAACTGTGTCTTTTGCATCGAAGCAAAGGTGGAGAGTGAGCGAAGACGATCAGCCTCCAATCGGGGCATTTCGATATTGTGAAGCATCAAGGTCACCAAGTGAGAGTTGTGCACCTGGACAGGTAATTCCTCGAAAATGTTGGAGAACGACAACTTGGCCTGAGCGAGACTTTTTTTTTTGAAGAAACGGATAAAGTTAGCAATTTGATCCGTTTTCGCTGATCCCAGCAGTGCACTATTGCACCGACGACTCGAATGGGTTTCATACCTTTCGGTTGTAAACTTCTTGGTTTCGTACACCTTCATGAAAGCTTCTTGCAAGCGGAAAGCTCTCAAGTTCAGGTTACCCTGAGCGGCACTCTTAGAGACGTCGTGAATGATCACCACCGATTGAGCGCTCAATGTGCGTTGGTAATTGTACTGAGTATCGATCAAGCTGAGATCAACAAAGTTACCCAAGTGGGTCGACCGGTACCAGCCCACAGTGTTATTGTCGACATTGACCGCACGAAGGCAACGCATCATGTCCAACTGGTATTGTGCTAAGAAAGACATGCAAAAGTTCACGCGTGAATAACCCATTCATAATACGATCACCAAAGAATGTTCACTCACCGTTAGCGTCATCGTCATCTTCCGAAGGGAAAGGGAAGCAATTGGTCACTTCAAGAACACCTTGCTCGTCCAGACCAAGCAATTGGCCTGTCACATCGCTGGGATACGATTCACGGCAATGTTTAATGATTTTAAGGACCACCTATCAGAATGAAAAAATCGTATCAGAAGATCATGGTCAAATCAAAGACGCTTCATAAGAGTCAATTACCAATCCATCAAGCTGGACGGCTTTAAGGGGTTCACTAGAAGGAAGATGAACGGCCATGACTTGTCGTTTGGAGACGGAAAGGGAAAAGAAAAAATCACTGCAAACACGTAAACAGAAATTTTCTTCGATGTGACTATGTGCGGAGTCTTAAATCACCCGCAAAAGCCCAAGTGAGCCTCCCTTATGAAAGTGTCTGGCGCCGCCTCTTTTACAAAAGCGCCCTGCTTCACGGAAGCACTAAAGGCCCAAAACGCCACTACTGTCTGAATAAATCTTGGCTACAGTCATGATTTGTCAAACACCGTCATTCCAGCCAGAAGTCTTAGTCACAAAGCTTTAGCGGAGACTGTCACCCAAATAGCATTTTACCAAATATGTACCTGCTGAACCCATCTCATTGGCTGTAGCTTACAAATGCATCGGGAAACAAGGCGCTTGATGGGAGTTTTCAGCTGCTCTCTGGTCTATAAAAGGGCCATTCTTTAAGACCAACGGATTCTTTTTTCTTTTCTCGCACTACGTCGTTTTATACTTCTGTGAATACTGCCCATTGTCCCCATTTTATTTTATCAATCTATCTTTTTCTGATCACGGATATCACTATGGCATCTCAAAAACTCGCTCAGTTTGGCAAGAAGCATATCGCCAAGGGCATTGGCCGTAGTACTGATTTGGTGATCGAGAGAGGCCAGGGCACATTTGTTTACACTGTCGAAGGAAAGAAGTACCTTGATCTTACCACAGGCATTGGTGTCACCAACACAGGTATGTAGTCAAAAACCCGGCCACCGTCATTGGTAACGCGGATCCATGGAAAGCTAAAACGTGGGAAAAAATTTTGAAAGGTCACTGTCATCCCAAGGTTGTGAAGGCAGTGCAAGAGCAAGCCGCTACCTTGTCACATGGTCAAGTCAATATCTTTTTCCAAAAGCCTATGTTGGATTTGATCGAAGCCTTGAAGCCTCGCATGCCAGCTCCAGAACTTGATACCTTTTTCTTCTGGAATTCAGGCTCGGAAGCCGTCGAAGCCGCTATTAAGGTGGCCCGCCACGCTACCAAGCGACAGAACATCATCGTGTTTCAAGGCTCGTATCACGGTCGCACCTTTGGTACCATGGCATTGACCACGTCCAAGACCATCTACAGTGCTGGTTACGCCCCCCTCATGCCTGGTGTCCATGTGGCTCCTTTCCCCTACTATCAGCAGTGGGCTGCCCATAAAGCTGATCCTAACCGCTTCACAGCTGAATGGTGTGGTGAGGAAGCACTCCACCAGGTCGAACTTTTGCTCAAGCAACGCACCGCTCCTCAGGATACCGCCGCTATTCTCGTTGAACCCGTGCAAGGTGAAGGCGGTTACGTCGTCCCTCCTCAGAGTAAGTTTGACCACTGGGAATGGATCATTTTTGGATAAAGTGCTGATGGGTGTCGGTTAGACTTTATGGACGGTTTGCGTCGTATTTGCGATCAACACGGCATTCTCCTTATCTGTGATGAAGTCCAGTCCGGTTTTGGACGCACAGGAAAGATGTTTGCTGTGGAACATTTCGGTGTGACACCTGATATCTTGGTCATGGCCAAAGGCATTGCTTCCGGTTATCCCTTATCAGCTATTGTTTCGCGTCAGGACATCATGGATAAGCAACCTCCAGGATCCATGGGTGGTACCTATGCCGGTAATGCCATTGCCTGTGCTGCCGCCAAAGCCACACTTCAAATCTTTGAGGAAGAAAAGATTTTGGAATCATGCAACGAAAGGTAACCGACGGACAAACACACACAAAAAAAGAGCAATCCCTGATCCCACTGATTTTTTTGCTCGTTACAGATCGAAACAATTCTTTGACGGATTGCGATCACGCATTCCTACCGTGGTCCCCGAAAATGTAAAAGTGGATATCCGTGGTTTAGGTTTGATGATTGGTATCGAGTTCATGGGTGTGCCCACCGGTTTTGCAGGCTCGGTGGCTCAAGAGGCACTTAAGCGGGATACCCTCGTCCTTACCACTTCCATCTACGAAACACTGCGTTTGATTCCTCCGTTGAATATTTCCAAGGAAGAGACCGACTTGGCACTGAATAATGTGATTGCCAGCATTGAAGCCGCCGCCAAGCAACTTGCCTAATCTGGCCATATAATATAAATATAGCATTCACTTTTTTTTTCTGTACATCTGCCAAGCGAAATTCATTGCAATAAAAAACTCAATCCAATCATTATGTGCTTATGCAATGTACCCAATACGAACCTAGCGACATGCTCGACCCTCACTTACACGATAATACTTGAAAAGTTCCAAATCCACCAAGGTTAACCCTAAACCCCAGGTTGTGTATACTGCAAGTCATCCAACAGCAGATTAAACTTTGGACTCCGCGGAGTAAAATGGTTGAAAGAGGACAAGCGACGATCATCGAATACTGGAAAATAAAATAAAATAAAAAAATCGAAAGAAAAAGCGAAAAAAGCTCTGCATTGGATTTGAGTCCCCGCGCCAACGATGAAGCAAGGTGGGGAAGGGAAAATTTTTCGGCACACTTCACCGAGGGCTTATTAATCAATCGCAGAAAAAAAAATCACCCCCTATTCTCACCTATCTCTGGCAACAAATGACGCAAATAGTTTTTGAGGCGCAGAACTTCTTGTGAAAGTTTCCCAAACAAGAAGCCGAATCTTTATATGAAATAGCTGAAAAAGGCAATTGGCCAACCGGTACACCAAGCACCGTGGGCTTGGCTGAGGAGGTCATCTCCTGGGAAAAGGGCCTTCGTTGCCATGGAAACCTTTCTGCTGTGTGACTCACTTTGCGGAGAATGAACTGAAAGTTGCTGCGGCGTCTGAGAAAGAAAAACAGCAACTTTGTATAAATGATCGAATTTCGGGTTCAGGCCACCTACTTCTTTCTGTCTACTTCTTTCTCCTCTTTTTTTGCCTCTTCTTTTATTTAATTTTTTTTTCTTTTTTTTTCCTCGTTTATTCCTTTTGGACACTATATACCCCTCTCATCTTTTGCATTTGGCTTCATCCACTTTAACTTATTGCATGCCCACTTCATCCAATCAAGCTATTTTGAATATCAACGACTTGAACAAACTCCTTCTTGAACCTACTTCATCATCTACTCCCGCACGTCACATTATGAACTCTCAGTTTGGTTACGATAATCTCTCTTTCTGGGACTTTGATGGTGAGTATGCCGAAAGCGATTTCGTAGCGGCTTGTGATCTCATTGTTGTTTTACATTGTGCCGCACTAGCTGCTGCCCTTTCCCTTGGTGAAACAGGCAAACAACAACCATTGCCCAATGACGACTCCCTATTCGCCGCATTAATGGGTGATATCACACCCGCTGCTGCTTCGGCTGTTGTCGGTGAATCGCCCATGATGAATACCCCTGCTCTTGATTCCAGTTACAATACTCCTTTTACTCCATTCACACCCGCCACTAACTTTGGTGATTACCAAAACTCGCCTTTCTATTCACCTTTCATTGACGTTGTGAATGATGCTGGAGTCAACGATAATGACTTATTTGGCGAACCCAATTTTTTGATGCCTTCAGCCGAGCAGTTGGTACAGAGCAGCCCTATACCTCAGTTCACCGGGGATCCTTCGCAACTTGTTCTTCAGAACAATGGCGCAACGATCTCCAATGTGAACGAGGATGCTTCACTTCCCTTTTTCGAATCTTTTGACGACATTGCACAAGATAAAGCTATCGTCGATGTATTGCCCACCATGGAAAACGAAGACTCTGCAGCCACCGATGTAGCCGATCTTTTTGGCCACTGTTTCCCTGAATCCTTTGACGATATCGATTCCGCCTTGCAACCATCGCAGCAGCAACAACAACAACAGCAGCAGCAGCAATCATGGGAACCTTCCACATTGCAGGCTGAAACCCTGTTACCCATTGCCGGCGTCAAGCGCAGTGCGACTGACGATTCCCAGGTTGTGGAAACCATTGGTACCAAACGAATTAAGCGTTCCAACAAGGCCCTTGTTGACAACGAAAACAAACGATTTCAATGCCCTGTCTGTCTGAACCGATTCAGCCGTCGATATAACCTCGGCACGCACATCAAAACACACGACAGAAATCGAATGAAGCAATACGCTTGTCATATTTGCAGCAAGTCCTTTGACCGCAAACATGATTGCGAACGACATATTTCCACCGTGCACCATGGCGAGCGATTGTTTGCTTGTGAAGAATGTACCTCGAGCTTCAGCCGCAAAGACGCTCTTACCCGCCACATGATCCAACGGCACCATTACACGGAAGATAATGTATGACAGTTTATGCCCACGTGCAAGTGATTCATCGACGACGAACTTTTATCATCTTCAAACCCAAAAAAAAGGTTTTCATACCTCCTTTACTGGCTGCCGGCACCTTTTCCGTAACTTTTCTCTGACGGGGTCCTCCCGTGTCAGAACCTGAATAGGTTTTGTTTTTCTTGTCTTTTTGTTTTCCTTTTGCTTTTCGAAAAAGATTAATTTTTTTTTGTTATTTTCACACCTGTTGTGTTATCCTTCCCCTTTCCTTTAATCATCCACAAGATAATCATCTTATTGACGCAAAAAAAAACCAAAAAAGAAAGCACCTGTTTCCCCCCACCCCTTTTCTTTTTTTCTTCACATATTGATTCCTATGCTTATTAAATCTTTAAATAAATTTTTTCATCTATGCTCGTTTTATGAACGCAAAAAAAAACCGGCCTATCTGATCGTGAGTCACACTCTTACTTGTAACATGTGAATACTTGATGTGCAACATGGCTATTCCATCGCCGATAATGTTTCTAGTCACGTTGAAGGTGACTGGCGATCCTACAGTACTGCTCCACAATCTCAAGGAAAAATTTGAGCTTAATCTAAAATTTTTGTAGTTTTTTTTATCGAGTTTGTCTTCAATAAAGTTACTCAACAAGATAATGAACTCGAGAGATGTTCCGGGCGGATAGACGTAAATCTTGCTGTACCGGTAGAGGTCCACTAAGATGGCCATCATATTCTCCAAGAAAGGCAGGCGTACCGAACTGGATTCGGTGGCCTGAGTTTTCTTCGTCCTCAACGGCTTCATCGTCGGCATCACTATTGCGGCTTCTACATTCTCCGTTACGCTTGCTTCCGAACCAGATTAGTTCACATCAAAACAGGAGAACGCATGGGAGATAGCAGCTTGAGAAGTCCTGCTTGCGGTGGACATGGGTGAAGACAGAGAGTGCGCCAATTCTTCCTACGATTTGTTCAGAGCTTCGTTACCCATAATGGCCACTCGAGTGATAGAAGGAAGGACAAAGATCCAGTATGTCGGCTAAGACCGTTTTCGTGTTACCAGTTGAGCTCTGGTATACTTTGTGTATCAGAGACTTGTCCAGTGTAGCTTTATCACCATTTTCAATACACTTTCAGCAATGACGATGAATGTTTTCCCTTGAGGAGTCCTTCCCTGGTCAACGTCCGCAAGGTGAAAACCGTGTAAGGGTGCCATTTGTGGGCTGGGGTGAATGGGCCAGAGGAACGGCAAAGAAAGTATCATAGGTGGAGGGCAGATGATACTTCGATTGAAGTTGACGAGCTTGGATGATCCGGTTTGAAGCGACACCGAGGTTCCGCCATGGCGTTTGATCATATCCGTCGTCCCTATGCCAATGCTAGCGCCTTGTTGACACATTCTTGTTCCACGTAGACGCACGTGGCAAGGGAATCTTCCAGCGTTGATGATTTGAAATTCGTAGTTATCGCACCGACACTTGGTTTGACACTATTGATCGAGACGAATTGATGAGGTCACTAACGCATTGAAAGAAAGAGTTCCGACCACTAACTACGGCCCATCGTTGCTATCCAGAGTCATTGGCCATACGTTTTCATGCCTAGTTGCGACAGGCGGAGGAAACGATGTTGGAATGGCGTTTAGTTCTTCATACCGAGTGGTTCTCGATGTGTATCGACGCTTTTTTTTTTTGGCCATAAATTTCCACAGTATTAAGCTTGACAGCATGCCCGTTGAGGTTATTTCTGATGATCGATCCAGCAAGTAATTGGGCTGCGGCCTGTTTTACATGAGGAATGATGGTGAAATCGTGGTTTAATAGTTGGCAGAGCTCATCATTTGACAAGGGAATAGGATGGTGGGTCTGCAAAAGCTCGGTATACGACGACAAACATGGTCATGGGAAGGGACCTATAAAAAAATACAGAAAAAAGAAACATGAGGATAATGCATTCCATCTTGATAACCCATGACTTACGACATAAAATTCAGAAAGGGCTTGCGCGACATCAGCGCAAGCCCAGTATAGTCGACCACGACCAGCCGAATAGGCCGCACGGCTGTCTTCGCATAGGACATTAGGCCTTGTCCTCAACAGCTTCATCGTCGGCATCACCTTACGGGTCCTCCATTCTCCGTAACGCTTGCGTGCGAACCAGGGTACGCAGTCGTGAACTTTGGAGTGCAACCCCACTGCCATGAAACTCACAGGGAACATTTGTGTGTGGGGCTTTGAATGGTGATGGCAATGAGGTCGGTAGAATCCAGGCGTTTTTTTTGTCGAATACTTCGCGATGAACATCGACTGTTTTGGTCTATCCATACAGTTCAACTGTGTTGGCCATCACCGCATGTCCATTCCGAGTGTTTCCAATAAACGCATTTTCTTCTTCATTGGGTTAAACTCCGGTGTTGACACTAGATCTAGTGTGTACTTTGGACTATTATATCTTCTCATTTAGATAGTAAATCTCGAAAACAAAAATCGTAAATGGATACTAGAAACATCTAAAAAATTACATTCCAACTTTCTTGCATGTACCTTTGGAACTTGTTGTTCGATACGTCTTTTTGTAAAAGTTACTTTTCTTTTTTTAAAGAATCCACGACCCTAGATCTAGTGTCTATTGAATGCTTTCTTTCGGCAAAATAAAGAATTCAGCCTTCTTAAACCAAAGGTTGCATTCACGTCTCATAAAGCTATGAAAGTGACATTGGTTGTTGGAAGCACTGTAATCCCCAAACTGAAAAACACGCACAAAAAATTCCCTCACTCCATTTGAAAATGTCGTTTTTTTCATGCTGTAGTTGGAAAATGTCCCCAGCGGGGGGACATGAAAATTACCTCGTCACAAATTTTTCGACTTTTTTCTTTTTTCCTCTCTGGTCTTGTCCATTCTCGAATCCTGATCAAGTCTATCCATTCGACGATCGCGCCATCATGAAGTGTTTTACTGGCGATGAAAGCGGTTTGGTGAAATGTAGGTTTGCACTATAGCAACGGTATAGTTCCTCGCACAACTAATGCAACGGTACCTTTAGCCATTATTATTCTTCCCAAAGTTGAAAAGCCAAAGAAGCGAGCAAAGCGTCAAGATCAGGAACAGGTCGATAAAGAGAAAAAGGAAGTAGCACCGGAATTCATTGTAAATGTATTTGGCAAAGTCAACAAGGAAGAAGCGGTTCAAAAATTGGCATGGGCAGTCATTGATGGCCAGAAACAAGTAAGTACCGGCGCGCAACATGCTGATCTCGTTCGCATGGCTGATATTCACTCACTCTCAATCCTTTTTTATTTCTCAGTTGGTGGTAGCGAGAAAAAGCGGCAAAGTACAATTTATGTGTCCCGACACTGGCAAGATCTTGAAGGAATTTCACGACCCTCGTGTGGGCACCGGTGACGAGAAACAGCAGAGCAACTTTGTCGGTGTTCACGTCGCTGACAAGTAAGTGGACCACATAAGCTCAACTTCAAATGTGTATATGGAAAAAAGAAGCTAAACATGGTTGTTCACATAGCCATCTTGCTACATGCTCCTCCACCGGCGATTTCTCTTACACCCCTCTTTCCTCCTCCTCGACTACAACGACCCACGTTGCCAAGCTAGGCTCCAATCTCAGCATCATGCGATTCCACCCCACCAAACCATATTTATTTGCTGTGGGGGGCAAGGATCACGACCTGTGCGTGTACGATGTCCTAGTGTTGACCGGCAAAAAAGCCCCTGAACCTGATGCGGCTACTGAGAAGACAATCAATACGGCGAAATATAAACGTGAAAAGCCCAAAGCAAAAGGACTCGTATTCCAAGCTAAAAACGTAAGTTACCTTGTTACCACCTGAAAAAGGACTCGATGCTTATCTTGCAACTTAGGTTAAAAATGACCACCTTGATCTTCAAGTGCCAGTGTGGATCCGTGATCTGCAGTTTGTAAATGAAGAAGGAACCGAAGTAGCTGTTGCCACTCAGTATCATCAGGTAAAATACTCAAAAGACAGATACAATCGAGGCCGATCTTAGTTTCTCATGTAAACCGATGCAAAATCCAGATTCGATTATATCACAGCGAGAAAGGCCGAAGACCGGTACTAAATAAGGAAATCGGCAAAGTTCCGATCATCTCTCTCAACATTGGCAAAGACTATCGTCATGTTATTTTTACCGATACAACAAGTACAATGGGTGCTTTAGATCTTGACAAAGGCGAGGTCGTTGGACGCTTCAAAGGTAAAAAAAAAAAAAAAAAAAAAAAAAAAAAAAAAAAAAAAGTTCATGGGCAATTTTTTATTTTTGGACCTTTGTTTCTCTTTTTGTTTCGTTCTCCATGACTTCGGTCCCAAATCTTTGTTTCTGATCAAAATGTATTCATATGTTTCATTCAGGTCTTAGTGGTGCCGTTACCGATACGCAAGTTACCCCGCATCCTTCGCTGGATCGTCCCTCCTCTGCTACTACTACTACTGCGCCCTTGCTCGCTAGTGTTTCTTTGGATCGTTTCCTCCGCGTTCACGAAATGACCACTGTCCATCGACAGTTGCAACATAAAGTGTACTTGAAACAAAGACTCACCGCCGTCATCATCGATGATGATTATCAACTCCCGGTTCCAGAAGCGCAGGCCGAAGAAGACAAGGAAGACGACTCAATGTGGGAAGCCATGGAGAAAGTCGACGATAAAGGCGCCAAGAGAAAGCGAGCATAAAAGGTGGATGGTAGAAACAGAAAGATCCAAAAAAAAAGACCCATTTCATTCATTGTGCAACAAATTCATCCAAATATTTCGACAAGCATTTCAAGAACGACAACAACAACGACAATAATAATAAAAAAAATGTCAAAAATCATGCCACTTTTTTTGGGGGGAATAAAAAAAAAGAGGCCACATGGAGGGGCCCTGCTACAATGTGCACCCGAAAAACCCAGTCACAATAGCGGTTGACAAAAAACGTTTATCCCTCTCATCGAAAAATTGCATTATGAGATTCAAAAAACGAAACTCAGCGCCTTTTTTCCTTTATTTATCTTTTTCAATCTTTCTTCCGCACGCAAGAATAACTCTTTCATTTATTTATTTCCAACACAAACCAATACAATGCCTACCAAGCACCTTACACCACAACAAGCTGAAGAAAGTGAACGTCTCGGTATGATAGCCGGCCTCAAAGGTGCCGCCGTGGGTCTTGGTTTGGGTGCCGCTGCCACTCTCTTTGCGTTTCGTCGTTCGCCCGATTTCCGTGCATTGAGCCGGCCTATCCAATCCTTACTGACTGTATCTGGTAAAGTATCACTGCAAGAGACATCCATGAACGAAATCAACGGGTGAGTGAAATTTTTTGCTTATTGATCAATGATTTTTTGTCGTATTTCAGGTGGTACGGCTGGTTATTTGTTTGCGGCTGATCGCGCTACGACCGAATTTGAGAACAGAGAACTTGGGTATGCCGATGAAGAAATGCTGAGTGCTATTGAACGAAGCCGATCCATTCCGGACGAGAACCTTTCCAAGACGGATAAGGCACTGCGATATCTCAATGACAACCGATGGAGTGTTATTGGTGGGTAGAAAGGAGCGAGAGAGATATAATCATGAGTGATTTCAACGTCATACTGATCAATGGATGATGTGGTCAAATTTGCAGGTGGTTCTTGGGCGTTGTCGATGGTGGGCGCATTGGGATACAGTTTCTCCAACAAGTATCTGAGCAAGCAGCAAAAGCTCGTCCAAGCTCGTATGTATGCTCAAGCTGTCACCATTGCTGTGTTGATGGCTTCGGCTGGTTTATCCATGTACGTCGGAGACGACGAGAAGAAGACCCGAGAATTGCCAGATGCCCAATTGCGTGCGGTCTTGGAAATGCCGGACACCCCGCAAAATCATTTACACCAGCAAGAACCCAAAAAGGTGCATCAATAGATCATAGATACTTGTCACAATCCTTTGCAATCAGTTTAATTCACTCCCTCCTGTTTAAACCTATTCTTTTTCTTCTCGTTCGTATAAAAAAAACCCCTGTTAGTTCGGACCGACAGTTCTGACTGACACCCTTTGCTGTTTGGGACTTCGGAGTGCCAAATAACAGAATCGCTGTCACGTTGTGACGTATCCGAGTCGATTTTGTTTTGTGACCTTTCGCGTCTTTGCACTATCTGCTGTGTAGTTTCTGCTTTTCATCTGTTTGCAAGTTCATCATGTTCTGTGCAAGTAAAGTATCTTTTGCTCTGTTCTTTGTTTTGAAAATAGAACGTTGCAGTTGGTTGTTTGTACTGAATGCATGCTTTCCATTTTAGTCTCTGGAGAGGCACCTGAAGAGCCTGTTGTCTCGCTCAAGTCTGGCAATGTTTTTGAAAAGAGACTAATCCACAAGTACATTGCCGATCATGGCAAAGATCCTATTACAAACGAGGAAATGACAACCGAAGATTTGATTGAAGTCAAAACCAGTATGTTCTCAATTTTCTTTTTTTTGTCATAGTCTTGATTGAAACGGGAAAAGGGAAAAAAAGGTCAACTAACTATCATGTTTTTTCTTAGGCCCTGCCACCGTTAAACCTCGTCCACCCAAATTATCGTCGGTTCCATCGCTTTTGTCGACTTTGCAAAATGAATGGGATAGTGTGATGCTCGAATCGTTCACCTTGAAGCAGGAATATCAACAAGTCCGACAAGAACTTTCGCATGCCCTTTACCAAAACGATGCCGCCGCTCGAGTTATTGCGCGTCTCAAGAAGGAGCGTGACACGGCACGAGAGTATGTTTTTCTATTTTTTCTTGGCATGTCTCCACTTTGTTCGATCTCGATAATGGCGTCATTGCATGCTCACTTGTTGACGTTTTTATAGTGCTCTCGCTAATGTTCAAGCTCATTTGGGCACAGCGGCACCTGCTGCTGCCGCACCTGCTGAAACTGAACAAACCATGGAAGTCGACGCCGGTGGCTTACCTGAAGAGGTACTTGCCAAAATTACAGAAACAGGCGAAGCGTAAGTGATCAGACTTTTTTGGGGGGAGTGCGCATGGAACATGCAGAGGAGTTAATACATATGTCAAACAGACTTTCGCAAGGTCGTCGCAAGAGAAAACCACCGGCGGAGCACACATCGGCCGATACTGTCAAGACATTTGTTCAGACAAGCACCATTCCTTCCATGCATTCATCTCGTACACCTGGTATCACGGCCGTCGATGTTGACAAGACAGGCAAGCTGATCTTGACGGGTGGTAACGATAAGCATGTGCAAGTGTATGACAAGGAAGAAGACAAGGTGGTGGCCAACCTGACGGGACATACCAAGAAGATTACCTCTGTTAAATTCAGAGGCCAGGACACAGAAAACGACATCATTCTCAGTGCCAGTGCTGATAAGCATGTCCGTGTCTGGGCGGCGGGCGGTGCCAAGGGTTACCATATGGCCCACAATATCACATCACACAAGGGTGAAGTCACCGGTCTTGCCGTTCATCCTAGCAAGGATTACTTTGTCAGTGCTAGTTTGGAAACCAAATGGGCTTTGCATGACTTTGAAACTGGCAAATCCATTGTTGAAGCTTACGACCCCGACTCACAAAGCGGTATGTATTATCATCTTATCACTGTTGGATTCGGCAATGTCAGCAAATGAGGCTGACCCTGTTGCTAGGTTATACTACGGTTGAATTCCATCCTGACGGTAATATTTTGGGTACCGGTACGGGTGATTCCGTGATTCGTATTTGGGATGTCAAATCGCAGCGTGTGGCTGCCAGCTTTGGTGATCATACCGGCAAAATCAATGCACTGACTTTCTCCGAGAATGGGTGAGTTTCATCATAAGATTGCACTGTTTCCTTTTCTGTTTCAAGTTTGACTAACGTCCACTTTTTTTTTTAGTTACATTCTTGCTACGGCTTCGGAAGACAACTTGATCAAGATTTGGGATCTTCGTAAACTCAGCAACACAAAGACATTCACTCTTGATGAAGGTTATAAGGTCCATTCGCTCGCATTTGATGAGTACGGACAGTACCTTGCCATTGGTGGTACCGATGTTACAATCTTGAAAGCCAAGGATGGTTCCCCCTTGGCTTCGTTCTCGGATAATGCCGCTGAAATCACCGGATTGAAATGGGGTCCTCTCGCAAACAATCTGTTGGCCGCTGGTATGGACCGAACAGTACGATACTACGGAGCACCGTAAACACGGAAAAAGAAAAAGAAAATCCAAGGCACAAGTGTCGCGCCCATTTTGAAATATGTATCCTCATAAACTAGCTGTCAGAGATGGGTTGTCTCTCATCCGGGGTGAAAAAAAAAAAAAATTCGATTAAATGATCGCAAAAAAGAAAGAGATCAATTTGGCATTCTGTAATAAATCACAAAAAAAAAAAAAACCAATCCTCAAATGTAATCCTGTTGGCACGCGAATGTCGTGCCGCTTTTACACACTTGTCGACTAGTTGTCTACGTTACTTCATTTGTTAAACCAGGATCTTTCTCTGTTTTTGGATTTATTTTTCTTGACATTGCTGTCAAATTAGAATATTTTTTTTGTCGCATGGAAATTATTACACTAGCTAGCTTAAGTTATATCCATGATAGTGTTTTTCTTTTTTTTTCTCCCTTGAATTTTTAATTTCTTTGGATGGAAAACGGAAAGCATACGATGCAAAAGGAGGAGAAAAGAAAAACAAAGGGGTAGAACACAGGATAATGTTAAGCTTTTTTGAGAGAAGAAAAGAAAAGCAAAACATACGGTAGGCCACAAAGAGTGTTTAGGAAGATCGTTCACTGCTAGTCGACGCTTGAGCTTCCCGTGCAACAGAAGGACCACCACCACGACCACGAGAGGACCAATAACCGCGACCGGATCCACGATGATAACCGTTGCCTCGAGGACGATATTGACCATTCATAACGTGACCCCGGGGTGGGTTGGAATAGGCGGCAGGATGTGCGTGCCAAACCGGTCTTGGCATGGATTCAAAAGAGGGAGGAGAATGGGATGTACCCGGTGTATATTTGGTATCCGTGTTGGATGGCGTATATTGCCAAGGCCGCGGTGCATGGTAAGGACGTCTAGACTGAGGTCGCGGAGGGACCATGGTGGGAGACACGGCGTGAGGTCGCTGCGGGCCAGGCGCGGCATTCCATTGGAATCGCGGAACATACACCGGTTGGAATCGCATATTACCAGTGCCAGTTTGTGGGAAAGTGGGTAAATATTGACCGTTGGACATGTACTGTTGAGGCGGTGGCATGAGATAGATATCCAATGGAGGTTGCGATGCCCCCTGCTGCTTGTTCACAGGCGACATGAACGGATCTGCTATTGACAATGGTTTTTAATCACACGTTTTAAGCGGATCCATCATTATTTAAACTACACGTGTATTTAATGCTTACCTTGTTGTTCGGATCGTCCAGTAAAAGCTTGCATTCTCGAAGGACTGCCTGCGCCCTCACTGGCGGGGAACTGGTATACCAAGAATGGGTAATTTGGATTACTGGCCATCATATTAGGATCCGCATAACCGGGTGCCATTCCTTCCATCTTTCGACCACGTCCACGAGCTGACTGCTGTGCTACCGATGGGGCAGTAGCAGGATTCGAGACATTCAAAGAGCTAGCACCAAAAGAGGAGACCGTGGATGGGGTTGTCGAATTATTGGTGGGATCACTGACGATGGCTTCCGTCAAAGAAGTCGATTCCGTGCCAAGTTCGGCCGACGCCACTTTCTCCTGCTCCTGCTGCAGCGGAATACTGACAGCTACCACTTCCTCTTCGACTACCGTATCGGCTGCGACTGTGTGACTTTGAGGTTCTAGAAGTGCCTAGAGTTAACATTAGGAAAGAAAATACAGAAAAAAAATGTATAAGAAAAGACAATATAAGAAAATTATAATTCGATCTGTTAAAAGTCATCACAAAGGCCTGTACTCTTTGGTCAATTGCCAATTTGCCATGACTTTTTTGGATCTAAATCATGAACAAATGCTTACTGAAGCTTCTTCTTCGGTCTCAGAATCTGTGTCCACTGTGAATTTCAACAAAGCCGGTCTGTTGGCGGCAATACGTTCGACGGCTTCGGGAAAAATGGGAGCGGAGGCACGGTGCAACAAGCTTTTCTCCTTGGACCACATGGAGCGTTTGACACGACGCGACGGTCCCGATTTTGTAGTAGTCGTTGAGGGTTTGGATTGAATGGCGGATGGATGCTTCTCTGCTGGTGCTGTGGTGGATGCTGTCACCATGGGTTCCTCTGTTTCCGTGATTACATCACTCGACGGTTTTTTAAGGGTATCTGAAGAGGGTTGAACGGAGGAAGATGGCTGGGTCAATTCCGGTGACACGGCAGTTTCGTCTGATGGACTAGAAATCCCAACACCCTGGAGCGATGGTTCTTCTTTCTTTGGAGCTGATGCACGACGCCAGGTATCGCTGGTTTCGCCACGTCCTTTGGAAACGCGCGGTGAAGGTGTCGTAGCACCGAGATCCGTACTGTCACGCGAACGTCCGTTGCCGCTACGACGATTATCCCATGTTTTTCCTCTACCACGATCCTGATCCTGAGAAACACTTTGTTCACGATCTTCTCCATGAGCACCGCGACCGCGACCTCGTGGTGCCGGTGTGGTTCGCTGTTGCACTGGGGTCTCATTCGACTCTTTGCTTTCTTCAGCCACGGAAGCGCCTGTCACCTGTTGTCGACGTTGTCTGGTGGATTGCTGTAAACGCGAGGCAAAAGAGTTCCATTCACTGACTCCGGTCTTGATGGGAGCATTGGCATCGTTGCTGGATGATTTCACCGTCTTTACGTAATTTTCCCAAGCAATATCATCCTCGGTCCAATCCTTTGGCATGGGTTTGGGCGGTTCCGAAGCAGTATCGACGGTTGAAGGTTTGTCTTGTTCCTTTTCCGTGGCCGCCGGTGATTTGGTAAACGATGGCGATTCTCTCTTTTTGGGGTCCACGATCTGAACCCATGACAATTCGCGTTTGACAGCGTCTTTATCGGATGGAGAAGACTTGGTCGTCGCATTGGCCGGCGAGGGTGTGCGTTCAGAGGACATCGATGGCTTGGCTTTCTCGCTTGCGGGTGACGTAGAAGATGGATTCGACGATGCCTGTTTTGGCTTGGCATCCTTCGATTCGTCTTTTGCCTCTTTCGCCTCTTTAGTCTCCTTGGGCTCCTTCGTCGCACTGTCACGGGCTAAAGCCAAGGCTTTCTGACGCGCTCGTTCACGTGCTGCTTCAAATTCGGCTTCTTCCTCATCACGTCGTTTCTTGGCTCGTTCCGCCGCGGTCAGCATGACTTCTCTCTGAGCAGCTGCCACTTCCGGTGGCCGATCGGCAAACGGTTCCTTGGGCGGTGACGTACGAAGAGCCTCGGATCCAGCAGGTGAATTGGCATCGGGGGCATGGAACGATCCACGTTCATCATGCGAATGCTCGGAACGCGCGCTATGCTCGGATGGACGTCGCGGACGTTGTAAAAGGGTAGGATGGAAGCCGGATTTATGTTCCTGGCTCGGTCTTCGATCAGGTCGTCCACGTCCCCACGGATTGCGTTCCGAATCGATGGATTGTGCACTGTCGCGTCGATGGCCATCGCCGCTGATGGGAGGACGACCCCACGGGCCACGTTCGCCCGTTGACATGTTAGAGGATCGTCGCTCTGCACCATAGGGATGCAATCGCGCTTCGGGTTTGTCGGTGGGAGTCCATCGATGATAAGGAGATCCATGCTTGTCGTTCTGATCGTGACGGTAAGATCGGAAATGACCTTGGCCTCCTTGACGATGACTTTCATCCGATAAAGGATGCATCTGTTCGTCACGGATTGAACGTAACTGAGGAGGGTAGCTTCGATCGTAATCTTCGGTAAAGCGTTCCGCTGGCGAAACAAATTCCGCGGTGCCTGAAATGTCTTCGGGTTCCTCTTCGGTGGGATCCAACGCTACTTTGGTGCCATCATCGAATTCGACCACGGAAACGGAGTAGTCCAAATCTTCGCTCACCATCTAAACCGCCATCGGTGAGATCACCAGTATTACCTTTATTTTACCATTGCCTTTGCTTGTTCCCCCAAGACTTACCTCGTCCCACATGGCATGCTTTGTTCCCGGCGATGGATCTGAGCTAGGCAGTTTAGCTTCTTCTGGTTTCTTTTCATGGGTAACAGGCTTTGAACACAAACCAAACCAATTAATTATCACGTGTCTCGTCGTTCAATCAGCATGAAAATATCCGTCGAAAAAAATGAGCTTACCTGGTTTTCCTTGTGTTCTTTGTCGGTGACAATGAAAAAAATATCAAACAATGAAATGGATCCCAGATCAGCATGCATGAACAACAACATCTCTCATCACGAAAAAAAAAATTTCATGAACCAACTTACTGTGACCTGCCGCTGCTTCGGCCGCAGTTGGGAAATCAGAAGTATCCGAAGAACTGAAAGAAGGCTTTTTGGGAACCGTCGAAGGAACGGCCCATGCTCTGGTGGCGACGGGTGGCGAGGTAGCTGAAATGGATGGTGTGGATTGCTTTGGGGAAGACGATAGAGCGGTCGCAGTGGAGAGACTTGGGGAACTGGAAGTGATGGGGGCTTTACTGAGGGTGGGAGACACGCTGAATGGTTCGGAAGGAGAGAGTTGAGTTGACGATTTAACGTCAGCCTGTTTACTTTGCGGTGATGCGAAAGGGGATCCGGAAGGTGAACCCCAGCCAGTGTTGATGGACGATTGCGAAGCGGGTGTTTCTGATCCGGCGTTTTCTCGCCGTAAGCTAGGCAGGTTAATGGGACGAGGAGCTGTGATTTTGCTGGTCAATAGACGTGCACGCGCATTAGCATTGCGATTGCCTAATGATTTCCACCATCAGAGAAAATCAAACACAAGTCAAGGAGTTAGAGAAAAACTTGTACGCATCAGTGAATATTCCCCATAATGACCGTGCGTTTTCCTGAACAAGGTTTCGTTTGGTCGCAAATCTCGGGAGTTCAAGTTTAACTCACCTGCCATGTTACTGTTCGCTGCTGAACTTTTGGGTGACCCAGGATATTTCTTATTAATGGGTGTGAAGCGGCCACCCGTTAATGAAGGTGAGTCTCCTGACATAATAGATATAGAGAAATTATATCTATACTGTATGTACAATTATATGAACAGAAAGTGTCGCCTGGTAACTAGAAAGTGCAATGTAGTTAGTGACGCGTTGAAAACGAGTAAGCAGTGGTTCATCAGTTCAAGGCCCATTTGAAAGATTTATGCCAATCGATGAATTTGGGGCTCATTGAGAGAACGGTACCTATGAAAATAGCAGAAGGAGGATAACAAAGAATTAACATTAAGAAGCAAAGAATGAACCGAGGATGGTACGTACCTTTTATAAAAGAAAACACAGACAGGAGCTGTAAAGAGGAAAATAGAATAAAGGGCCACTTGTAGCGGTTTGACCTGGAAAAAGCAACCTCTTTTTTTTGGCTGACCCTGAACAGAGCGAACGGCGGCAAACTTTTTTTTTTTTTGTTCAATCGGACTTTTTTTTTCTGGAGAACACTTCCACCTTGCCCACCCACCCAAAAATTACGTCATCAGCGAATCAAATGAAAGGTGAGCTTTTTTGATCTGATCACTATTCTGCATTATGCGGCAAGTTTTAGTTCACAACATAACATAAAAGAACTTCTTTGCCGTTTTTCTCAAAGATGAAGAAAGCGTTCAAACGTTGATAGAGTGGTTGTTATATAAACATCTCCTCTGCATCCTATTTATCATCTTTTTACCGTGGGTGTACACAGCCAATATTTGGCGTCCGATCCGTGCGTACTACACGGTTATATGATGGAAACTGACCCAAATGTTTTATACGGTACGCTATTTACGAAACCCATCTACTATTATTATGTTAAAGCCAGAAATTGATCCTATGTGTGTCACCACCTTATTATGTGTAAACCAAAAGCAACAATCATGTTCTTTTTAGCAGACTAAAAGTCAAGATTTCTTGGGCAGAAATTGAGTAGAACAGCTTATAATTGATATCATTCATGCCTAAGACTTTGTCATATTCGGTTCGGCAAATGCTGGCTTTCATGGCATCAACACTGAATCAAACTGCCTTTTCTAGAAACCCAAGAATTTCCCTTTTAATGATGAGATACCACTGTGCATCATCTCTTCATTAGATGGTCCCATAATTTATGTTCCAGTATTCAATATATTATTTTGTCACCATTAACGTTTGATTTTTACGTGATTTGTGCTAGGTAAATCATTTGCATGACGGTGCTTCTCTGTAGGCTTGGTGTATTGGTGTCATCCATTGGGAAATATGAGATCGACCTTGGTAGACTTTGGTAAGGGTAAGCCAAGTATGATAACCAAATGCACATGCTTTGCTGGCATTTAAGGCAGTTTTCTCCGTAATACAGTAGTATGTTTTATCTGTGAGTTGAAGGTTTCCCTTGTCGACGCAATACTCTTCTTTAATAATCGTTGTATGATAGGACGATCTTCGCCATTCGCCTTGTTTAATTAACTGTTTACAAATCTTATTTTTCAAGAGCTGATGACCGGCGCACCGATTCTACAGATAACAAGTCCTGAACGCTTGAAAGACTTCAGGCTCGCGTTGTAGATTACTAGACTTAAACATCAACCAGTCCATCCATTACTTTCCACACTTGAATTCATGTAGAAGTAACAACAGCCGCTTTTTCAATAGACACCATCATTGGGCTATTGGCAAACTTCTCTGATCGCAGTTGCGTTGAAAGCCCTTCATGTCATAGTTTTAACTTCAAAAGTGCCCACGATTGAAATCAACCAAGGTATAATACCCTACGAGACGATCGTATAATAGACTAACTTTGATCGAGTCATTGATGATTCGTAAACATTTTGGTCGGTGGAAAGTCTAAAAATAATCTTGAATTTTTATATGAATGTAATTTGACAATGTATTGATATATAAGGATAAACAAGACTAGTAAAATATATAAAATCGAATATTCTAATGCTGTTTTCGGCCTCCCAAGGCCACGAAGCTTGGGATTCGATAACTCTGGAAGTAGCCGACCAAAGAGAGAATGGCCATCATGTAGTACACCAAGTGACGATCAATGGGAAACGGATTGCCAGTACGCAGAGAGAATGACCACAACGTACCACCCACCGTAGGCGCTAGATTACAAACCATTGTTAGTGTGAGTAAGCAATGCCTTTAGATGTCATCATGCACATTCAAACTTACCAAACGCACGGACAAGGGAAAGACAAGATTGGCAGAGACTAGACGCACAGCAGTGAAGGATGGTCAGACGATCGATAATAAAAAAAAAACAATCATCCCCCCGATAATGACCCCATCCTGTGGTACTTACCCATTCACGGTACCCAAGACTTCCGGGGCGGCCGACTCACTGACCATGATGATCAGACTGGTTAGTGCCATACAGTTGAGTGAGTAACGAATGAACAGCAATGTCATGTAAGCAAATCGGAAAGTCCACTGTCGCGCAAACGCGTCCGTCATATGGGCGAACAACCATTCTTGCAGAGTGGACAATTCAGGCATCAAAGCATACACAGGGACGAGAGTGATCAAGGAAAAGCGACTGAGAATCAACGTATTCCACACTCGATTGAGAGGAGGAAATAGTACGAATTGGAAAAACAACTGTTGAAGTCCCGTGATAGACAATGCTTTCGCCAGTTCGCGTGAGTTGGACCCTAATCCACCTGCATAGCGAGGTGCAGAGAAGTACAGTGGCAGAATCTCATCAAACACCATACAATGAAATGCGTAGGCTCTACGTCATACAGAAGACCATCAATTACTTTTGCACTGTCCTTGAAAAAAGTCGGCTGTGTGCCACCAAACTGTACAACAACAACAGTCACTCCCCCCAAAATCACCACTTACGAGTAAGCAACAATACACGCCATGGAAGCGGGTGTGATTTTTCGCAGTGATGTAAAAATGCCATCAGTCTGTTCTTCCTGTTCTTCAGCTTGCTTTTGAGGGCAAGGATGGGAGTGACAATGATTGTGACCTTCCAACAAGGCCGTGTGTTCTTCGGCTGAACCACCATACTTTTTCGTCTTGTGAGCTCGTTGGCGGGCAAGAACCGCAGGATTCGATTCCTTGAGATAAAAGTATCCAACAAAAAATCCGAAAAGCGAACCGAGAGACGATACAAGGCAGGGTAAGAAGTAGGGATATTCAATGAAAAATTGCCAGTCGCCAAATACGTTGGGAAATTGTTGCGCAGGTTGACACAGGTAACCACCTAGGATCCACAAAAGGAAAAAAAAAAAACGAAACCCCACAATGAATTGAAGGAACGACGGCATTTTTTCAAGCATGTCTGTTTAATAGTTGCCTAATCTTACTTACCAATGGCAGGGCCTAGATTCAGGCATGAGGAAGAAAATGATGAATGTAGCATTAGTAAAACCGACTTCCCTTGCAGTTGGATGAAAATGGGACATGGAAAATAATTTTACCAGCTGCATACAAGGGCCCAAAAAAAAAGGGAAAAAATGTTAAAATGAAATTTGGTTGAAAGACCAATCGCAGAGAGATTCGGGTACATTACCAATCATGCCAATACCCCAACAAAAACCGAACATGGAAAAAGCTTTGGCTCGGTTAGATGTATCTGTAATCTCGCTCACCATACTGCGAGCCACGCCATTATTGCCTAGAAAATAAATATATGCAGGGATTGCCCAATGAATGAACCTTGTCGGAATAAATATATATCCGTCTCTCCACGACTTACCGTTCACAATACCGCAAAAGGCACGGGTGCAAACCGCCCACCAAAGACTTTTGCTTACGCCAAACAAACACGATGAAACGGAATTGCCAATTAGACCGATGAGTAACACAGGGCGTCGACCATAACGGTCAGATATTTTGCCCCAACCAATCGCCGTACAGAATTGAGCCACAAAAAAAATCGACGCTAAATACAAAAAATTCATTGACAATGAATGACACAGTCGAGGGAAATCAGTAAAATAAAATTCAAATCATCAGACTCAGATCTGATAGGGTCGCTACTTACTGATCCATCCAGCATAAGCGCCAATTTCTTTTTCATCATCCGATAAATGGAAATCCTTCAACTGTTTTTAAAAGTCATGGCAGCCAAAAGGTTAGCTAAATTCAGTAAATGAGCATGCGTTACGTTACCATGAAATAGATGAATGGGAACAAGACCGTCGATGTTAACGGTTCACTAAATAGTAGAGTGCAGATAACGAACATTTGTAATTTTGGTAACGGGGTGGGTTTGGACGAATGCGGGATGGAAGAAGAGGATGGATCAGGATCCTGGCTAGCTTTCTTTGATGGTGGAGACGGAGGACTGGATGCCGAGGCTTGCGAATCATTTTTGGCCGTTATCTCTCGATTAGCTCCTGGGTCGTACCGTTCTCCCATAGCTAATCGAGAGGGTTGCTCGGCATGGGTCATGGTAGCATAATAGTTGGGAGGGACTTGTTCGGAGCGAGTATTCTGTGAGTAGACAGAGGCATTGGTAAACGAGTTGCGACGTCCTTCATTAAGACTTTCTTCGTCCAATGCAGCATTCAGCAAACTGTGAATGCTATCGGTGTAGCTTGTGGACAACACTTCTTGGTTGTTCATCAAAGCAAAAATGACAAGATAAAAAGGTAAAGAATAATGTGAAAAAGAGTTTGAAAGAAAAGGAAAAGCGAAAAGAGAGCGAAAAAAAAATTGATACTTTTAGGGGATGTCAAGCAAGTTTTATCCCTTTTTTTTTATTCCAGTGTTTCCTTCTAAGGAGCGTCACGCGGACCTAGTTGTATTAAACAAAAAGAGGAACGCCATTCATCTTTTTTGGAAAAAGCATAAAAAGGAAATACATCATGTATTGAATGAAAATGTTCATCCAATGGGAAGGCGACTCTGCATCTGTTGTATGATGAATAGAGTCTCCTGCAGTATAACGTAGCATGAGAACTTGTGGAAGTGAGAATAGTGGGCATTGCGTAATTGGCAAATAGAAACGTAATCATTTAATCTATTATCGTCCTAGTTTCGGTAGTCCTATCACAAGTGCCAGTCGCTTTTTTCGGCAAACCGTCCGCCCTAATCACAGGATTTTCCACTCATGGATGAGACAAGCAAACAGTGGACGAGTGATGCCGCGGGATGTAGCTTCAATTAAGAAAAAAAAAAAGGAAATACAGTACCGAATTTCGCTCGTAAACAACTTGGTAGAAAAAAGCATAAGCGCGGTATACTTGGAACCTTTTTATCTTTTTTTTTTAGTTTTTTATAAACATTGATGATTCGATCAAACATCTCATGTGGGTCCTTGTTACCAAATACCTGGTGTTTTGCCTCATCTTAAAAAGATTTCACTGAAGTGGAAGATGGCGAATATCCAAACTTGTTAGTAACCTAACAAATGAAAATGAAGATTCAAAAGATTTCTTTCAATAGACAAAAGAAGGTTTCCAATGGCCAGCGCGCCTAAACTGCCAAGGTTAACGACTGGACTCCGACACGGAAAGTTGCGTCTTTTTGAACCCAATTGCTTTTGCAAGGCAGAAATGGTCCTAATTCAAGGGGAAGCAAAATGTTACACATGGCGTAAACCAATGTTTGTTTAAAGCTTAAAAAAGGCGGTTGACGAACAGTACTTTCTAAAATTCTCGCAAGGAAGAAAATGCAGCAGGTGCTCGTTATCGAACCATCGATCCCAGACGGATCAAGTTATCTCACCAGGAAAACATAAAAAGGCGTCATAACAGTTGCTCTACCGGAAATGTCGAGGTAGTACTGTGAAACTTGGCCATCATCTGTCAAATTCAGTACGCATGTGGCAGGCGGATATACCCGGGCATCATGTAGCAAGATGGAGATTTATGAGAAAAAGGCATGCCCGACACAAATTGGAGTGTTTGAGCGGTTTTTTCTTTTTTACACAGCCAAGAAAGTGCACACTACAATTTCTGTGGTGCAGTGCATTATCAATGATTCTGGAAATATAGAGTGCGGTATTGTGCTTTGTCAGTGAACTCTATCAAGGTATTTCCAATGATAATACAGCTTGTTTATTCTTGTACTGATTGTTATCTGTCAGTACATTGAATGACGCGCCGGTGGCGAACTGTAGAGCCCATTTAAACTTTTGTACTCGGGCGGGAAACAAACAGAAAATAAACAAAGGTTGTCGAATAACCAAATTGATGCTTATCACCGAACGCCCAAAATTAAAATTTGGAGGCGCGCACTCCCACAACGGGAAATGAATTTGTTTCCTTTTTACTCTTTGAGTAACATCCTTTTGTGTTACTTTCTCAGATCGAAAGGGAGGGTCGGATCTGAGATATAGTATACAAAATGATCATAGGATGGGAATCGTAGAACAGAAATGCATCAGTGCGCTAGCATTTGTAATTATCTTCATCATGCCAGCGTCATTGTCCTTTTCGATTCATGCAGATGCATGCGCGATAGTCGAACTCAAGATATACCTCCCCCCCCCCCTTTTATCGATCGATGCAACACATCTTTGATCTTTGTCATCGTGATTGGTCATTGCATAATTCATAAGCTTGGATTATACCCAGTGCTTCATTCAATTTCTCTTCTTTGCCATGTTCAAGCCTACTGAAATTCGTGTAACCTCGGACTGCAGATGAGGAAAAGAAAGGTTCCAGTGGCACAGATCATCCCATATGGTCTCCGGTTTTTTATGAAATACGTTTCAGATACGATTATCTGAATCGTTGAGCGCATCAAGTGGGCCGGCGTAATTTTTTCCCCTTTAATTTCCCCAAAAAAATGGCAGACAATTCATTACGCTACGCTGAATAGTAAGCCGTGCCAAGTCGCACATAATATATCTATCATAGCATTTCTGTTTTTGAGTTTCCCAATGAGATGAATCACTTAGTTAATCAATTTGAATTGCACAAGATATTGTCAACCGATCGTTGCCATGTGGATACAAAAACTTTCTTTCCATCACAGCTTTGGATGGATTCAACGGATCTTTGCTATCCTATAAAAATATAGCAACAAATTTTTTGCCCATGGCAGAATCAGCTGGTGCTGTTAGATAATGGTTCAACAGATGAGGATTTTGTAAAAGATGTGAGCCATTCTCCCTTTCCCTTGTCATTGTAAAATCAAGTCAAATCTCTTTAATGGAGATAAGAGAACATCAACAGCATTTTTAACAGGCTAGAGGCTTTTTTGTTTAGTTTGATTATTGTATTTAAAGAGTAAATTTTATATATTCAGTGTCTAGAACTATTTACTTTCTTCTGTTCACCATGGAATGAATATACGTGAAATTATCCTTTACGAAGAAAAAAGGAGTTGAAAAAATAGGCTTGAGGTGATGAAAATTATTATTCCGTTGGATACGTCTTCCCATTACACATACAATCATGGTCCAACGAAGAGAATTTTTCTTTTTAAAACTGGATGGCAAGCACCATGGCCATCACCACTACCGCGACTCCTTGAGCCGCGATGGAGCGAGAAGCCGCCGAGTGTTGATTGCCATCGCCGTTACCGTTGCGGGAGCTAGTGGTACCAGCTGCACCACCGCTGATGGTCTGAGGAGCGCCAGCGTTTTGACCAATGGTAGGACTCATTTGATTTTCTTGGAGACTGGAAGCGCAACTCCAGGTGTTGCCCTTGACAACGTTGTCATTCTTGAGTTTCTTCTCGAGGTCGGAGCAGCCAAACTGGGAGCTGGTGGTCTGAAGACGCATGCCACCACGAATATCGGCCAAGACGGGTAACTTGTAGTTATCAAAGGAACCGGCCATATCTACGGTACCGTCCACTTCTTGTAACTTGGGGAACCCGTCAATGTTGTGCAGCTGAGTGTTGTTACCAATGGACAAGGCACCGCCTACTTTGCTCAGGGCCTTGAAAGAGGTTTCGGCAAGTCGGTCATTGTTGGCAATGGTCAGTGTACCGCCAATCAATTCAATGTTGTCCATGTTCAAAGCATTAAACTGGTTTTCGTGGAACGACATGTCTCCCGTGACGCTGGTCAAGGCTGGCAGGTCCAGTTGACCGAGGTTTCGGAAAGTCGCCATCTTTAATCGAGCCAAGTTGGGTGCCTATGAATTATTCGTTCATAATAGTCATTTTACAGTGAGTCACGAGTAAAATGCAACAACGTAGGATGATGGGTCAAGGCGTCCCTGGGGTTGATTTGCTTACCTTGAAGTTCATCGAGTTACCGTTGGCAAGGACAACAATGTTGGTCTTGATTTCTTTGGTGGATGCAAGGTCAAATTCTTTCATGTATTTGTTATTGGTGAGTTGGAATGTATTGTAAGTTTCAGCATTGAGACCGCTGATACTGGGGGATCGGGTGTCTTCAATACGTAAATCGTCGACCTTGGAAAGACCAGCAGGGAAGCGGATTTGTTCCAGAGCAGGCAACACGGCCAAGGTCAATCCTTTGGCTTCTGTCAAAGACGTCAAGTCCACTTTATCGAGAATGGTATGATTGATGATGCGAACTTCGCCCTTGACCTTCTTGAGTTGGGGGGCAGAGAAGGATTGGAGATCCGAGTTGCCTTGCAAAATCAGGTCACCGTTCATCTCCTCCACACCCTTCAGTTCCAACTTGGACAGCTTGGTGCTGTCGACCGTAATGGTGCCCGTGAACGTTTTGCAGTTGCTAATACCATCCAAATCACGTTGTTCATTCACTTTGATATCTTTGGAACATTCAGGTGAAGCTGGAAAAAGAAAAATCAAAGAAGCAAAAATGCCCGTGTGAATATGCTGTTCAGTCCCAGTTGACCCGTCGTTCATGGCGTGTCACTTTACCCTTTTGAGCGAATACGGCGGCGGTGGAAACCACCAACAAGATTGCAGTCAACGAGAACCGTGTCATGGAAAATCCAAGGCAAGAAATAGATGCTTCACCTTTCCTAAAATTGCAACCATCGGATATTTTATATATTCTCGGTTAGTATAACGATCTCATCAAGCAAGCTGCTGTTGATTAATTAAAAAAAAAGAGGATTGAAAACGCGTCCATCGTGCGTCTAAAGAATGATATGCTGTGGAATTGGATTCAAAGCCGATGGGGCCCTAATTCTCACGCTTGACTTTTTTGGTACTGTACCTTTTTTTGTTTTGTTTTGTTTTGTTTACTTTATGCATGTGATCCTGGCTCTCTCTTTTTTCCACTTTTTTTTTTTTTTTTTTTTTTAACATCGGATCCGTGATTCTAAAGGATGCGACGGACCGGCTTTCTCTTTTGATTCCTTCTTTTCTTTTTTCTTCTTTTTTATTTTCACAATCCGTTGTCATGACGGTTTCAACATCTGGTATCCCTTTTCTAACTTTGACGTGTCCCTTTGGCGGGAACGAGCAAGTCTTTCAACCGGTTGCATCAACGCATGATGCGGGAGAACAATTCTTGTACGGTTCAGCAGAAACCGGGGCCCCGAGAGGTTATATGATGCATTCATTTTTGGCCCTTACGCCACCTGGGCTTGATCATGACACGGACTATCCTGTCCACGATGCTACGAATGTATCCACCCATGAACCCTATCAACCCCTGTAAAAAAAATATCAAAAGAATTTTGTGTGGTATTCTCCTTTCCGTCACGGCTTTATCCCTACATGATTTCTACGCTAACAAAATGTACAAGCGGACCAATATGTGATTTTGTTCTTGATACCAAAAAAACCAATCCATGATTACAAAGAAAAAAGAAAACATTTACCAGCATCCCCTTTTTGGCTGTAAAATCAATATTGAATTTTCAAATAATGTTATTTAACGCCGTGATCAAAAATGGCACCATGGAGGGAAAAAAATAAGGTGATTTACAACGCACTGTCATCCACACGTGCCGTTCTCACCCTCTCTTACGGTATGCTTGTCCAGTGTCGTGCGGTTGTATGACCCATGCCCTAGATTATAATAGTTCAAACATATCGTTCATACATCAGGATCTTGCATTGTCACGCATTTTGCAAGATTTATCTTGGCTGCATATTAGCTTGGTCATCGTCATGCTAGAAAGCAGTAGAGATACGCTGCAGGCACTTTGTTATTTTGTCTGACTGTACCGCATTAGAAATAACGTCATGAACGTCCGACTAACAGAGACACGCAATTTCTAATTAAGAACAACCTGTTCTGAATGGTTGACATGCCCCCACGTCGTTAACACGCCTCATTTCGTTGACACGAAATTGGTGTACCTTCCAGCCCATCCAACGCGTCTCATCATGTATCGCAGAAAGTGGGTGAGCAGTGGGGTCGCGTCAGCCAATGAAATTCGCTGTGGATTTGGGTGTGACGGTGAATTTCCGCGATCGGATTTCCAGTTTTTGGGTGCCTTGAAATCCCTTCCTATTTGCAAAAAAAAAGAGGAAAGAAGAAAAGCAGGGCAAGAAAAGAGTAAGCAAGCAAGACATTGGAATCAAGCTTGGATAGAAAAACATTATACTCTTTGCGGTTCGCGTCATGACTTGCTACAAATATGTGGTAACAGCACAAAAGCCTACATCTACCGAGTTTTGCGTCAAGGGACCATTCACGTCTCCCCATGAAACGAACCTGGTGTTAGGGTATAACAGACCGTCCCCCATACTCGCTTTCGAACCTACGCATCCATTGCTAACCATACGTACAGCAAAGGTACACGCATCGAAATTTACACAGTGACCCCCGAAGGTCTTAAACCCACCCTTGAATTCAATATCCATGGCGTCATTGCTCACTTGTCACTCTACGCACCACCGGTACGTTCAATGATCCTCTCTTCCCATCCCCCCCAAACTACTCAATCGACTCCGCTCAACTAATTATGCACGCGATTGGCGGTTTATTAGACCCGTGACAAAGCGTCATTATTTATTTTGACGGCTCGTCACAGGTACTGTATCCTCACGTATTCTGAAAAGACTCAGCAAATTATTACGGAAATGAGCGGGGAAGTGGGCATGCCCGTTCAACCGCGAGCTCAGCGAGACACATGTCTTGGCGTGATAGATCCATCCCATCGATATTACGCTACGGCATTGTATGAATCCATGGTAACATTGATTATTCCTGAACTCGGTCAAAAATCCAAAGAAGGGGCTTCTTATACTCGAAGAACATCTCTTCGAAACCGCGAAGGTCGCAGGCGACAGCAAACCCCTCCTGACTATATGAATTTGAGGTAAATTCGTCTCATTTTCCCGCGAGCTTTTCCAACTGCTCTTCCATGTCCCATGCTCGGTTGACAATGATGCTTATTCTGGAAGAATGGTTTTCATCATAGTCTTATGGATAAAACCATCGTATCAATGGCATTTTTGCAGGATACAACCGAGCCCACCTTGCTTATTTTGTACGATGATTCAATGTTTCGCCGGTACCTTCAGACGTTCACTATAGACCTGCGCAATCGAGAACTGAAACCGGGCGATATTGTCATGGATCATTTCGAGCCGGATGCCAATCTTTTAATCGCGCTTCCTGCTCCCGTAGGTGGTGTGATCCTTGTAGCCGGGAAATTCATTCGCTATCTCAAACCCAACCAAGCGCCAAAAGCCATTGGCATCAAACCATGTACCATCAATAGGTTAGGAAGACAAAACAAAGAAGAGAAGAGGATGGAGCGTGACAGTGGGGCTGCTGATGTTTAACCGATCCGTGATCCTAGCTATACCATCATGAATGCAAGCGGATCGCGAATTCTTCTTGGCGATGCCAATGGATCCCTTTACCTTCTCAATCTCACGCTGAATAACAATGTCGTAGAGGCGCTGTGCTTTATCAGCCTCGGCACGGTATGTCCTATATTTTTCTCATATGTGCGATTCACCGATATAATGGTCAACTGATGAAGTGACAACGGGCGACAGATTTCATCACCTTCCTGTCTGGCCTACCTAGGCAACGATGTTGTTTTTGTGGGTTCAACCGAGGGCGATTCCCAGGTGGTGCACGTGCAAAGAAAGAGCAGCATTGCCGATGAGGATGATGACATTTTGGAGATCATTGAAGAATTTCCCAATCTCGGTCCCATCACGGATTTTTGCGTGGTAGATTTGGATAAACAGGTACAATGGTTAGAACCACGCGACATGGGCAGATCAACTTTGGGCTGAACGCGCACCTCTATTTTTTTGTTTGATTCTGCTAGGGTCAAGTGCAACTGATTACATGTTCCGGTGCCGCCAAAGATAGTTCGCTGCGCATTATCCGTAACGGTGTGGGATTGAACGAATTGGCAGCCATCGAGATCAGTGGCGTCAAGGGGGTGTGGGCCCTTCGTCCTACCTTTGATGATAAGTAAGTTCTATCACGGGGATAGGTAGATGGATTAGATGAAAAAATTAGGCTCACAAGGCGCATGCTGGTTTTTTCTCCGTTAGGCATGATAATATGCTGTTGGTGTCATTTGTGAATCAAACACGGTTATTACAGTTGCGCGACAACGAAATGAAGCAGCTTTTATCGCATTCAGGCTTGGCTCTTGATCAAAGAACGTTGGCTGCGAGGAATATCCTTGGAGACCTGATCATTCAAGTTACCGAACACAGCGTACGACTCTTGGAATCTGCCTCGCATGGTTCTTTGGTGGACGAATGGTTTCCATCGAATGAAGCTTGCATTACGGTGGCGAGTTTGAATCCAACCCAATGTGTCTTGTCGGTGGGTTACGGACGGTTGGTAGTATTGCAAATTGATGGACGGCGTTTGGTGGAAACTGGGTAAGCGGGATAGGGTCACGACATCTTTTGCGAACGAAAAACTCGGTCGCAGTTCTATTCTGATGCGATTCTCACAGTTGTGTTTTTATGCCGAACCTACAGAGCTACGCAACTACAGCAAGAAATTTCATGTCTTGATATTACCCCAACGGATGATGCGACACCTTATGCGTCATCGGTCGTCGCTGTGGGTGTATGGCAGCAAGTGGGAGTCAAGATCCTCTCTATCCCGGATCTACAAGTGATTGCGGAAGAATCCATGGCTGGCTCAGTGATGCCGCGATCCATCCTCATGGCCACCTTTGAAAACATATGCTACCTTCTTGTCGCATTTGGTAATTAGACTCGTTCGTCGCCTCGAAACAAAAAAAATCTGGAATACTCAGTTCATTTATTCCTTTCTTTTTAGGTGATGGCCAATTTTATAATTTCAAATTGGATAGCCGTCAAGGCACGTTATCGGATAAGAAGCGATCATTTCTCGGAAAACTGCCCATTGCGTTGGGCACGTTTACCTCCAATGGCACCATCCACGTATTTGCTGCTTCTGATAAACCCAGTGTTATCCACAGTCGAAATCAGAAACTGGTGTACTCCAATGTGAACCTCAAAGTAAGAGGCTGTTGATTCAATTACTTTTTGCTGGGTGATATTCAAGTATGTACGCACCATCTTTTTTGTAGGATGTTCGGGGTGTGACATCGTTCAACAGTGTTGGGTTTCCAGACGCCGTTGCACTGACGACCAAGGATGCCCTAGTGATTGGTCAAATGGAGGAAATCCAGAAACTTCACATCACCAAGATATCGACCATTGATACACCACGGCGAATCACCTATCAAGAGTCGTCAAAATCGTTTGGTGTGGTCACGGAACGGATCAGTAATACACCTTACACAGCCGCGTCGGTAACCGGTGGTTTCGAGATTCTGGATGATCAAAGCTTCACAGGTAAACTTTGGATGCACTTGGAAAACAAGACCGTGGGCAGAGGAAAATTGATTGCGTTTCCTTTTTCGGTTGGCAGTGCTGGATCGAATTTATTTCAAGCAGTTTGAGCGACCTTTATCGGCCGTGTCCATGGCGTTTGAAAATGGTCCTGGCGATTGCTACATTCTCGGCACAGGCAAAGATACTGATGAGTTTGAGACTGGCAGTTCAGGACGCATTCTAGTATTGCAAATTTCAGCCTCACGTGGTCTACGAGTGGTCTCGCAAAAAATCATGAATGGCATGGTTGAATGCCTGCGTCCTTTTAACGGGAAGTTGCTGGCCAGTGTACGAGGAGAGGTAAATGTTCTAGGCTCGATGGATGAATGCATTTTATTGGGGAGCGATAGTCCTGACACTTCTACTGTGGATAGCTTCATTTATTGCAATTGCATCCGGATATGCGTGGTGGAGGAGAACTGGAATCGGTGTGTCACTACAAGTTACCCTCGATTACAGAATCGCTCATTACATACAACAACCTGATCGTGGCGGGTGATATGGCGGTTTCGGTGGTCGTTTTAAGTTACGATGAACGAGGGCGTACGTTCCGAGAGCTCGCGGCGGAGGAACAACCCAAGGAAATTACAGCGTTGGAAGTCCTGGACGAGCATTCATCCATTGCAGCCGAAAAAGAGGGTCATTTATTCATTATGCAGCGGCGCGATCCGGAAAAATTGGAAGACGAACATGACGAACCATTGTTACACACAGCGAGTCAGTGGCATTTGGGCGATCTGGTACATCGTTTTCGTTTTGGTATGTTGTTTCCTTTTTATGTTCACGGGGATTGCTTCTGGTATGTTAAGAGATGGTCGGTTGCTAGGCTCACTGAGGATGAATGTATCGGATCCTGACAGTTCGCCCATCACGCCATCTCTGATTTTTGCTACGGCCAGTGGCGCGATTGGGGTGATTGCCGACCTATCGGAAGAGCGGTTCAAATTGCTTTGGCAAATGCAGAATAACATGAACAAAATTGTGCGCAGTATTGGTGATCTGAGTCACTCAGAGTAAGTCCAAACAAGCGGTATATCTGAAATTGCAGAGAATTGACTGACGGGAAAATGTTATTTCTTTTTTTTTTTTAGTTGGCGAAGTATATCGATGATGGACCGTAAAGAGAAATGCAGCAACTTTATTGATGGTGATCTGATTGAGAGTTTTCTGGATCTGACTCCCCAACAGATGCAAGGAGTGGTTGATGGACATAACGGCGGTCGAAAACTGGATCTCACCGTGGAAGATCTTTGCAAAGTTGTCGAAGAACTCATGAGCGTTCATTCTTAAACTTTCAAAGAAGAAGAAACGAAACATCAATTCTTTCAACGAGCCAGGTTTAGCAATTTAAAAACTTTCTGTAAATATTTTTCATCCCTCTATCTGATACTTCATGTCGTATACACACGTTTTATTGCTCTATAAACTACAGTAATGTCAGCAATTCCATTATTTTTCTCATTTGTTGGTGTTTTCTTTTTTTTCAAAGTAAATCGCATTATCAAGACTGCAAATTGACGGCCCCGGTTGGCTGGTATTCACTGGAATGGGGCCATCTGTTTTCTACAGCATTGCCATCTTGCGGATCATCTCGGATGACCTAGCTCCGCTCACAGCAGTGCCTTTGTATCAAATGTGAAATACAGTCTCTGTGTCGCGTGAATTTATTACAATAAATCACGCTTAAGGCGACCCTGCTATGGAAAAAGGGCGTTGGCCAACATGGCAAGGGAATTTCAGAATGACGTATGTTACCATGGTGATCAAGGGGAAATTTTGTATAGGAGAAACTTTGAGGCTCTAAGACGGGGAAATGAAAAAAAAAAAGAGGCGAGGGGAAGCAGTCCGAACCCCGCCTTCTTCATGTCTTCCTGGTCCTCTCTACCTCGAGAATCGTCAGGAGTGGCCGATTCTCCCATTTCACCCTTGTCGTCACCTTCATCGCCCAGTTTTACGGATGCTCTGTTTGAACAGCACAGCTCAGTGTACGATATTATCCATTCAACCGACAATCCAGCCGAGTTTTACGGCGGTAAACATGCTTTGCAAACGGCCGGATGCAGCCATCTAGCCAGATTCAAACAACAAACCAAGAACGATGGCATGAACATCGTGGAAAACTACCGACTCTTAGTACGATACTCTTTAGCATGGCATCATCGCCAAAAGTCCAATATCCCTGACAAAAAACGCAAACGCCACCCTAAAGACGTAAGTGATACGACCCAAAAAAAAAATCGACCCTGTAAATCATCCAATGATCCATGAAATTAAAAAAGCAAAATGCAATGCAATTATTTCTTTTATATTGGAAAAGAAGCTTCCTTTCCCACAATGTTCAGTATGTCACGATTCGTTATCACGGCTGCACGTCTGCCTTCACTGCGTGTTCATGGGTTGTTGGCGAAAAGGACATATACGCGAACACATGAAAGCGCACAATCACACCTTTGCCATGGACTTTACTCACCGAACGGTTTACTGCAAAGAATGCAACGATTACGTCTACGATACCGAATTAGAAGATCGAATTCTACGATACGAAGTTTTGCGCAGCGAATCAAGTAAACATCGTTTCTTTTTGTTGCTCACGACAACGCGACGTTGTTAAAACCCGCATTGATCTGTTGCCGGTTTTTTTGTCTTAGATTCCCCCAGGAAACGAGCACGATTGGCGAGTGTGGCATGGGAACCTTCCAGTCAAGAAAGTGCATTGATAGTTCACAATTCCTCTTTGGCTTCTTGCCAGGGTATACGAGGGTTGTGTAATATGGGCAACACATGTTTTATGAACGTCATCCTTCAAAGCTTCATCCACAATCCCTTGCTGAAAGCCTACTTTTTGAGCGATATGCATAATCCCAATCTCTGTGAAAATAAGTTTTGCCTGTGTTGCGAAATGGATAATTTATTCGCCCAGGTAAGCCTTGTATTCGTGATCTGCAAGGGTTGTCGTTGGTCTTCGGGCCTTTTGGAAGATTAACAAGTGAATGCATTATTAGATCTATTCGGGACAGAAAGAACCTTATGGACCTTGCAGTTTCCTGCAATCCATGTGGATGAGCCTGAAGGAATTGGCTGGGTATGCTCAACAAGACGCGCATGAATTCTTTATCAGTGCGTTGAACCACATCCACGCTGGTTGCGAAGGACAATCGATGGTGGACTGCACATGCATCGTGCACAAGACGTTTGCCGGATTACTGCAATCCAATGTCACCTGTTTGCGATGCGGCAATGTGACCACCACTTATGATCCCATGCTCGATATTAGTCTGGGATTGCGACCGGTGGAAAAGAAAAAGAAAAATGGAGTCAGCGGCACCTCTTCCGGTTCGTCCAAACCCAGCGCGACGACCGAGGTCGACAAAGAAAGCCAAGCTTCCACTGTCAATGGTGACACATCGCCCGCGTCACCAGCGTCACCACGACGGTCAAGGCAAGGCAACACCCTTGTAGATTGTTTAGAAAGGTAACACATGTCATTTTTTCTATGGTGAAGACGACAGTATTCGCTTTAACTGAAAAATAATTTTGTGCTTAGATATACGCATCCCGAAAAATTGGGACCTAATGAATACAGCTGTAGTAAATGTGATAATACGTTTCAGGTAAAAATGGATCGTTCAATTAACTGGATGGAATAATATGATTTATTGACCCATTCAAAAGGAAGCGACCAAGCAATTATCCGTCAAGCGATTACCACCCGTGCTGAGCTTCCAGCTCAAAGTAAGTCAGCCTTGTGCAACATGAATAGAATAATGCATTGATTAAAAATGTTGATGCAACCTTTTTTTCTAGCGATTTGAGCATGGAGGCTCAGCGAGTAAAATAGAAACCAAAATCAAATTTCCTGTAGAACTGGACATGACACCTTACACAACGCACGGACGGAAAAAGGCTAGAACTAGGTAAACATCAATTGCAATCATTTTTTTTTAAAATAATAGAGTCCTAATGGGATCGGTTGACAGTACTCCATCGAAAGAAAATGTATATACGCTTTTTGCAGTTGTAAATCATCAAGGTCGAATGGACACTGGGCATTACACCATGTTTGCCAAACATCGCGGCGAGGTAAGCATATGAACCCCTTATTAAAAAACGCGGTCCTTTCGGAGGATGAATTTATCGCTTACAGAAACAAAAAAATTTGTGCAGTGGTTTAAATTCGATGATCACAGTGTAACCATGGCATATCAAAAAGACGTCCTTGACAGCAAAGCGTAAGTGCATTCGCATGAATTCATTCCTTTGCCCGCTCTTTTTTTTAACGAAACGAACCAATAATCTCTATTTTGTCCCTTTAGATACATGTGTTTTTATATAAAAAAAATACTCGATTATTCCAACTAATACTGCTTGCACTAAAAATAAACAACGAAACAAAAAAAATTAAAAAATTTAGCGGATCCCAGGTCACAAGAGAAAAATCGAACCATTCCAAGGAAAAAAAAAAAAAAAAACCAGTTTTGTCTGCCAGCTTCACCGGTAGTGACACATAATCAAGATTCGAAAACATATATGGCGTGACTTAAAAGTTTCGGGGATCTGGGACTCGATCTCCTTTATTCAGTGCATTGATACGCTGAGGTTGGATTTATTGCTGCTTTTCTTCTGCTTATTGATCGAAAACCATGGCTATCGTCTCTCTCGGTCTACAGCAGCTGTCCATGGCGACGGTCGTGTGGAAAATTTTCCTAGCAATTGCCTTATTTATTGTTGTCCACATTTTATCCCAATTGGTAAGTTCAGTGAGTGGGTGCATTTCCGTCTTTCCGATTTTTCCTTGTTTTTTTTTTGCTTATCAAGTACAACGTGGGTAGCTTTTGCCGCGAGACAGAAAACGACCTCCCGTAGTATTTTCATGGATTCCTGTCCTTGGTAATGCCATTGAATTCGGCACGTAAGTCAACTATCGGTTTCTCGACGATAAACATATGTTACACACAAAAGATTGACAATGGACTTTTGCCAGCAACCCTATCAAGTTTTTGCAAGAATGTCAGAAAAAGTACGGTGATGTGTTCACCTTCTATCTTGTGGGAAAACGAGTGACGGTTTGCCTTGGTCCAGACGGAAATCAATTCGTTTTTAATGCCAAGCAAAACCTGGCTTCGGCGGCCGCGGCTTACAATGACATGACAAAGCATGTCTTTGGTAGAGATATTGTATTTGATGCGCCTCACAGTGTGTTCATGGAGCAAAAGAGGTAAAGCTAAAGTTTAACCCCTGGCTCTGAAATGAGATGAGAATGGGTGCTGACTGAGCGAGTCAATACTAGATTCATCAAAGCTGGTTTGAACATTGAGACGTTCCGTCGCCATGTGCCTAAAATCGTGGACGAGACCAACCGATTCTTTGACCAATACGAGAAACCGACGGGCATCATGGATACCTATACTGCGTTTGGCAAATTGATCATCTACACCGCTTCAGCCACCCTTCTTGGCCGCGAAATTCGAGAGAACCTCGATGACAGTGTGGCTCAACTGTACTATGACCTTGACCAAGGATTCCAGCCCATGAATTTCATGTTTCCGAATCTGCCTTTGCCCTCCTACAAGCGCCGTGATGTCGCCCGTGAAAAGATTAGTGAAATCTACTCCAAAATTATTGCCCGTCGTAGAGAGGAAAATGATACGGTAGGTCAACCTCTTCATAACGGTCTTGGGCGTATCGAGATTGCTAACGTATGGTTTGTTCTTGCAGAGCAATGTGGATATTTTGCAAGTGTTGATGGACTCTACGTACAAGGATGGAAACGATGTCCCCGATCATCATATTGCCGGTATTTTAACCGCAGCCCTGTTTGGTGGACAGCATACATCAGCCACCACTTCATCGTGGGCAGTGCTGGAACTGGCGGCCCGTCCCGATGTGGTGAAAGCCATTCGCGAGGAACAGATTGAAAAGCTGGGCTCGTTGAAAGTTGAGTTGACGTATGATAACTTGGAACAGTTGACGTTTTTAGAAGACGTGATTCGTGAAACGCTGCGACTTCACCCGCCCATTTTCCAGATGATGCGTAAAGTGGTGGCGGATAAAATGGTGTTTGAAAAGTATGGCCTGGAAATCCCAAAGAACGATTATCTGTGTGCGGTGCCGGGTGTGACTCAAATCGATCCCGCCTGTTTCCACAACCCGCTGAAATGGGATCCCTTCCGATGGAGCAAGAAAACTGACCCGGTCCACTCGATGGAACAAGGCGACGATGCGAATATGGATTACGGTTTTGGTGCTGTGGGTATTTCGTCGCGCAACCCCTTCTTACCATTTGGTGCGGGTCGTCATCGTTGCATTGGTGAACGCTTTGGTTACCTGCAACTCAAAGCGGTGGTGGCCACGTTTGTTCGCAAGTTTGATTTCGAACTTGTCGACTCTTCCGTACCGAAACCCGATTACACTTCCATGGTGGTGGTTCCCCAATCAAGCAAAATTCGCTACACGTGGCGAGAGTAACGTCATCTATCCATTTCATTATTTTGTTTCCTACATGATATATTTATATTACAATCAACTAATAAACATAACCCCATGTATCTGCTCCATAACATGCCATAATGATAAATTTTATGCATGGTCAATTTTCAAGCTACTTTCAATTAACACTGCCAGGTGTGTGGATTTGACGTGTTTGACCGGCAAGTGTCATCCATCAATGCAATTTTTGGCAAAACGAACGAGAATGTCATAGACGCCATAATCAAGGTATCGGTATTCAAGAGGGCGAAAAAAGGATCACTTTATTTGTTATTGATGATAACTATATAGAAACAATGATAGACTTAGTGGGATGAGGGTTGTAGTGTCCAGTAGGACGGAGGAAAAGGTTGGCTTTGTTCTTTTTAGACTTTTCTTTTCTTAATATTGCTGTAGAAACTTGGCTCTTGATCGGAATTGGGGAGAAGGTATATTTGGGCGAGATAGACGACAGTTGCTAGGGCACCGACAATGAAGCTGAATCGAAGAAATCCCAGGAAAAAGCGGTACATACTTCGAAACATGGAAAGGAGAACACAGTATATCACATAGGTGACGAACAGCATAACGAGCATGCCAATAAAGTTGGCTTGAATGGGAATGGCCGCCGCGGCCGCGTACACTTGACGTAAGACGGCCGGGGAATGGTTCAATATGTACTGGGCAGTTTGCGAGACCACAGCAAACACACGCTCGGGAGGAGGAAGCACAATGTTCGATCGACGCAAGTGATCGTAGCAGTAAATGTACGCATTGGACACAGTTTGAAGAGCATACATTGTCACATTGAATGTACTGGGACCCTCCATGTTGATCGAACAAAAGTGAGAGAGAGCGAAAAAGTGAGTAAGACAGAAAGCCGACCGTGAATCAAAAAAAAAGTGCTAAATACCGAACAGGGAAAAACCCAGTTCATCATTCTGTCGTCTCGGCGTCTTCCACGATAGCACTTGTTTGAAATTCCGCTTGACTGCGGCGCAGCGAACCCCACTCATTTTATCAAGCCATGGTGTACCGATATCACGTCCGAGTTGACGGTCATAATTGTGATGTGAAGAAAAACGATTCACACAGAGCCGTTGGTATTTCTCTGAAACGCTACTGAAGACAATTGCCCAAAATCGGCAATTCTGATAATTCAAACCATCATTTGTAGTCAATTGCATTATATTCGGATCTAGTAAAAACGTAGCATATGATAGAAAAAGTGTTTATTCCTACAAGAACTCTCAGACAGACTGTATTCTGTCATCCAAAGTAGATGTGCGATTGTGTCAATTTGAAGAGTTTTGGAGCCAATGAGAACTGGTTGAGAGACCATCTTGGTCAAAGCTGAGTCCAATTGACTCTCTATTGCCAGCTATCAACTCAGTCCCTTCAATAAAGCCTACAGCCACTTGATGGAATAGTGCCCAGAACGTTATATACGGTAGCCTTCGATTCAATGCCATGGGTCACTGACTTGCGATATCACCATATTGTTAATGTGAAAGAATCCAGACAATAGACTCAATGACAGTTTTTCAAAATATTCAGTAAGGGAAACCTAGGTTCATTGGTGCTACCATAGTATGATCCCCCCAAAAAAAACCAATCTGTACTGTGCATGTGATATATCTACATTTTATTTAGACCTTTCCTTGCTGTTGTTGTTGTTCATAGATCTTTTGTTCGCATTGTTCGATGGTCGCCAAATTGGATCCCATCTTATTCATGGTTTCTTGATATTCATCTTCTTCCACCGAATCAAATACGATACCACCTCCAGCTGAAAAGAAAAAAAAAGACATTCATCAGTATCGTTGCCCACTTGTTCATATCGAATTCTGTTTTCCTTACCTTGCAAATATGCAACACCTTCCTTAAATAGCATAGTACGGATAGCGATGCAGGTATCCAAATCACCGGAATAGTCGAAATGACCGACCGAACTAGACAAAAAGAAAATGGGCATCAGAGACAATGGATCATCAAAGGCCTAATCATTAGCTTCCACCTACCCAGCGTAGACACCACGTTTCTCCTTTTCGAGGCCTCGAATAAGTTCAATGGCTTTAATCTTTGGTGCACCAGACACCGTACCGGCCGGGAAGATCGCACGGAAGGCGTCAAATGGGGTCTTATCGTCCCGTAATTCACCCGACACATTGGAAACAATGTGCATGACATGGGAATAGTACTCGATCTGCATCAGTTTGTCGACCTTGACGGTCTCGGGTTTGCATACTCGGTTGACATCGTTACGACCCAGATCCACCAACATCACGTGTTCAGCGCGTTCCTTTGGATCGCTTAGTAAATCATCGGCCAAAGCTTGATCTTCCTGCGGTGTCTTTCCGCGCTTACGCGTACCGGCAATGGGATGCGTGTATGCGATACGGTCCTGAATTTTCGTCAGCATTTCAGGTGAAGCACCCACGATCTGGAAATCTTTGAGGTTGACGTAAAACATGTAAGGAGAAGGATTCAAGGATCGGAGGTGACGGTAGACGTTGAATGGATGAAGAGAGGTAGGTCGTGCCAGACGTTGGGATGGTACTGCCTGGAAAATATCGCCTTCCTTGATGTGATGTTTGAGCGTCTTGACAAAGTTCATGTAACCCTCCTTGCCGACGTTGGATTTCGCTTCATGGCCAAGTTGAATTGGACCTTGAGGCACTTTGGGAATATGTTCTTCGTTCAACAAGGTCAATGTAGTTTCGATTTCTTCGGCGGCTTTCATGTATTCTCGTTTCACGGCTTCCGGATCTTTGACGTCACTGCGATAGTGCGATACCACATTCACAATGTGACGTACACGATCAAACACCACCAATGTGTCGCACAGCATAAAGATGGCATCGGGAATACCAATAGGATCAGCTAATTCGCCCTTGATGCTCGGTTCGAAATATTGAAAGCAATCGAATCCAATATATCCCACCGCACCACCTGTCAAAAAAAAAAAAAGTCATGATGAATGATGATGTTCCTGTGAACACTGAACACTGACTCGACTCCAACCGGGGTTTTTACCTGTAAAGCTTGGGAGACCAGGCACTTTGACGTATCGAACAGGAGCCAATTCCTTTTCAATGGCTGTTAAGGGATCACCTTCCACATCCAATCCTTTGCCGACCTGAATTAATTTGTAAGGTTCTAGCGACAAAAAAGGAATAAAAAACGACCACAAGTTAGTGTACCAAGTGATTAAAACAGCTACCATGTTGACAAGGCGACTGCCATGAGGTGTCGTCAAGTCGCGAATGGTGGTTGCTTACCTGCACCAATGAAGGAGTAACGGCCAATGGTTTCACCGCCGGCAACCGATTCCAACAAGAATGAATAATCGCAGCGATCCGCCACTTTGAGATAAGCCGAAACCGGTGTCAAAAAGTCGGCTTCGAGTTCAGCGTAAATGGGAATGGTGTTGCCTTGGTCGGCGGCGACCATAGCTTGGACTTCTTCCAGAGACGGCTTCAGGTTAAATACCATGCTATACGTTTTTTTCAATAGTAAAACAGAAATAAAAAAGAAATAAAAGATAAGAAAGCGGGAGAGGGCGAAAAAAAAAAGGACAGTAGACTTTTTTGGATTCGGCATTCTACTGCTTAAGGCATCGTGAGTCATTCCACGTGACCCATCGACAAAGACCAAATTGGATCTCTTTTCCATTCCACCCTCACATTTTGCATGAGAAAAAGAAACCCAGATGCCCGACTGCAACATTGCACAAAGTTTAGTTCAATTAAGACAGGTACACGTTGACTATTCGCTACAGCAAAGGACGTGCCATGATCAAATGTCAAAAAAAAGGCGATCGGCTTTCAGGAGTTAAGAACATCCACATCTGAGTTTTTCTTGGATTGAAAAAAATCGTTCCAGCATGTATAAAAAGCGATCGGAGCAAAAAAGAATCCCTCTTTTTTCTAAAATATTATCCAACACCATCTGCCACCCTATGCGCGGAAGGGGTCTGGGGTTTTCTGGGTGCGCCAACAAATAAAGTTTGCACTACCATGCAGCTCTCACCCACTCATCATGATGGTGTGCCGATATGCGCGCGACAGATTATGATTTAAAACAATGTGACTGCCACATTAATCATTCAAACGGTGTCATCTCACCGATCTTTATGTTACATTTTCACCGTCGCCTTGAACCACTTTCCAGTCTCTGTGATAGTTTTTCACTTGGTCGAATGCCGGAAACAAAAGAAGTCGGAGTAAACCAGTAATTCTTTTCAACAGAAAAAAATCGGCAAACCTAAAGACTGACCCGATCAGAGGGTGCCTTCGTAAGTAAAATTCGAGCTATATTGCATTAAAATAAAATGATATGCAAGGGCTGCTTCAATGATATAGAAGCGAGAAAAAATCACATAAAGCGGCAGCAGCAAAAAGATAAATAAAACCAGTAGATCTGAAGATAACACTTTGTAGAAAAATAGTCAAGCCGTTAAATTAATCGACGTTGATGGGCGTTTTTACTGATGATGATGTACATTTGATAAGAAAAAAAAAGACCAGGGCGAATGAAAAAGAAGCATGATGAGAGAATCATTGGAATGGTTTGATTTCGATTGTTACTATTCCTAGTAGATGAAGATGATTTACGCTGTAACAGAAGGGGGACGAGGGGATTCGGGCGGCGGATGGGAGGGTTGTTGCTTGATTTGGAATAATTTGACATGGGTGCCCTTCCAGGGACTGTAATTGGAAATGGAGACAACGTAGGCTTGGCCCCATAGCATGGATCGGAACCAGATGACCAGCGCTTCACCCCATTGGAATTTGCGGATCACGATCGGTTGAGGCGGAGGTAAAACGCCGACCAATGTCACCCCGCGCAAGAATTCGAGTACTTGCGGTTCCGAAGCAGCACTGTCCTCGGCACACAAGGCTTCAACTTGAGGGCGCAGATAGTCAAGCAAAGCAAGAATCGTCTCCAAAGGAAGCTGGGAATGCCAGCCTTCCATCTACAGATCATATGTTCAATACGGAGCGTTCCTCCAACAACATCGAAAATTCAACATACCCATTCTTCAGTCGGTGTGAAGCCGTGTTTGGCCCCCGGTAACAAGCTACCTGCAGATAAGGTGGAAGAAACGCTTGATTGTCGGGGCGGCATACCAGTGTGACTCCGTACACTGGCCGTACTTGATGTCCGCGATAAGGGAGGCGACACGCCTTCCGGTAACTTGCCGCGCGCTTTTTCTGACAGACCTTCTGCTTCACCCGGTTCACTGTATATCCTGGCCTCCGCACCAGGCGTAGTAGGAGCGTCCTGATCCTCGGTTGCAGGCCCCTTTCCATGCTTGACCGCCGCCGCTGCCTGTTGCTGCTGTTGCAGAGCTAGCAATTTTTCTTGCTTCAACTGGCGTACACGTTCAATTTCATCCACTGCATCCTTCAAAGTTAAACTGGCCAATTTTTCAAATTTGCTGTGGTTGCGAACAATAGCATAGATTAGATTCACATTATCTAGCAAAAGAAAGAATAAGAACTTCGCCGTCGGTTGTCTGCTCATGCTTTTTTTTCTTACCTGAGGACTGATATTGGATAATACAATTCAAGGCTTCTAATAAATATTTCACTAATCGATGATTGACTTCATCGGCCAATAAAAACCCAGGAGCCGAAATGGATCCAAACAAAGACATCAGCTTTGTAGCCGTGGTGACCGAAAGACCCTTGAGATAGGGCGATACATTCGACACTGTTAATACAAGGGCTGGATACAAGGTGGATAATGAACCACGGGAGCTCGCTATCAGAGTGAATATAGACTATCATAAAGGGAAAAAGGAATAAGTGCCTTCACCGGTAGGTCACACGAGGTGTTGCTGCACTTACGATGATAAAAAAATCTGCATATGTCCCCCTAAAATTGGGAATGCGAATACTAGCAGGTAAAGACGAATGGTTCTCAAAGGGGCGGTTTAGTTTGACGGCAAAGGTTCGGTCAGCGGACAAGCTCTGCAAAAGAAAGGCGCACATGCGTACCAAGCCTACTTGTGCTAAAAATGGATTCCGGATGAGTCCAGCGTATTCATATGCGGCATGCTCCAGAATCACAGCACATACCGGCATTCATTTTGCTTTCCATTGCGTGGAATATTAGCACTACCATCAAATCCAACACACGCTCAGTTTCCACTAGGTAAGTTCGAAATCGCTATAAAAATGAAAATCGCAATGTAAGCATCCTCGCAAAAACATCATTCGCTCGACAGCAATTTTTTTCATACGTTGTTTGTTTCCAACAATTTCCAAAATAACATCATCATTTCTACGTGGCAGCGAACACGTTTGGTGGATCCCGGTAGATAACTGGCATTGGCCTGCGAGAAAATCCCCCAAAAAAACACACAATAAGTAGGGCGGCAAATATGGACAATCAGTCAAATCACTTACCTGCATTGGGTTGCTGAGAATGCGATAGATGCCGTCGCTCAAAAATTGAAAGTCTTGAGCGCGATGCAGTTTTGAAAGATAGTGCTTAAAGATGTTATCGTTGGGATTGTTGATATCGCGTGATAGCTCTTCGGCGGATGGACTGTGTGTACTTGAATTGGCGACCGAGGAGGCGGAAGATGAGTGCAGTTCGCTGACCTGCTGTGACTCGTCAAGCGATAAGACTTCGATTCCGGAAACGATTTCCAGGCAGGAGGTATCACCTTGTCTTTGATCCAAGGCTCGCATGGAAATGGCCGCACGAGACGAGTGGTAGTCCAGAATGACCAGTAATACACGCAAAGACACGGCCACCAGCTGTTCTCGCGTATCGGTGAACATGACATGATTATAAGGCACTCCCCAACCGAGAGGATTGTATTTACAAGCGGTATTCAACAGACTGCATAACAAGGCAAGCACGATCTTTCGTTCGGTTTTGGTCACGATAAAATGCAACCATCGATCCTCGGTTGACAGTATGTGGGTGGGTGAAATATACATAGATCTCGATAGTAGCACGACCAGCAAACGCAGTACTTCGGTGCGATGTATGTCGTTATCTCTAAAGGACCCAATCGGGGTAGAAGAGCCGACACCAGTTTCCCAAATCACATAATTGACGTGAGAATCGGCGGTGCCCATATTGTGTGGCAAAGTGAATCCTGCCAAGAAGAGACATCGCAACGTCACTATGGGATGGTGTATTGCTCAGCAACCCGTGTAACACAATCCAACTCTGTCTCTGTCGATCCATATTTTCCCCAACTTACACGCTATCAAAATCTCAGCTCGTGGTGGCAAAATATCATATTGCTCCTTTTGATCATTCGCTGTTCCTTCCTAAAAAAAAACCAATCATTCACTCCATCAACAAAAAGGTATTCAATTGGCCCGCTTAAGTGGGGACTGAAAAAAGGCTCAGCATGAAAGAAAAGAAAACGATGTACCCGTACCTGGGATTCTCCTGTTACCGTCGACGGTGCCCGTTTTACCGATCGCGGTACCCAAAAGAACTTTTCCTCCCACTCGGTGCATTCGGTCGATTCAAAAATGTAAGGCACGATACGTGTGAGAACACGACAACAATTCAAAAGCGAGGTGACGGAGTGTTGGGCGGATGGGAAATCGGGAGCATGAACTAATGTGTCCATGTGTTCCATTATCTGGGTGTTTGCAACAGAGCCAACAGAATAACGTCAAAGGTCATTTTGGAAAAGAAAAACGAGGCGGCTGTTGTCGTCAATTTACCTTGTCAATAAGGGTTTCTAGATTTTCTCTTGCTGAATCTCGTGCACGACGAATATCGTTGGCACCTATTAAAGAGAATACATCGTCGGCTGTTTCGGGTAATGTCCAGAACTAGTCATGATGAGCGCTATGGCGAGAGGGAAAGAAGAAGATAAAAGCTAATAATATGTAGAAAAAGAGATACTCACGAGGGACCAGTACTCGAGCGCATTGACGGGAACGTTCTGTATGCGTTATCAGCAAAACAAGAAAGGGGAAACCAGATTGTTTATTTCGATGGATTTCACAACAGTTTGATTTTGGCTCTTTTTTTTTTACAACGAGTGCTCGATACATACTCTTTCTTCGAAAAGTCGAAAGACACCTTTTCGAAAGGCCAGCTTACTGTCCGTGGCACCCATAATGTCAAAGTTCCGAAAGAAGGAGGTCATCGGGGAATCCCAAGCTGCTTTTTTATTCAAACGCGAATCACGTCACGTGATACGCGAACCTTACCAAATAAAGTCAAGGCTCTCCCAAACCGTCAATCCTTGTCCCACCTAATGAGATCAGTGCAAATGATATCATATTTTGTTTTTTATTGTTGGAAAAAAAGAACACGAAAGAAGGAAGTGCTGAAAAAGGCATCATTCGATTGCGGGGAAATAAGCTGACATAAATGGTCCTTGGTTTTAGCTTTGTTAGGTGCCGTGCACTCTTGCCTGTCCAACTGGTCGCTCTGTGAATGCCGCGTTTACCAATGTACGTGTATCATAAATAACAACTTATTATCTTTCAATCGCTAAGATCCTGCCAGGGAGTAATCTATCATTTGTCAACATGTCTCTTGCAAAGTTCAGAGACCTGTTCTTTTTACCTGGTTATCGACGGTACAAGATTAAATCCCATTCAACACTAGTAGGACTTTTAAATTTACTTGCCTTGCGTCACGGACAACTGAGAAATCACATTGTGCCTGAAAGTCGCCCGTCGGCGACTTGATCATGGTCGCCAATACGATAACAACTGCCAAGTGGGATGTGCAATTCGTTGTTCGATTGGCTGCAAGTTCGTATTTGCTCGCTAATGCAAGTAACCGCTGGTATTTCCGAATGGCGTGGCTCGGATATCCGATATTATTCCCGTACTTTCTAAGTTGGTCACCTACAAAAGAGTACCACTGATCCATGAAAATTGACTTTGAGAGGGGAAATGGTGACGGATGTTACCTACCCTTGAAACCACTTGGTCATTTAGTCGCAAACAACGATGAATGGATTATCCAAACGACAGTCAAGACAACAACACGTACAGACTGTGTATTTTGACAATTCTATACTATCCGGGCTGAGCTGAATGGTCTAGGGCTTGAAGGATTGGCGCCAAAAGCAAAGCAAGCTTTGACGCCATATTGTACGGCTACGGAACGCCAACCGGTCACTAATGTCATGCAATAAAGTTTATTCGACGATGATCCAATAATTAAGAGTTCGCGCTTGTACAAATATATCTACTTTGCCTTACACATCCTTCACCGACAACGAGACATATGGTGTGAAATTGTCATTTCAATGGCATTACTCCGGCCGCTTTCAGGACCAAGTTTTTTTTTTTTTCGGACGACATGAATCATCATAAAAGGGCATTGACGCAGCTGATAATCTATCGCTACCGGGACAAAATGAGAGGAAATAATAAACAGGGGAGACAGAGAGAACAGAGAGAGTGAGTTGATGACAAAAACAGATGTCGAGAAGGAGTCAGGTTATAAATTTTTGTGGAGGCGTACTGTATGTTGTTTGTTTATCGTGTGGCAGAGAGAAGAATGGCCATATTTGGGAGCTTCCTGCATTGAAAATGACAGGCAGCGAGATGAGTGGGATGGAACACATGACCCACAATTTACAGCCAATGGACATGAAGTTGACGTAGATGGAAACGGGGATTCAAAAAACGGCACTCATTTTAAGAGCATTTTATTGTAGATGCAGTGGGATTATTTAGTACACTTGTATCTCTACAGCATGTTCGAGAAGGACTGGTGCCTCCTTCATTTATTGATGGCTTGGATAGAAATCATTTATTTCTGTTCAGGTCTTGGTTGGAGCATGGACATCTCTATTTTTTGAATGCAAATGAAAAATTACTTATTCCGACTCTTCCGTATATTCCGTTTATGGAACAATGAAGAATAAAAGGAGAAGCGACAAAAAGAGAAACCAAAAGATATGGTTGAAATAAAAAACCTGTGTCAGTCAAGCATAATGCGATTTTTATCGATGTGATTTTTTGGTTCCTTTATTTTTTTTTTGATTTGCAGTGGTATAAAAAGATAAAGGGCGATGAATCCAAGTAAATTTGTCTTCCTTTTCCTGCTTTGATCTCATCCAGCGAATGCGTCGTCAAGAAACCCCACTTGAAAATTCCCCTCATAAACGAATAAAGACGAATTCTTCAGCCCACGACTCAATGCTCTATCATGCCACACAAAGACATCCAGCCGAACAGGATCCATTGATGCAAACCGATCCTTTCCGTAAAGAAGACCCCCAGTCCATGCATCCTCCTTATCGTCCCTTGACCGTAGCATCTCAACCGTCTTCTGTCACTTTACCGGCGTCCTTTTCTACTGCATCCGCTTCTTCCTCGGCTCAAATACCCACCTTTCATGCTCATGCTACTGCTCAGCGCCTTCCGCCCCTTTCCAGCATACTGCCACCCCCTTCCTCATCCACTCTGACTGCGGCGCCTTCCTCCCGTCTCAGACCCACCTATCATTCGCTCCCTTCCGTCGGTGTGGTCAGACGCCCTTCCACCGCTTACATTCCTCTGATCCCCTTCTTTTACCATCATCCGCAATTCGGAATCGAATCATGTATGTTGCAATGGACTCAACAACGCGAGTTTTAAAAAAGAAAAAAAAAATTGTCAAGCAACATTGGTGTATCACCAGGAAATAATCCCGAAAAGAAAATCCCACCGTCTCCCTCCCCCATCGGTTATGCATCCATCATCTCCATTTCCTCCATCCCCATAGGCAAACACTAGGCAAACCATATTATTTCACTTGGCATATCATTCTCCCAATCATATGATGGATATTTAATGTAAAAAATAAAAATAAAGCGCATTTTCAAAAGGAAAAAAAAAAAAAGGCGCGCTGCGGCAACTCGTTCCCGGTTCACCCATTCCAATCACTTGTTTCCCCTCGGATCAAGGCTTTGACCGAAAAAAGAATGGATCCATCATATGATGGTCTTCCTTGTCATATCGACCCTTCTTGGGTTCGATAGATTCTACGCGATGGCGATTTCCTATTGCAATAAACTATGTGGATAGACTTGATGTATTCACCTTGCCTAAACCGGTCCATATAAAACCATGGAGCAATAGATCTCATTTACGTCATTTTCTTACTTTATGAAGAGGTTTTATTTTGATGGCTGCTTTGTTGGTTATCATACAAACAATCGTCACACTAAATAGGAAATCCACCATTGACAACATTTCCCGGTTTCTGAGAAAAACACGATAAGGGTCTCTCTTCATGGGAATCATGAAACGTGAATAAGATGAATGTATCCAATCCATTGATGCGTTTTCGTTCGATCCAAATCCCTTCCCCTTTCAAATGAATGATTCTTAATTGGTGACAACAGTACTCTACTACCTTGGTGATCCGTACAGTAACGAATGCCTCTCCAAGGCTTCTACAGTCTGTCACTTCCAGGCCCGTTTTTTGTATCGCAACAGAAGGTCTATAAATTTCTTACAGTAAAGACCTATTTTTTCTCGATTCACAAACTTGTTTCTGGCGGATCATCTTTCGTACAACTCTTCTTCCCTCCCAGTTCGCCCATCATATCATAAGATGATACTCTCAATGTCCGATCCCTATGGACAGCCAGCCTCTTTATACATTCAACTGGTATCTATACTATCCATGGCCAATATCGGGGGCAGCGCCCTCTTTTTTCTTTAGCTGTGCTTACAATTCATTGTGTTATTATCAAGCCCAGGTGGCGGGCCATTTCAGTGAGACGAAATCCAAATAAGAACGATACAACAGGCAAAAGTTTTGCCTCATCAGAAACGTCACGTTAAAATTCATGACTGATTTCACATTATTTATGTTTCGGTGCTCAAGATGAACCCCGTTTCAGGTCTTATTACGCGTCTGTGAATCTGTTATCATATATGGGACGATTCATGGCTTGGCCATCCTGCTGTGTCTTCCAAAAAAAAAGAAAACCACAAGTTGATGCCGTGACTGAACATGATTGGCGCATGGGGGTTCACGGTGACTATGGAAACATGTGTGACCATTTTTATTGGGGGAGAGCGGAAAGTTAAAAAAAAAAAGAAAAAAATTTTCGTCTCGAAAAAGGTATAAAAGAGTGAATTCATTGGGGAATCGTGCAAACTTTTGAAGAAATTTAACGATTGACTTAAAAAGCGTTCGTGTGAGATGGTTACTTCGGTGGCTATCGAAGAAACATTGAAATCGTCTATCAATTGAAGAATATTCCACTGACAGATTGGGTGCAGTGTCTGTTTAGGCTCGAGCTTCGTCTCGACCGATGACAGAGGGTGCAATTCTGTCCGTGACATGACCTTAAATATCTACCGTAAAGAAAGTAAAAATGAAAAAAATAAATAATCAAGGAAACCGCTTAGGTTGGTCTTGTCCGATGATAGCAAAGTGTAATTCTGTTCGTCACCATGCCTTCGGTATCAATGAAAAGGAAATAATAGAAAAAAGTTCAATGAGGAAACCGCCTGTTCCTCGTAGCAAACAAGAAACTCGTAGGGGTAGTTACAGATGCAGTGCGATGAAACGAATAAAAAAAAAAACGAACTGTATGTACAAAATAGATGAAGGAGGAAAGAGAGGAAAGAGAGGAAAAAGAGGTAAAAGCCACCCGACATTACTGCAAGTCATCGAGAATATGGTCATTAGTCTCAACATCAGCAACTGTCTCCTTCTCGTTTCGGACTGATGAAGTTGTTTGCGTTTTCTTGGTTAATTCCACTCGTTGAAACTTGATAACTTTGTTCACGGCATGCTGCAAGGTGGTTGTGAAGCGTGTGGTTTTCGTCGTCTCGGTATTCTCCGACCGCATGGAACTAAGCAAAGGCAAAAAACCTACCACAGTGACAGTTGGTTATTAGCCATAATTGGACTTGGTTTTGTTTTTTCTTCAACAAAAACAAGCTCATTAAACGCGTACCTGTCGCATCCCGTTGCTTTTCTGTTATTTCGAACAGGAGGTGGGTCCCGACCGTCTCGTCAAAGTCGCCCGCGAATATATACGGTCCAAGCTGAAAATATGGAGTGTCGCTATCAATGCCCTATATTGACGCGTAAGAACAATGGCTGTCACCCGTTTTCTCAACATGCCCACCCTCAACTACAACATACAATGAGTGCACATGGCTCGCCACTTTGTACCGCGGCTTCAACGGTTTCAGCGCTGATACTGCTGCCTAGATCGAGTTCTAAATAAACAGTCTAATCCAACCATCGGTAAGTATTTGGTTTTCACGATCATAAAATATAGGTGAGTGAATACAAACTTCTTCTTCATACTCATCTTCGGTGATCATATTTTTTGCGCAGTTGGGTTAGATCGTTCAAGGGGGGATCACCACTTTGCAAAGCAGGACAGACAGTTGCCGGAAAACTCGCCGTCACAGCGACAAAAATCAGTGGCCAGATGAACGAACACGCAGCTAATGCAAGCCAATAGAATTCGAGGTACAAGAATCTCCGACTGTAAGTGAGACCATGTGAAGGCAGAGTCTGATCGCTCGCTCTGAAATCGCCCCACAAACTGGGCTCAAGGACAGCTGTCGTCCTTCTGATTTCCCCATCACAAAATAGCCCACCGAAAAAATCGGTGCTTTCTTCCTTGTTTTAACTTGATATTTACTTGAAATCGATTTTCCTTCCTTTTGATTTTTTTTATGAGGCGATGGCGAATGGAAAGAATCGATTCTACTTTTGTGTTTCCTTTTGCGTCTCTTCCATACCAGCTGTGTTTGCCGTTTATGCTGTCGGAAGAGAACACATCCTTTTGAGCACTCTCCTTTTTGCCCTGTCCCTCATATTTATGGGCCTTTCCACCTTTCTCTTTGTCAGTTACAAAACCCTAAAGCACGGCGCCCCGTTTATCCTTCGATGTCTGGGACGTATCAGTCGTATCCTGAGCCCTATCGCTACGTACCTGTCAAAGACCCGAATCATCGGTCCTTTACTCTCGGCTGTCATCCGATGCGGTTTCTTTCTCGGATTCGTTGTCCTGCTCATGAGCGATCACCTGGTGAGGGCCGTGCTACGACGCTTTGCAGGACAGCATCCCACCAAGCGAGATTACTGTAAGTAACCAATGACGTCGTGATTCGCTCGGACCGACTCTTCGTTGCTAACGCAAAAAAAACACAGCCATCATAGGTGCCATGGATCCCGTCATTAACATGTTTGACGATAGCATTCCGCCTACCAAGAGTTTGGAGAGCGGTGATCAGTTCAAGATGCGAAAACGCTTGTGCGAGCAACAAGGCGATGACGTTAACGCCGTGATGGATCTCATTAAGCGACCTCGATATTCTCTGTCCTTGGCCTATACCGTGGCTGTAGCCAGTAAACTGGTTTATGAAGACATTGCTGTCATCAAATATGAGCTAGAAAAAGCTGGATTCGATGTGGAGAATACGTTCAAACCCATTGCTTACAAGGTATGAATTTTTCCCCTTTTACCCCCTCTTTCCCACCCCGCCCCCCTTACTTCCCTACCCAGAAGAAAGATGATCGTGTGGACTGAATTTTTGGCAACGTAGAATATCTGCGCATTTATTGTGGAAAAGAACGACGATATTCTATTGGTGTTCCGAGGGTAAGATCCGGGATCAGATTGGATTCACGTGTTTATTTGTTGCTATGTAAACCCTGCTTATTTTGGACCCTGTGATATACAGCACCAACCCATTGAACATGCAAAATTATGTCACGAATATCAATGCACGCATGGGAGAAATCAAAGCGCCTTGGGGTCCCATGGGGAAGGTTCATAAGGGTTTCTGGGATGCCATGGGCGACCCGATTCCTCGGCGAAAAGAGTCCAGGTCCCATCCCGAACCCGAGGAACCACCGTCTACTTTACGCATTGAATTAAACAGTGCCTCTCTTTATCGCACCATCGCTTCCACTGTTCAGGCCGCCATCAAAATCATCAAATTCCTTACCCTGAACCTCTTCCACCATGTAGCCGAGCCCGTCGACAGTAGCTGGATTGGACCGGATATTGATATTCGGACACGCAGCATGTACGCCATGGCGGAAAAATATATTCTGGAACTGATTGCCAAAGATGGAGGTCACATGGCCGACGCGGAGGTACCCACCACCAAGGAAATGCGTCGACGATCCGATCAGAGTAACAGCAGTGGAGAACAAAAAATCCGGAAAAAACGGTTATTTATTACCGGCCATTCCCTGGGAGGCGCTTTAGGCACAAGTAAGTCACCATCGCCATGAAACGCTGGAATTATAACTCATTTTCTTTCAAGTTTTCTTGGCCAAGATGCTTCAATCCAAAAGCCCTCTGCTGGAACACTTTGCTGGACTCTACACGTTTGGTCAACCAAAGATCGGTGATGCTGGTTTTTCAAAGATCTTCGATCCCAAATTATCAAGCAAGATTTTCCATCACGCTTACAATAACGGTAAGTGGTTTTATCTGTTACTTCAGGACATTATCATGGCGCGGGTGGCTCATGAAATTGATTATTTCTCTGTAGATATCGTACCACGAGTACCGACATGGTCTAAATACGAGTAAGTAGATGAGAAGAAAATTAGAGTAAAGGCAAAGAAGCTCATTTTGAATGAATGAATCTTGTGTAGAACGCCTCCTGGTACACTTGTGTTTATCGATTCTGCTTACAACATTACCATTTATCCGCCGAATCCGTATACCAACGAACCAGTTCCTGTTCGTCCGATTTCTTTTCTTCATCTTTCCGGTTTACTGAATCGTTATGTGATCCGCCGACTTCCACGAGAAACGTTTGTGCGTCTCATCTTTCGCGTGCTTTGCCCCTTTTTCATGAATGATCATTTTCCTTCGGATTACTGTGCCAGTTTGAGACAAGGCACGGTTAAATGGGTCATCATGGGCACAGGCGGATTCCACGGTGGCGAAGATAAGGAACGATCCGCCGAAGCCAGAGCGCATCGACGATTCAGTATCGTCAATGTAGAAAATCATTCACCCAAGCACTAAACCGCATTGGTCTATCTTTTTCCTCTCTCTCTCCCTCTCCCCATCACACTTCATTTCATATTGTATACATCTAAACTTATTTCATATATTCTTGAATAGATATTTTCATTATACCGCCTTCTTGACAACCCCATCGTACTTGAATAAATCATTTTTGATCCTTTTCCGAATGGCCATGACAGCGATTTCTCGATGCATTATACATTATTGCACAAAGGGTATATTTTCTTTGCAGGACACCAGTTTGTGACAAAACATTCGTCTTGTTGAGATGGAAAATAGGAGAGAAAAGGTTTATTGTTTAGCAGGCTTCGCAGGTAGGCTATTGAGAATGTTGGTGGCAATTTGTCGGTAGTGGGCGGCAAAAGGACTATCAGGTTGGGAGATAACGATCGGTTGACCAGCATCCGACAGTTTGCAAATATCAGCATGCAATGGCACTTCGCCGAGAAAAGGGATATCCATTTTTTCTGCCATTCGGTGGGCGCCATCATGTCCGAAAATATGACTCTCATGATGACAGTTGGGACAGATATACAAGGACATATTTTGTACCAATCCAAGAATCTAGTCATCCTGAATCAGTTTGTGTGATCCTTCTTTATTCTTTATTCTTTTTTCTTTTATCGCCATACTTACCGGTACATTGACCTTTTTGAACATGTTGGTACCCTTGACAGCATCGATCAGGGCTATATCTTGTGGTGTGGAGATGATCACCGATCCTAACATCCATCCTGTAAGTCAACTGGGTCCGTCACAACCTGACTTCTGCATCTGCGTGCGCTTACCATCCAGTTCTACTTGTTGACTGATGGTCAGTTGAACATCGCCGGTGCCTGGCGGCATATCGATGACAAGTAAATCCAAATGACCCCAATCCACTTGATGTAGTAGTTGTTGCAACGCCTTCATTACCATCAGCCCTCTCCATACAATAGGCGCCTCCTTATCCACCATAAAACCCATCGACATGCATTTTACGCCATAGTTGGTGAGTGGAATCAGCTGGTCACCTAATACGGGACGATCAATATTTGAATTTCGGCTGTCAAATGGAATCGATCAGCAAGTGTGTGTTACCTTTATCCGATAACTCGGGCTCGCCTTCAAGGTTCATTAATGACGGAATCGAAGGTCCAAAGATATCGGCGTCAAGGATTCCCACCTTTTTTTTCAAGCTTGCTGCAGCGAGCGCAATGTTGACTAGACATGGTCTACTGTCAGTTTTTTTGTTTTTTTGTTTTTTTTTTCGTTGTTTTGCTTTGGACTCAAAGGGCGCTACAAAAACGTTACCTGCAGTAGTGGATTTTCCAACCCCTCCTTTTCCCGAGGCGACAGCAATTACGTTATCGACGCCTCGAATGGGCATCTTTTTCGGCAAACCACGCTGAGCACGGGGAATCGTGGGTGGTGGTGCTCGTCGGTTAGGAAGACCCTAAATGAAAAAGAGATAATGAGGATGTCTTGTTCAATACTAGTATCATGAGCTATTAGGATTAGCCCGGCTAGGATAATGTACCAAAGGATTCTCATGTGCCAAAGCACGGAAGGTGGAAAACAGTCGACGAGCCATGATGCAAAGAAAAAACAAGTCAACTGGCTCGTGGCTCGCTTTTGGTAATGCCAGGGAAAAAAAAGCCAGCTTAAAGCCGGTCACATATTGAAGCATAAATTATACGCTTTCACAAAACGATATCCACCTTTTGCTTTTCGTATTTTTACCAAGGCCAAAAGAAACTTTTCCTAGTATAGTTTTATGTGTACTTTAACAAGCCGTACACCCGCTGTGCAATGGATGCCGCCTGCCACCGGAGGCCGCCCTCTTACATTGAGCGACTTTCGTCAGACAAAAAGCCTAACGCATACACGGCATAACCTGGGCGAGAACTCTTGACGAAACTTCGGTATATTAATGACAACCTTATGGCATACGTTGCAACGTGATTTGTTTCTGAACACGCGCAGGGCAGCACTGATTGACCCCCTCACTTCCATCCCGCCCAGGCTATGATAGATCTAGAAAGATGTGTGGGTATGTTGAGTATTTAAAAAAATGAGTTAGTAAGCTCTTTGATTGATTTAAATTTTCGTCAAGATATTTTACCTTTGTTATTGAGTTTGCAAGAGCCATTGATCGCTTGACATGACTTGGATTATATGACATTGAAAAAATTTGAATTAGTATACGTTCACTACATCATAGCAAAGGAAAAGAAATTGGACTTGCCTTTGAACCAAATGGTGTACCGGAAAAAAAAAAGATGCTACGGACCGCCAGGTAAGCTTCTTCTTCGATGCGATAAATAAAATTGCTTCCAGGGACAGTTAAGCGATGGATCGGTGGTGTCAGCTTGAGCAGGCAAAAAATATTGACGTGGCCAGAAGTGACGGTAATTTCGAGTTGGATTCCAGATATCGAGAGTCCCCCGAATAAAAAGAAAGAAAAACAAATAAAGTACATGATGATAAAAAACAACAATGGTCGCGTCAGTAAAAAACCTCCTAAAAAACCCTGTGGGAAAAAAAAAGAGGAAAAGGCTGCGAAAAGAATATGTACATAAAATATAAAATATAAAATACAAAATATGAACTACAAAATACAATAATCGGGAAGACATCTCGAATACCATATCATGAGAAGCAATCCTAAGGAGAGGATCATGAAGAGGACGCGTAGCGTTTTCCGATGAAAAAGAGAGTTACACCACCGTCGATGGCCTTTGACGTCATCCTGTTTCGCCAGATGGATGGATGGATGGCTAGAGAAAGTCAAGTTGTAGTATCCAGAGCTTGACATGCGAAAAGAAAATGGAAACCGGAAGCTGGAAGAAGGATGGAAGTAAAGGAGAGATAAGTCTGTTTTGCCGGAGCAAAATCGATGGTAGTCGATTTAACCAGGTTAGATACACGGGATAAGAATGGTCTGGATGATGGATGCGGATGGGATCTTGATACAATGATACCGAGAGTTTTTCAGGTAAACAGAAAGAGAGAGAAAAAATCAAGATAAAATTGAAGACCAAAGTGTATGATTTTCCATGGATGAAACAATAGTCACCCCACTGATGCATGAATTCATAGATCGAAGCACGTCTGCTTATGTATTATTCGATTCATTGAATTGAAAGAGAATGAAAGGACATACAGTATAACTGACAAAAAAAAAACCAAATTGAATGATGCTACAGAAGAACGCCAGTCGTATCATCAACCACTTTTCTTCAAAAAGAGCTCTACTCACATTTTTATTCGAAAGACGACGATACTCTGTTTAACCACAACTGGCGCAAACGGCATCTTGCTGCTGATTGTTTCGCCTATTATCGTGAAAGTGGGCAGCGAGGCATGGTTGAAAGATAAAAAAAAAGGTTTAACAGGCCCTGATAACTTGGTGTAGATCATGTGATTATTGTAGTGCTCTCAGTTTTACTTCTCTTGGTGTAAATTTAGACAAAAGTGTAATGAATGGCAGACGGGGCGCTTACTGCTTCCGTATTCATGGAAGTGTTTACCACTTGATGGGATCGCTACTTCCTGCTAATGGCCAACGACCTGCATTTGCACAAATATACGTCCATGATACTGATATAGACTAGTAGCGCCTGTGATCTTAAAGATCACAAAGTTATGCTCTTTCGGTCTGTAGTTTGTTGTTAATCTGAGGCTAGTGGGAATAGTAGCTGATTAAAGATGCGTTTGGAATGGGATGCTCCATCTCCATTTGCAATATTCAGAACTCCGCACTCGAATTTGTGTATCCAAAAGGTCTCGCTTGATGGTGTTCTCTTAACTCTAATCTTCTGTCAATAAGCGGTTGATTTTTCGGTAAGATTTAGTTGATGTGCGCATAAATCTTTGCGTATTCAATGGACAACAGAGTAGTACAGTCTCTTTTTCTTTTTTCCCGGGGGTCTTCCCCCCCCCCTGACCTACCGCCACATAGCGATCATTTTCTTCATCCACGACAGAACAATATGTACACAAAGTTAGGAACGGAAATAGTCAGACATCGTATAATATTAAATGGAGAGACAAAAATAGATAACAGAAAAAATCGTACTTGGGGAAACATAGCATAAGGATAAAATCAAAAGGAATATAAGGACACAAAACATACAGTAAAACATAAAGGTGAAGAATAACTTGAAAAATCATAGCAAAGGATGAAATCAAAGGAGCATAAGACAAAATACATACAGTAAAATATAAAGGAATAATAAAACAACAACATAAGGGTAAAGACGCCACCAGGACCATCAACAAAGAACAATCGGGCTGATTCGTTGCTTCCATGCGTGACACTCTGGAGAATTGCGTGGTATACGGCATGTTGATAACGGTTTAGGTACTCGTGTGTTTGGGGAACATTGGCAGCGTCTGCGATGAGATCGAATTGTTCTCTTACCAGTCTGGGCTGACGGCGAAGTGTGCTTCTGCCAATTTCTTGGCGATCAGGAAGAACAAAGCGATCGTAACTCAGCAGTGAACTCGATTGGCGGTTCAGATGCTCTTCAATGTCCAGCAAAGCGCGATCGTACACGATTTGGGGCGGCTCAATTTGATGATCATTGTCTTGATTTTGATTGCTCCAAAAATGGAAATAGTCTTCTGCCAAATGCTGGCGGAACTGCATCCAAAGCGCAAACGGGTCAGGAGCCTGACATTTTCTGTCATTGCCGGGATGATAAATTGCTGCTGCAGCACGATCGTGGTCCTTGTAAACATACTTGTACATGTATTTGACGCTTTCCAGAGAAGTACAGATTTCGACGTTAAGGTGAGCGTTATATCTTCCACAGAGGTATCGATTGTGGGGAACAACCCATCTATGTCCAACTGGACATGGTTCTTGACCACAAAATCACCATTGTTGCGACGACCACGGGTAACCACTGAGTTCTTCGATAGTAGCTTCATTGAAGGAGCGCGGGTAACGCTTTTTACATGAGCCGTTTTCCATGCAGGGAGACCTCGGATGCTTTGTTCCACACGGACGGTGCATCATACATCTGCTGACGGTGTCGTAGAGATCAGGAAATCTCTCTCTGTCCGGAAGTTCGGCACACACGATACGATCATAGTCATCAAGTGCTCTCGGCTTATCGTCTGGATGTAGCACAAAAAGTAAATGAAGATGCAGTAAGCCTCGCTTCTAAAACTCCGCCGTGTGTACATGGGTAACGACTCTTCCCAAACATGGTTCTTCTTTAGATCTTCCATCAGAGCTTTACGCTTCATGTTAAAAATTCGAGCGCAAAGGTCGGGCCGATCAACAGCTGTCTGGTTTCGTTTCAACCAATCATATATATTTTTTTTCAAAAATTACCCAATCAAAGCCGACAAATGTAGCAAAAACCCAATGTGACTGCCTTGTGACTGAAAATTAGCGCCAATTAATAAGGATTTAATTGTTTAGATATATTGAGAGAAAAAAAACAAGTATTTTGATTTACGAAAGAGGATAAGGAAAAAAAGAAAAGAAAAGAACAAGTAGTTAAAAAAAAAGATGGAGAGGTCATCATTATTAAGCCGCCCATTCCGCCACATAGGAGAAGGCCTGGAATTCAGTTTGTTCCACGCGGTTCAAGTTGGAGTCAATGGGAGTCAATGCAGGTCGTTCTCGGGTAAATTCTTCGTCAAAGTTGGACGTATCAAGACGGTCGGTAATCGTAGGATAGAAAGGAGGTGGGACTCGTTTGGCCAGCATGTCTTCCCAATTCACACCACGGAAGAAGGGATGTTCCTTGATATCCAGTGCATCATTCGGTCCCGCACCCAGACGTTTCTCAGGGTCGCGCGTCAAAAGCTAAAGTTGACAATTAGCAAATGCTTCAACCTTTCTTATCTCACATTATAGAGCTTAAAATGACTTACGCGTTGACAGATGGATACAGAGTCTTTGGACATATTGATGGGATAAAGAATTTCGTCTTCGAGAATAGCATCAAAGATTTCATCTTCATCCTCACCACGGAAGGGCGACTAGAGAAAAACCCGTCATCAGCACCATGGTTATTTGTATAGTTGGATATAATAGTTGGATGAGCTTACTTGTCCAAGAAGCATTTCGTAAATGAGCACACCGTAAGCCCACCAATCCACGGCACGACCGTACTTGTGCTCCAGCAGAATTTCCGGCGCCATGAATTCAGGTGTACCACAGAAAGTGCCGGTGGTTTGACCATAGCCCATGTTTTCTTTACAAAGACCATAATCGGCAATCTTGATGTGACCATCCAAACTCAACATGATATTATCGAGTTTCAAATCACGGTAAATGATGTTCTGACTGTGGAAGTATTCCAACGCCAACAGTACTTCGCAAGCGTAGAACTTGGCACGGCGCTCAGAGAAAGGTTCACGCTGAATATGCCACATCAAATCACCACCACTGACATACTCCATCACAAAGTAAACGCGAGACTCTGTCTGGAAAGCCGAATGCAGACCAATCAGGAAAGGATGACGTTCCCGATTCGCCGCTTGGAACACTCGCTTTTCTGAACGTACACTACACGAAAATGTGAGGATCAGACCCAAGCCAATTGGTATTTATCACTGAAACCTGCAGAAAAGAGTTTTTTTTTTACCTTTCAATTTCATCGTTATCAATGATGAATCGTTTCTTCAAGACCTTGATAGCATACAAGTTCTTGTCATGCTTTTCTTCGGCAAGCATGACTTTACCGAAATTGCCCTTGCCCAACACAGCCAAAAAGTTGAAATCATCCAGACCGACACGACGACTCGGCATTTGCACAGCATGTTTTGGAGGTGGCTAAAGAAAAATAAGGAGATCAGTATGCAACAAAAAAAAAAAGATGTCAGAAAAACGCTTACTCTAGGAGCAACTTCCATCGATGGATAAGGTTGATTGTAAGGAGGACGACCCATCATGGCGGGATTAGGTATAGGTTGGGTGTAAGGTGGCTGATGCTGCTGCTGCTGCTGTTGCTGCATGTGTCCCGAGGGCCAGCCGGATGGCTGAGGCTGATAATGAGGTTGATATCTTGGGTCCATGGATGGAGGAGGAGGTCGCTGATACATGTACTGCTGCTGTCCATGTTGAGGTAATGGAGGAGGACCCTGAGGCATTTGCATGCGTGGTGGCTGTTGACCCGGCAAAGGCATGGATGGCTGCTGAGGCTGTTGTGGTTGCGGTCGGAGCATGGCCGGTGGGGTTTGTGCTAAAGAGGGCTGAATCGACATTTGAGACAGTTGCGACGAAAGCGTATCCGAGTGGGCCGAATGAGCCGATTGCGCCGACGAAGGCGTCGAAGGAACCGATGTATCCTGGGCCATGCCTTCTTCGTGCTTGGTTGGACGACTGGGTTTGGTCGAAGTCGAAGGCGCAGGTCCCGTCTCGAGCGTACGTCGTTTGGCCGCCTTGATCTCGGCCAACATCTGGTTCGCCATCGCCATCGATAAACCACAGAAATCAGGTACCAAATGAGCACACTTGGTATGGCAAGTAATGTCACACTCTTTGGAAAAAAAAATCAATAAATGTCAGCAGGACGCTTACAATGAGGATCTATGTCGATTCGTTACTAGGGGTTCTTACCTGAACATTTTTTGGCACCACGCGAACCCAACGGAAGCATGTAACCACAGTGACAACACCAATTGGCACCAATATTGGTAATGGGCACAAAGCGATGAGGAATACGATGATTGAGCTTATCTTCATCGGCATCCTACAAACCATTCGAACCAACAAAACAAAAACAAGCCAATCCATCCCGTAAGTACCAAAAAAAAAATAGCGAAGATGCGGTGGACAACCACTTCTTACCGTTTCGGATGAAGATTTCGATATACATTTCGTGACCACCTTTTGGTAACATTCTTTATGACATGTGTATTCACAATCTAACCCAGAAATCAAGCCATCAGTATTTCCGTCAAAATCGCAGACACAGTGTTGACTGCAGAGTAGAGCCGCTGCCTTGGTTTCTCTTTTTTTTCGATATCCTACCTTCACACTGATAACCGCTGTTGACCAGGAAAGAATCGCAAAGAGCACATTTCATGATGTTGTAGAATTTCTTTTCGACAAACTGATGACCATTCATCTCGTGAACTTCTTCGCGACGTTGGCGCACGGCACCGGCACGACCCAGTTTATCCAAGGGACGACGATGAGCCGCCTCACGCACTAATGAACCGGAATAAAGTCAAAAACATTGATCCCTGATCGCTATCCGCCTTCCAACTTACCAAAGTTCAAACGCAGTGCCATTTTACCCACAGGTTCGATATCAAACCAGGCTTCAATGTCGCCACTGGAGGCATCGTTGCCGCCCTGAGTTTGAGGGAAATCTGATGAAGGGAGTTGGTGGATACTGCTTTGCGATCCTTGGGTGGTGGGATGCTGCTGAGCGACTTCGGCGGTGGCCCAACCAGGACCACTTTCTTGCTGGATCTTGCGCTTGCGGAGTCCATCGGCGATGTCGGTGATCTTGAGCCAAAAGATACCGATGGGCAAACTGCCTTCAAGGGATTGATCGTACACAGAGATTTCCACTTCCGAAGCCTTGTTCACGTGGATTTCACACTCTTCAAACCATTTATCGGTACGTGAAGGTCGGGTACGGAACACCACCGTGTTATCGATTTTTACAAACACAGCCGTATCGGGCGATTTCATACGAATCGTAGGTGCATGGGCAAGATCGCGCGCTTCAATGATCTGAAGTTGTAATTTGCCTGTCACAGGACGACGGAAACCAGGTGGCATACGAGCCGAAGGCGGCGTTTCCAATTCTGTCATTTGGGTGTTGGTTTTTTTTTTTTTTTTTTAGTGAATGACTTGCGCCTTATCACACCAAAATAACAATCACGAGTGGTGGAGACTTACCATAATCATCTTCATCGCCTTCTCCGATGTAAAGGCTTTTATATTTTCGTAATGATCGTTTCAGTAAAGCCAGCTTTTCCATACTTTCGTACAATTGTCCTTGAACTTCGGTTTTTCGTTTGCGATCACTGGAAGAAGGGTCGCGATCCAGCAAATCAGCCAATGATTTGAAACCTGTCAACAGGTTCTTTTCAACATCGAGTTTATACTCCAACTCGTGAAGTTTCAACGAGACTTTGGGCTTGTTGTATGGTGTCGCGGTCATTAAGAGATCTGATCAAAAAAAATTTACAGAAAAGTTGGGTGTGCTGTGTGTGAGTCGCCATGGTGAGGAGAAACACGTTGAAATTTACCTAAATTTGAATATTTCTTTTTGCGTGCATCCTCTTTTGGCACCATACTGCTTGTTCGCGGTGGCAAGCCTTGATGATCCTGTGGTTGAACGGGACTGGAAGTAGGATCGTGGGTATCGCTGTCCGCAGCTGACCTGGGAGTTGCGGTGGATTCGCCATCGGAGCTGTGACGATGCAAAGAACGTGCCTGAAGCTTATTTAATTCTTCCGTAAAGTAATCAATGTATCTCTGTGATTCTCTGATTTCGGTTTCACATTGCGATATGGCATTACGGTCCTTGAGCAGTGATCGCATGTGAATGGCCGTATCGCGCACTTTTCTATTCTTCTCGATATTGCTTTGCAAAAACTGGATCTGTGATTCTTGGTCCTAAAAAAGAAAGAAAAGAAAAAATGGAATGGAAAAAACAACCAAACCCCCGAATAAGTATAACCCATGCTTTCAACCACGACCCGCAAAACCGGCTTCTCCATCAAATCATCTAAAAGCCGACAGAACCCACACATGGATATAAAAACAAAAACATTCATATCCAAAGTAACAGGGTGATCATTTCCCCATGGACACGAATCCTTGGCAACTTGATAGCCGCTTGATACAAAGACAGTCGCTCTTTTTTTTTTTCCTGGTGCTTTTTGTTTTTTCCTTCTAGTTCGGTGATTTGTCCCCGTTCTGCCGGCCTTTTTCCTCTTTGATGGCATGAGAAGGATGGCTGTATTATACGTACCGCCATGATGTATATTGACGAGAAATGACGTCAAGGAGAGATGAGATGAATATGCAAAGTCTATAGTAGAAAAAGATGAAGAATAAGTAAGTTTAAAATGTTACCCGGGGTGAACGAACGGTTTTTTAAAAACGTAAGAGCGTAACGAATGACAATGAAATTGCAGATGTTCACCTAATGGATAAATAGAGCTGAAGTCGACAAGATGTTCAGGTAATCAAGAGAAACAAAGGAAGAGGAGCAAGGAGAATAGAAGAAATTGTCCACGAGTGACAAGCAAAATTTGAAACGTTGGATGGGTTGCTCTCTTTTTCCGTGAACAACGAGCCGTTGTAATGCGGGCCTTGAATATGATAATGTCGGGGTTTAAAGTTAGGGCGCACAATCGCTTTTCGACTCTTTTTTGCGGGTTTCCACATGTTGGCGGGACAACACTGATTGGACCCAGCCCAATTGCTCCTCTTTTCCTGCATTTTATTAACCATTTTTTTTGCCTGCTTGTTCACTCTCCACGATGCAATGAAAATGATTTTTACATGAATAACAAATCGATGTTGTAAAAGGATCAAATCTATTGCGCCAAGACCGCTGCGCAAAACATGGTTCGTGCTTGGGAACGCGATTAAACAACAGCAGTACTCTTATTGCGTCCTTTTTTTTTCTTGGCAGTGTTCTTTTATGGCATCTTGTGAAATAAGATCGAAATTTTACTCTTGGTATTCTAGTCATTGGAGAACTGCATAACAGAGAGTTGCTTACAGGGAAAGGCAGTCGCAGATGGTTTTTTATTCATTGCAAATTACATCAAAAGCCCTTGGGAATTACGTTTTTGTTTTCTTATAAAAAAGTACTACAATAAGCAATGGCAAACCAAAGGCCAAGAGATGAAAGATAAAATTGAAAAACTTTTTGGTACAAATGCAGAAAAATCTAGAAAAACGAGAGCGATAGGGATCGGATGCAGGAAGTCTCTAATGAATAGTCGTCCACCGGTGGTGATAATATATGTATAAAGAGGCGAGGGAAAGAGGCAAGGTTTTCTTTTTTAACCTTCATCTTCCTTCCACCACAACAAGATTTTCTTTGATTCTTCGAATACCAAGAATGTGACTGCATTGGCGGGAGCCACCTTGATCAGGGAGGGCATCAGACCTTTGTATAGGCTTCGCGCACCTTCCTGTTGCACGATGTTCTTGAAGCAAGACCACAATGTCATTTGACCTGAAGTTTGAATTTTCGGGGCTGGAACAATGTAATCTGACAAGTACGGTCCTTGCACCTGCATTCGTTTGCGTACCACGTCGAATGGATAGATGGCCGTTTTGCTGAGGATACCCGACAAGGCTCCACTGATCATATCGTGCGTCGGTTTATAACTGGCCGGCAGAATTTGTTCATCCTACAACACATCGGAAAATGAACCGGTTCTACGTAAGTTGTCGGCTTCTCTCTAAATGAGCACGTACCAAATTGACACTTACTCTCAGCACTTTAAAGGCCCCGGCAATGGCATCGTAGCCTGTAAATAAGAGCCCCATGTAAGGCATGATTTGGACCACCGTCGGCCAGAGACCTTGATATAATCCACGCAATCCTTCCTGTCGATAGATATGTCGGATGGCTTGCGCCATGCCTGTGTAATGCTGTTGATCCGGTTAGCCAGCCGATTCCTTTTTTTTTTCATGCATGAACCGACTTCTGTCTCATTGCCAGAACACCCACCTTGTGCTCGCCTTGAATCGCGAATCGGGTACGTAAGAGATCAAAAGGGTATGTTGCCGAAGTTGCTGCCGTTCCTGCCATCATTCCGGCCAAAAATGTTTTGGACGTACGCGGTAAAATCTGATTGCTATCCTGTGTCCATCATTGCATTAGCAACTGGGAGTGAAATCCGTATGTTGTCATGGCTAATTGAGAAAAACTCACTAATTTTTCCAACAATGTCTCCAACTCCTTGTAGGCCCAAAATTCGACAGCACTGTAGGACAGATACAGGTATTCGGCCGGCAAATTGCCTTTGTATAAACCCTAATTTTCTATATGAGTTTCGTTGACACGCTGATTCGCTGCGAGCGGTGGGTCTCACTCGAATGCCTTCTTCTCTCAAGATGGTTTTGAGGGCGGGCATAACGCGGGAATATTTGACATGGGGAGGGGTTTCGCCTTTAAACTTGAAGTGGGTTCGATGGGTCTGCAATTGCATTCGAATCTTGACAACGTCGAGTGGTGAGATGACAAATCTAATGGATTAGGATTTAAGTCTTATGCTCGAGGTGGCCGACCATAGGTAGGAAGCCAATGTCTGTGTTTACCTCGAAACGACCCCGGCAACTCCACCACAGAACGCCAGTTGATAGCTGTTCAGGTTAGCATCGGTAACATAAGAGGGCATTCGGAATGGGAAAAGTGGGGAATCAACTGGAGCCGCGGAGAAACTTTTTGGAAAAGAATATAAGAACAGCCCAAGAAAAAGAAAGAAATGGCAGGAACCTTTGGAGAACAAGTCACAAAAGTTGGGGGTGGCCGGCGGGAGAAAAAAAGTGGGGGAGCCACGGATACTAACCGAAACAGAGCCACGTATTGAAGCTTTTGTTCTTTTGCAAATTGACAGGAGGTGCTCTCAGCTATTTAGCTCACCACATCTCCGTTTTGCCTATTGGCACGGTGACGAATTGGCAAGTACAAAAGACGTTTTATAACTTTACATGGGCATCATCCGCTGGGGTTATGCAGTTACAGATCAACACTATTGTCCCTTCTTATTGAGGATGCCGCCTTATTTTTTCACTAAGCAGCGTTCGTGGTGATATCGGCGCGCTTAAAAAGCGTGCCATGGACAGAAAAAACAGACCTAATGGTCTTTGCCATAACATCTCTGTTCCACATCATAATGCAGATTCCGCACCAGAGTGCAGTTGGAATGTTGCTTCTCCTCCATTGCTCGCTGAATGTTCCTTATTGCTCTTCCAACTTTTTGTTTGCACTTGAGAACTTGCCTCAGTTAGTTGGCCTGCATGCCATACGCTTCGCTTTGGATTATTTAATGATCCACTGTTCGACAGAAGCGAATAAACTTGACCTACGTCTCATTGGATTTTTCCTCCTACGGATTGCGCATGTTCTTTCTAAGTTGCCAGCTGAATCCAGTCAGACATTCTCCTGGCAAAGTTCCACAAAGCAAAGACATCAGAAATGTTGCGATCATTGGTGATATATCGGCTACTAATACCTCAAAATCCCAGAAGCATGCTTTGTTTAGCAGTACTTTCAATTTCGGTGATATCCTAGAGCTTATTGTAAAACGCATATAGAGAAAATCCACAAGAGCAGAAAAAACAAATCATAGCTTATCCTGATAGCGTTGAAGCAAAACAAGAAGTAACTCCACTAAGATTTTCGCGAGTTGACTACAATGCAACAAAGTTTTTATTGCCACGGCATTAAAATACTCAAGTAGAATTTCAAGCTGATGGAAGTGGTTCCAGGTATGTCTTCCAAATGGTCACATAGACGCATTTGATCGTATGTGGCCCAAGGAAACTGGACAAGCAGCATGTAATGCTCACGGCACATCGTTATAGACATGGCTCTTGTTGATATAGCATTGCTGAAGTGGTTCATTCCCTTTCTGTGTTAGATTTGCTCCGAGGTTTGTTTGAACTCTTCAGCGATGCTAAAAGCATCTGAAAGCGAAAGTCTGTTCGTTGTGGTCGAGTTGCCAGGATTTTGTACAAGAGACATAAGGAGATCGGATTCACATAATCATAAAAGTGCATATTCACAGTGTTAGCAACACGAAGATACAGTCTTTCATTACCCTGACAGAATTCAATAAAATGATGATGTGTTACTCTATATATTTTAGCTGGAATGAGCGATGGTATACAAAGCAAACGACCTGCATTTACAGAATCCATCCAGTTAGTGAGTGGTAGGCAGAGAGCACATCATATAGAAGAAACGGAAGTATTACAGGCACCCGCTCCTCACTCGGCTGACTTCAACTGTGAGAGCCCACTGACGATCTTCCTGTTGATCGAATCATATGAATGAAAAGCATTGCTTTCAGAATGATACTTTTATAGCATGATGCTCAGTTCCTGATCATGCACTGTCTCTCATTAACTGTGAACGAAAGCCTTGTTTATTTTTCAATTAACACTTCATTCCTACGAAAATTAACACAGCTTTATAATGAACAATATGGTGATAAAAGTGCAATTGCATAGTCCTTGGGGTATCACATTTCAAAGCATACTTGACTACTTGCCTCTGAATATGCTGATAACGACCGGTAGCAGGGAGCTTTATTTATTTATTTGATCAATAAACGAACCAAGTGGCAGCTTACAGAACGGTTGTGATATAGATGGATAGAGACGTTGAGTACGGTGAGACTGTTGTTTATTCTCAAAAGAGATGATCTCTTTAGTATCTGGTATTCAAAGATAATAATTGGTATTGGGATTTGAATGTACAAATAGTGTGTAACTACTTTAGTGTCTCTTATCTGCTTAAACCGAGGTAATTCTTATGTAGTGGTATATGAACCCTATCTATACGACAACGGTATTTGAAAGAAAAGAATAATGCAAAGGATCAAGCCTCCTCAAAAGGATGTCGTCCCATTTTGATGCCTGTAAAAGTATGGTAGAAGCTGCCATCGGCCAAAGTTGCCCACCCAAAGTCGTCTGGTTCAGAGTGATCATGGTCGTTATTTCAAAGAGAGGAAGGTAAAGGTGATAGTGAAGGGGCGTGGCTGGATCCAAACAAGTTGTGTGGGAGATTGGCCGTACTTAGATCATACTGTATTTCGGTGGATCATAGAATGTTGGTCGCACCATCAACAGCTGAGAATTGACATTCAATGGCTTGTTGTCGCAGTCAAATTGACTATTTAACGTTGTCTCTCGATATCGTCGATCATATCTATTGACTTGCAGATCATCAACGCAGTTCGTTCCAAATCAAATACTAGTGATGCTAATAATATCACACTGTTTTTGAAATCCAACAAGGATGACAGCGTCCTTGGAAAGCAGAGTTTGCCTCGACGCAGGGCCAAGTAGAGTCCAGATTTTGCTAGGTGGATGAAACCAAGATGAGCATGCAATTCGTTGGCTTGTATGTACAGTACCATGTAGAGGAAAGAGATGTGATTTTGTTTTTCAAGAGATGCCTGAAGCGTATCATCCAGGTTGTCCTTTGCTTCCCGCATAAGTTTGCATACATCTCTACACAGCTTGGAAGTGGAACCATCCTTGGCAACCTCCATAGAAAGTAGATCGTGCTCGTTTTGGCGTGAATCGTATAATAGTCGAAGATCCACTTTGAAACCGACACAAGCTTCGCTGTATGTGCGCTTTCTGCCAATGACACCATATGCTGGACTTGATTCTCCAATTTTCATACATAAAATTCCATAACATCAACCAGGCTTTTCAACAATGGCGCCCATACTTGAGTAATGAAATCATACTCCGTAATGCGATTGATATTGGAGCTTTTGAGCAAGAAAGCATTGGATTCAATGGTGCGGATAATAACAGGGATGACTTATAGTAGCTTTTGCATTTCAGCCCATCTTGTTTTAACATTTTGGACGTATTCAATCGCCTTTCGAGGGTCATTCTCCTTATCAATGATTGATGCAACAATATCAAAGGTTTGATTGAATATCGCCGGAGGCTGGTATTGTGTGGATTTGTATTTCATGATGAATGGCTGCGCGATTCATTCGAAGTCCTCCTTGCTGCATTCTAAAAATTCTCAGGCCAATTCACCATTGCTGAGATCCCATATGGATGATAGACTGCATGACATCCAGTGTAATTCCTGATCTGTGATAAACTCGCCATTCTTCCATTGGCAAAAGATTTTTAATGCCTTGTGTTTGATCTCCATGCCAACTGTTGAATTATTGATCTGAACTTCATCCGCCTCCTTCATTGTCATGAATTTGGATATTGAGTCAACATATTCAGCACTGGGTGAAGAAGCTGTAGGGAGGATATCCTTTTGGCCTGTCTGCCCATTTATCTCTTCATTAATGAGATTTATAATCTCTTTTTCAAATCTAATTGCACCGAGAGTGGAGAGTATGACGCCATTGACAAGGCCTTGGTTGATGGCATTCTCCTTCTCACACTTGATTTGCCACACATCTGTGAATACACTAGTCGTTTTCTTGCACTTGTAATATTTCTTTAGTTGTTCACAGAAGATGTATAGTGGGTAAAAATCTTTTCTTCTGTGTGTCAGTGTGGTGAAAGTTTGAATAAGGCTCCTTTGATGTTCTTTACGCTTTTACTTTTATTGTCTGCTTCTTGCTATAGTTTATCAACAACTTTTTCGACATTAGTCCAGTCTGCAACATCTAAAGTACTGAAAAAACAGAGAATCTTGTATAATAAGCAATCACTTTCAGAGATGCGGAAAGAAGCTGGCAGGCCGTGTGGAATCAGCATCATGTTACAATGTTAGGAGGAAGTGGAAAATGAAAAGGCTAGAACTTATTTTGCTGGGCACATAATAAAAAAGTCAGATTTTGAAATAATGTCGTCATTTACCAAAAAAAAATTGTCCAGTGTCAGTACCTTAATAAACCTTGATTGTCTGGCACAAAATGTTCAGATTCACTGCATGGTAATGATATACAATCAAACCGACCAACCAGTCTAATATATATAACAAAAAATGTATATTATATCAATTTGAAAATTAACATCTTAATTTAGTTCTTAACTAAAATGTACCTAAATATGCTGGAATAGTTTTCTTCTTTACCACAGTAAAGTCTTTGATGATATTAACTTTTCAATTGATAATTGAAGCCACCAAGAAAATTAAGTATATGATACTTAAGAGTGCACAGACAATTATTAACACATAGATTTTATAATTTAAACTCTGATATAACTTTCAATTATTTAAAAATTTAAAAAAAGCTAAAAATTACTGCAAATATATTTACAGAACCTTATATAAATTTAAAAGATATTTTTAATAATGAAGACAAAGCTTTATATTATTTAATTAATAATAACTATATTAATAAAATAGAAAAATGTAAAGTTTATAATAAAGATATAAAATTATATATACTAAAAAATTATATATTTATAAAAATTATAAATATAGAAAATCATTTTCACCTTTAACAGATATAATATTTTCTAAAATAAAATTACCATTAAATATTCATTTACATATATTAAATTATTATCTTTTAAAAATACCAGCAACTAGTATTGCTGCTACTTTATAAATAAATCTAAATATTGTAAGTTTATATTATAAAATTTTTAAAATATATTTAAAAAATAAAATTAATTTTAATAAAAATATAAAATTGAAGAAAAAAATAAAATAATAGAAATTAATAAAACTAAAATTGGAAAAAATAAATATAATAGAAATCATAAAATTGAAGATGTATAAGTTATTAGTAGTATTGAAAGAAGTATATTAAAAAATAAAATTAAAGAGGAATTATCACTATCATTATAATATTATAAAGTGTCAGAAGAATTAAATATTATATCTAAAAACACAAAAGTTTAATATTTTTTAAAATAAAATATAAAAATTTAAAATAATATATTATTGTATTATTAAATTGTTAATTGTATTATAATTAAAAAAGAAGTTAGTAGAGTTATTTGATGTGGGTAGCATAAACGTAGTATTGCTACTTGTCTATGGGTGTGGTATCATGATGTTGTGAGGTCGTCAACATTCATTATACGTTCTGAAGGTAGTGGCTGTTCCTCAAAAATCAAAATCAAAAAATATTTTTATTACTAATTCAAAAAAAATATAAATAATATTGATAAAATTATAAAGAAATATATTAAAAAAGGTAGTACTATTTGTCATATAGATAGAGTTTATATACCACTATATAAGAATTACCTCGGTTTAAGCAGATAAAAGATACTAAAGTAGTTACTGTGATATAGATAGATAAAGACGTTGAGTACGGTGAGACTGTTGTTTATTCTCGAAAGAGATAATCTCTTTAATATCTGATATTCAAAGATAATAACTAGTATCGAGATTTGAATGTATAAATAGTGTGTAACTACTCTAGTGTCTCTTATCTGCTTAAACCGAGGTAATTCTTATGTAGTGGTATATGAACTCTATCTACAGTATACAGTATAACAGTTACATACTACAGTGACTCAAATTATTTTTTCAATGTTGTGCGGATGGTCGGTTTTTCGCGATTTGTGACTCGATTTTCCAAATAAAGTATAACATATTTTATATCATCTGAAAGCTGAAGTTTCAAGCTTTCTAACGAGCTAAGCCACATATTTTTAGCATGAATATGGGCGGAGATATAAGCCAAAACGTAAATTCCGCCATTGAAAAAATTATTTGGCTTTGTGAATTTTTTTATTTACCACTTGGTTTCACCACCTTTGGCACGAATAACTGCCTGTAAACGCTTAGGCATACTTTCTATATGCTTCAAGCACATTTCCTTGGTAACTTTCTTATACCAGACCACACGGATTCTCTCCCAAAGATCATTGATACCAGCAGGGGGTTCATTATACTTGGCAAGCTGACACTTTAAGTAAAACCATAGGTTTTCAATTGGGTTCAAGTCTGGAGAATATGCAGGCCAATCCAAAACATTCACCTCATGATCCTTTAACCACTGGCGAGTCATTTTTGAGGTGTGCTTAGGATCATTATCATGTTGAAAGATAATATCCTGTAAAGACAGATGATAATCATCTAAGGTCTTTTGCAAGTCATCCTCTAGGATTTTACAATAAAGTGTAGAATCCATAGTCCCTTGAATCCAAGTAATATAGCCAGGGCCTTCAGCTGTGATACAGCTCCAAAGAACCAAAGATCCGCCACCATGTTTGTATGTATGATTGACATTGTGATCTTGAAGAGGCATATCACTGTTTCTCCATGACCAAAGCAATCCATCTGAACCCAATCTATTTACCTTTGTTTCATCACTGAAGATAACCCTTTTCCAGTCAGCAACTGTCCAGTCCTTATACTTTTTGGCAAAGGCCAAACGAGCTTTCTTGCGGGCAGAAGTCAATGGCAATGCAGGCTTCTTGATTATAGCCTTGAAATTGGCTGCATGCAAAAGATTTCGGATCGTTTGAGGGTGAACAACTGTACCCTCAGCAGCCAACTGCTCAGCAGCCTCCACAGCAGTAGCGTATGCTCCAGTCAAAAATCTCCTAAGGATAAGACGTGCATGGTGGTCACTAATCTTGGGTTTGCGGCCACGTTTCTGATGCGATTCCACATTCCGATTCTTGGCAATTCGTGAAATCGTTGCAATTGAGACACCAGTTGTACGTGAAACTGCTTGGTAAGTGTCGCCAGCAATAAGACGTGCTTCAATAGTGTTGCAGATATTATTGGAAATGGCTTTCATGTTGCAGAATCTACAGATTGTTGATGGTGATCAGTAATTAGGATGCTAATTACAGGATGGGTGAAATTACAGGATCAATCGTCAGATTTCAGGATGAGAGGAAGAGGAAAAATAAAAAGAGCGAAGCTTTTGGCTGTTTACGGCAAAACAAATAGTATATGACTGCTAATTGGTGAAAAATTCCATCTTTGACAGCAAGCCAAATAATTTTTTCAATGGCGGAATTTACTTTTTGGCTTATATCTCCGCACATATTCATGCTAAAAATATGTGGCTTAGCTCGTTAGAAAGCTTGAAACTTCAGCTTTCAGATGATATAAAATATGTTATACTTTATTTGGAAAATCGAGTCACAAATCGCGAAAAACCGACCATCCGCACAACATTGAAAAAATAATTTGAGTCACTGTATTTGTATATTCAAATCCCGATACCAGTTATTATCTTTGAATATATTGTATAGATAGGGCTCATATACTACTACATAAGAATTACCTTGGTTTAAGCAGATAAGAGACACTAGAGTAGTTACACACTATTTGTGTCATATAGGTAGGGTCCATATACCACTACATAAGAATTACCTCAGTTTAAGCAGATAAGAGACACTAGAGTAGTTACACACTATTTGTACATTCAAATCCCGATACCAGTTATTATTTTTGAATACCAGATACTAAAGAGATCATCTCTTTTGAGAATAAACAACAGTCTCACCGTACTCAATGTCTCTATCCATCTATATCACATTTTTTATGGTGAATACTACCAACATGAGCCCCATCAACGAGAATTCAACCGAGATGCATGCATCCAAGGACGTGCCAATGACGGATGCATCAGATGCATCTACCGATTAGGGTTCCCCCATGGTCCAGTCAACTTGGGCATCCAAGCATGTTTCTCTGACTGCCGCGCTCAAACGCCGTCTGGAGGATTGCTAAAAGGAACTGGAGGAGTTACTTATTCAGTTGGGTACTCAGCAACATCCTGCAGACAAAGCAGGCGCTGTTAGAGACAAGGCCCACAAACTCTTGGCAGAGAGAGACTCTCTCCGTCAACTCCTGGCCGGTTATGACGTTCCGGATATAAGGAATCCGCTCCAGTCCTCTGCTTGGGAGAGTAAGATTGGGGATTCTTATCCTATGAAGGGTATCAAGGGCCCTAAAATTACTGCTAGGGACATTCCTTTGTTCCAATGGCGTGGTTGTCCCTGGACCTTGAATAAGAACAGAGATGTTTTCACTTCGATGGAGCACTTCTGTGCCAATTTCCGTCGCCTGTTGGTTCAAGCCAATTATGAGCTTGACCAGCATTGGGAAGAATGGTTTATGTTTGCGCTTCCGGACCAAGCAGATGATTGGTTCAATGCAAATGTGGCGAACCGTGGTTTGGGATGGGAACAGGCATGCGTTCTCTTTAAAGAACGTTATGAAAATCCCGACCATTATAACAAAGCGGTGAAGAACATTGCCATTATGAAAATGAATGGGAGCGAATCCCTTACTCGTTTTGGTGAGCGCTTTTTGCGTGCTTTGAAAGAGTGCAAACTCATTGACGGTCCTCTGGCTGCTGGTGTTTTCCAGATAAACATGACCGCATATATGGAGAATCAAGTGCTCAACACTTGGACCCAATGTAACGGCTCCAAGCCTATCTCTTCTGTGGAGGCCTTGCTCCAAATTGCTCCGTTCATTGTCGACAAGAGAGTAACGGAGGGTGATAGTCACCATGGTGACTACAAACACAAGGCGGGTAAGCATTACCACCGATCTGTGTCTCCCATTTTACGCAAGCGGCCCTTTAAGGGTGAGAACGTGAAGAAGGAGAAGGTCGAAAACAGCCGACCGAATTTGCCACAGACTTGCCTGTATTGCAAGAAAGCCTGGTTCCAAGGCCACCGTTGCGAGGCTTACCAGGAGGCGCACAAGATTAAGCACCAAGAAAAACGTCTCTGTCGTTTGCGCCTGGATGAAAAATCCGGCAAAGCCAAAGTTGGTGCTAAGCAAGCACTACGTAAGCAGATGCAGGACGACCACCCTGCCAAGGAGGTTATTGATACCATCCTGACCGAGCTTGAAGAAGAAGAGCTCAGCCGAACTGCACAACGTAAGTCTCTTAAGCTATACAGTATCCGCAACAAACAAAATTCAAGTATGCTAAAGACACCTATCATGATTCAGAATGAACGAATCTTGGGTCTCGTGGACACCGGTGCAGAAATGTCCATCGTCAGCAAAAACTTGTGTTCGTTAAATAAATGGCCAATTTTTAATGCCAAAGGATCTATCTTGTATGCTAGTAGAGGAGACACAGTGAAGCGCATTGGAACTACTGCTCCACTGGATATTATTTACAATGGTCGTAACATCCGTCATAGCTTTGAAGTTATGGAGTTAGCAGATGAATGTGAATTAATTCTGGGTATTGATTTATTACCGCAACTTGGAATTGCTCTCACTGGCGTCGCGACTGATTGGGATACATCAGAAACCCATCAGGCCAAAGAGGAGATGGCAATCGTGCCAAAAGCCGAAACATATCAACCCAATGAATCACCAGCAGGTACAGAAACAGAACATGTTCACTTCATGCGATCTGTTCAGCCGTTTATTAAGGCCAATGCTGCTATACCTAAGGGAAGTTTTTGTACTTTACCTGAATCTATTATTCATCTACTGTATCAACGCCCGAAGGAGTTACTGCATACCAAAGACAGTACCCTTTGCCGTTCACCATGAGACCAGTCATTGATAAGGCTGTTCAAGGTTGGTTGGATGAGGGAATTATTGTCCGTGCTGCTGTGAATTCATCCTGGAACAGTCCATTGACTTTGGCTGACAAGAAGGATGCATATGGCAATAAGACTGGCAAACGACCTTGCCTGGATCCCCGTCATATCAACAAACATTTACCTGATGATCGTTGCCCTTTACCATTGATCAAGGAAATTTTTCAATCCTTAGGAGGAAACACTGTGTTCACTACATTGGATCTAAAAAGCGCATTTCATCGTTTCAAGATCCACGAAGCGGACCAGCATAAAACCACGTTCACTCACGATGGTATTCAATATATGTTCCAAGGATGTCCCTTTGGTTTGAAGCCGATTTCATCCAAGTTTCAGAGAGTGATGTCTTTGATTTATCAACATCTGCCATTCGTGCGGACATTTGTGGATGATATCGTTATCTTCTCTCCATCGATTTCTGAGCATATCACACATGTTCAAACAGCCATTCAGGCTCTGACCGACGTGAATTTACTGCTCAATCCTGCAAAATGCCATTTTGCGCAATCTTGCATCTTCCTACTTGGTTTTTGCATTTCAGCTGAAGGCGTCGTACCTGATAGCCGCAAACTTACCAATGTGATGTCATGGCCAATTCCACGTACTGGTAAGGAGGTCCAGAAATTTATGGGTGTTATCAATTATTTCCGCGATCATATTCCTACCGTTGCTACCATCAGTGCTTCTATCGATGCACTTCGTTCGGCTGGTAGTTTAACGAACCTATGGACCGATGTGCACACTAAGCATTTCCAGATGCTTAAAGATATACTGGCTCAACAGCTTTTGCTGGAATATCCTGATCTCAACAAGCCATTCCTTGTCGCAACTGACGCATCCAACTATGGTATTGGTGCTGTATTATTTCAGATGCAAGGTAAAAGGAAACAATACATTTCCTTCATGGCTCGAGCTCTCAGTAAATCCGAACGCAACTACTCAACTACGAAGAGAGAGTTATTGGCCATTGTTTATGCTCTCCAGAAGTTTCACCAGTATTTTTGGGGTAATCCGTTCACACTTTATACGGACCATAAGGCGCTTGTTTATCTTCACACTCAGAAGATTGCAAACCCCATGATGCTTACCTGGTTGGACACTATCCTCGATTACACCTTTACGGTTGTCCATTTACCTGGTGTTCAGAATGTTCTCCCTGACTCTCTTTCTCGCTTGTTTATCCCTGATGACAAGCTGGAGGGGGGTATTGTCGTCAATGGACCGAAGCCAGTTGTATCAAAGAAGTCTATTGATGGACACAAAATATTCAGGATTAAATCCGTTGCTTCAACTGATGATACGATGTGTCCACCAGAGAATGAAAGACACGGTATCTTGGAAAAAGCACATTTACTTGGAGGTCATGAAGGAGCTGAACATATCGTACGACATATCCGTGCAGATGGTATCCACTGGAATAATATATTCCAAGATGCTGTGACATTGGTCAACTCATGTATTGAATGTCAACGCTACAACATAGGGCAAAGGTTATAATCCCTTGAGACCAATCTATGCATACCTTCCTGGAGATTACTGGGCTGCTGATCTTATCAATTTTCACAAGACATCTAATGCCAGTAACAACTACATTCTGATACCTGTGGATATTTGCACTCGTTTCTGCATTTTACGTGCTTTACCGAACAAAGAATCAGATACACTCGTCAAAGCATTTGTCGAAGTATTCTGCGATTTTGGCATACCCAAGGTTATACAATCTGACAATGGTTCTGAATTCAAGAATCAGTTCATGAAGAAGTTTGTTGAACACCTGGGAATTGACCATCGGCTGACCACACCCTACCATCCAAGAGCGAATGGTGTGGCTGAACGACATGTACAGGAAACGATACATATCTTGCGGAAAAAGATAGAAGGTGCTGGCAAAGACTGGGACTACTATGTTCCCAGCACACAATTACACATCAATAGTCGCATATCAAAACGACTCCAATCCTCGCCTTTCTCTCTTATGTTTGCAAGACGATTAAATGACTTTGTGGACTACCGCTCAAGAAATGCTGTACCGAAAGATCCAATGACACATGAAGACTTGATGAAGCGTGTGGAACACATGACGGATATTGTGTTTCCGGCACTCCAAGAGAAAGTGAAGCATCATGGTTCCAACATGAAGGACAAATTTGATACCAAGCACAGACTCATGGATTTCCCAGAGCGAAGTCACGTTATGGTCAAGGTACAAAATAGAGCTGGTAAATTAGCTCCTATTTATGAAGGCCCATACACCGTTCTGCGCAAGACGCAAGGTGGATCATATGTTCTTCAAGACGAAACTGGTGCACTTATGCCCAGAGACTTTTCGCCCTCTGAAATGAAACTGATCAACGTAGATGATGTGGTTCCCGAAGATGAACTGTACGAAATTCAAGCCATTTTTGATCATAAAGATCCTAGAGGCAAACGCGAATACCTTGTAAGATGGAAAGGTTATGGTGCCGAGGATGATCAATGGCTCACCGCTGATAAATTTACCGACCCTGCATTCATTATGGAATATTGGAACAGACGTGGATCAAACGAGACAGAAATGAATCTGCCTGAAGATAAGTCTGTGAAACAAAAGGGTAAAACACAAAACGTCAACCCCAGACGTAGTAAGCGCAATAGACAATAAGTGGTGGTTCTCAAAAGATAATTCCATACTAAGCGCATAAGTCTCTGTAATTCATGAGCTAGTCTTTTCCTCATGTATTTTTTCCCACAGGGTTTTTTAGAGGTTTTTATCGACATGACCATGTAACAGAGCCTGCTTCAACCTGGAGGGGGGTAATGTTGTATAGATAGGGTTCATATACCACTACATAAGAATTACCTCGGTTTAAGCAGATAAGAGACACTAGAGTAGTTACACGCTATTTGTACATTCAAATCCCGATACCAGTTATTATCTTTGAATACCAGATACTAAAGAGATCATCTTTTTCGAGAATAAACAACAATCTCACCGTACTCAACGTCTCTATCCATCTATATCACAAACGGGAAGTATCACTGACCCTGGGGTTGCATGCAAGTCTTTCTCGTCGCCCATTCCTGAAGTTCACAGTTGTATTTGTTGCAAACTTGACCATGCTGTATGCCCCAATGTAAACCTTTAGAATTGTTCCGTGTGAAAGCCTACGGAAGCGTCACTCACGTAATCAGTAACCAATATGACTGTATCAGTTAGACACAGAAAGCTGCCTTCATTGGAACTGGAGGCCTGTTCAGAGACGACGAAGAAAACCCGAGGTTGAAAAAAAACAGGGTGGAAAAACAAGAGAACAGTAACCACTTTATTAATCATTCTCGCCTTAAAGAAAGGAAAATAAGACAAAAAAGTAAGCACATTGAACGGTAATTGTGAGTCCTTTGTCACTTACGCTTGTAATAAATAAGACAAGGCCGCTGTCCTTGGAGCAATGTGGTGTTGTGCACGTAGTGGAAGGACTACATAACAGGTGGCCACGAAGGATTCGCTGAATGACACAAAGCACACACGTCTTCTCTTTTTTTCCGCTGACAATGCGACACCTGTCCTGCCTGTACGTCAGTGAGACTCGAGAGAAGAACATTGCTCCAAGAACACCGCTGTGTGGTCGGCGATCGAGTGAGTGGTCTACATACCAAACACGGCGAACAGAGGTGAGCTTCGCGAAAGGCCAACACTGCGCCCAACACTGCGTGCATACGGAAGTGCTCGCAAAAAATCAACTGAGATGACGTCAGGGGTAAATTTTTCGCCTATTTGGCCAGCTCAAGGTGAATCATTCCAAGTTCGCGGACTTCCAACCATGTAAAAATAATTAGGACTCTACGGCATGCTTGTTCATATGTAGATGAGAGTGACGATCCTGCTAACTTGGGAATTTCTTCCCGAAAGCATTTGAGATACCAGTGATGCGTCTCTGTTTGTTCCATATACTGCATAATGAGCCGGTATTCATTTAGGGAGAAGAGCGGATGGGAAGAAAATGAATGTTTCCAGCTGTTTCAGAGTAAAACAGCTACCGCTCGATTAAAAGCATCCGGGACTATTTTACGGGCGATTTATGGGCGTCGAACCAGCGATTGGAGGGCAGCTTGTCATCAAAAAATATTCTGTGGGTTGAATCTCTTCAGGCTTTAGGTTGCCTAACTTACAGCGATCAGTTTCTGCAGCTGATTCAAAACTATTCGCAGCTAGTTAAACCCTGATAAATGATGTGTTTAGTCTTGTTATTGCTATTTCCTCATCTCGTCCATCCGCAGATCTTGGTCGTCATAGATAGCTTGCACAAATACCTCGATGCCACAGTCACCATGGTCTTCAGGGTCCCAATATCTTGAATATTGAGATAATTTGATTGGCTTAAATGAACAATTTCATAGTAACCAAATCCCTGTCATATCTTTTAATGATTAGATGACGACGAATGATTGTGATAAATGTCATAGAAAGTATTACTTGGTTTTTGTTTCCTCTTTCTCTTCCTCTTCTTCTCGACCTTTGCTTTCCTCGCCTCCTTTTCCGCTATGACCTCATACATTTATGTCGTCGTTGGTGCCTTTACATCGGCCTTTAATTGTTAGTGGTTAATCCTATATCAAGACGGGGTTCTTAGCGACGCTTTGGTGTACTGCTCTTCGTGTTGTGGCTGATTCCGCTGTTGTTGCCAATTGATGACGGCAGCATGTGTCCCCAAGTTCTTAGCTGTTTTGTGCTATCCACTTCGTGATCGCGTCAATGAGATCCGTTTTACCTTGGATTGACTCGGAAGAATTAAAAACTCGCCTTGCAAATTCTAGCGGAGGCCACGCTGAGGCAATATCCGTTCTTCAAAGACCAGATTGGGTGGACCTATCAAAAAGCTTCGACCCGATATACCATTAGAACAAAACCACTTACTGACTCATAGCTATATCTTCAGCTGTATCACGTGCACCCAATTCTTTGAAGCCTTTTTTGATTTGTGTTATATATATTGTTTCTTTATTTTTGGAATTTTGGAAAGCTTGTGTGGTATCATTATCTCGCGGCTTTTGTTCGTGTTCTTCTTCAGTTTCTTCATTAGCTCTTTGGTATCTATGATATGATGTGATTTGTTCCTGATGATTGAGGAATATGATATTATAGTGACACATACGTTTGAAGAATACGAAGTCGAATGGAAGCAGCTGAACGAGATAAACATGCTAGAGGAACATAGCTTCTAGACGTTCCACACATCACCATTGCAGCCTGGTTCCTGGAAAAATCGAATGCGGGGTGTCAATCGCAAGCGTAGCTTCTGTTTCGCCTACTTCTCTTCGCCCAGCTGCGCAATATCTCCAGAAACCTTCCAGCGTATTGCGAGCACCAAAATACAATCTTGCATCGTCTTCCTCACCTTCTGTATCAGCTTATTCCGTTCTACGCGACCTCTTGGTTCATCTGCTTGCTTTACATCTGTGCGTTCTTTCGCAATCTTAAACATGTTTAAGGTTACTACGGCAGCGTTAATATCGTTTTTGAAAAGGCATAATGAGAACTCTTCTCTGATATATTTGGAACATTATGATTGGAAATTGAATATCCTTTGCTGGATTGTAGGTGACTATATGCACAAATAACGAATGGTGCTTGCGCCCAGGGATCTAAAGAAATCCGGATTTGGGAAGGAATGGGTACGATGACAAGGAACAAGTATTTGTTGCCAATAAGGCCGAAGTGGTATACGACTTTCTGAAATTAACATAGATGCGCCGAAGCTTCTAAATCTCACACCTGCACATAAACCACGAAGCCAGCAAGAGTACCTGATACAATCACCTCTACAACGTCGTACTAGTAGGGAGGATTTTTGAACGGCAGGATCGATCAGACGAAGAAAAGTCACGGCAAAAAAAAGAAGGCTAAAGATCAACAAAAAAAGCAAATCCAAAATATGCAGTAATGCGAGCAGAAAGAGACAACTATACCAGCGTCATCATCTACATCGAAGCCAGATCCACACATCCTACTAAAAGAGGTATACAGCCTCTAATCAACCACGGACATTATCTCAACCTTATTAAAATGTTTGAATTTTAGTTCGCAGTCACTTTTATTGTCCGCTAATTTGGCGTTGTTGATTGGATAATAAATGTTCTTAAGGCTGCTGATTGGCTAAAACAAAATAGATCACATGATTTACGTTTTGTAAAAACCGGTCACTTGGAGTTGCTCATGATCTGCACTTCCTTTTATGCATGAGCGGACCGTGTTATTATATGATTTGTTTAGTTAAACCACGCTGTATTGTTTTATTATCTAGGTCCAATTCCTTTCTTTATTCCATTTCCTCAAGCTCAATCGCTTTTTCCCCAATGTCGTCTTCAATCATTTTCTGTGCTTCGTGTGGCCTGCCAGGTCATGCTCGATCAACGAATCGCAGCGGTCCCAACAATACGAGACGTGCTGAGGAAAGCGCTATTGTCTCATCACCCATCTCCTGTGTTTCTTGCGGTCTCCCAGGACACGCTCGATCCACCTCTAGAAACTGTCCCAATAACCCCAGACGCACCGAACAACCCAACGTTGCTACGATCCAAGGATCGGTAGAAGTCCGTTGCTCTTCGTGCCAGCAACTGGGACACCAGCGCAGCAGCCATCTGGCTTGCCCATTGAATCCAGCGAGGCTGGCTATGAGAGAAGCAAACGAAAATGACGCTGGAGAACACAGCCGTAGATTACCTGCACCTGTTGGTAACGCAGAGTCTGATGAATCAGAACTCCCCAGTAGACATACCTTGGGTCGCATGAATGTTGTCTGCAATTTCTGTCAGGCACACATGTGGGCCAAAGAAAGCTCATCTGAATCGAACTCCAATCCGCAGTTCCGACTCTGCTGTGGCCAAGGTTCCGCTGTGCTTCCACCTTTGGAGCCTACACCTCCAATCATCGCCCGTCTCCTTCGTAGCGACAATGAAGAAGGGCGAGATTTCCGTGAGCAGATCCGCGCCTATAATATGAATTTGAGCTTTACTTCGGTAGGCGCCCAAATAGATGAATCCGTGGCCAACAATCGCAACGGAGCCTACTGCTACCGTATCCAAGGTGGCATTTACCACCAGATCGGTGGTCTACTACCACCAACCGAGAGTCATACCCCTGCGTTTGCCCAAATGTACATTTATGATTCCAACACACAACTTAGACACCGGCATGCTGTGGCACCCTATCTGCAGAATGCCACCCTTCTCATTCTACAAGATCTGCTTACCGAAGTCAACCCGTTCGTGCCGTTGCTGCAGTCGATGGCCCAGGTCTTGCGTGAATCTGAGGAAGCCGTAGATGTGAGGCTACTCATAAGTGCGGAAAACACGCCTGATGTTCGTCGTTACAATGCACCCACGGCTAGCGAAGTCAGAGTGATCCTGGTAGACAGTACGATCACACCAAACAGTAGCCGCGATATTGTGCTCCGATCGAGAAGCTATGGGCTTCAACGCATCAGTGAAATGCACCAGTACTACGACGCGCTCCACTATGTCCTCATGTTCCCGCATGGTGATCTCGGGTGGAACATCCACTCACGCTCGCCAAGCGGTCGGGGCATTACCGTTATGCAATGGTATAGCTACCGTCTGATGATGCGCGATAACAGCCACGATTTGCACCTGTACGGCCGATTGTTCCAGCAATATATAGTTGATATGTATGCAAAAATGGAACAGAACCGACTCACGTATTTGCGGCTAAACCAGGCAAATCTGCGCACGGAACTGTACCGAGGTATCGTAGATGCGGTAGAACTCGGCGACAATGACCTCCAAAACGTCGGGCAAAGGGTCATTCTCTCATCCACCTTCATTGGCAGCCCGAGACACATGCGCCAACTTTACCATGATGCGATGAATATCGTACGTCGATGCGGGCAGCCGGATCTCTTTATTACTTTCACTTGCAATCCTCAGTGGGTGGAAATTCAGGACGAGTTGGCTCCACTCCAGACAGCTGTTGATCGGCCCGACCTTTGCGCTCGAGTTTTTAACATGAAGCGTAAAGCTCTCATGGAAGATTTGACCAAGAAGCATGTTTTGGGTAGGGTAGTTGCCCATGTCCATACTGTGGAATTTCAAAAACGAGGATTACCGCACCTCCATCTGCTTTTGGTGTTACATCTGGACGACAAGCTGAGAACACTGGACGATTATGATCGCATTGTGTCAGCTGAACTTCCGGACAGACAGAGATTTCCTGATCTCTACGACACCGTCAGCAGATGTATGATGCACGGTCCTTGTGGAACCATGCATCCGAGGTTTCCCTGCATGGAAAACGGCTCATGTAAAAAGCGTTACCCGCGCTCCTTCAACGAAGCTACCGTCGAAGATCACAGGGGTTACCCTTTGTACCGTCGTCGCAACCAAGGTTCATCTTTCAACCATGCCTCGGTCCCCATCTTGCAACGACAACGATTATCAGCGCTCTACAAGTCATGGTTGCCCAAATTTCTCTCCACGAAACACTTTCACGATAATAGGCGAAACAATCAGCAGCAAATGCCGTTTGCGCCAGTTGTGGTTAAACAGAGCATCGTCGCCGTTCACATAAAATGTGAGTGGAGCTCTTTTTTGAAGAAAGGTGATTGACGATACGACGATCTGGTGTTTTGTAGCATCATTTAATTTGGGTTATCTGTCAGTTATACTGTATATGCCCTTTCATTCTCTTCAGTAATCGAATGATACATGGAGCAGATATGCTTCGATCTGTGTAGCCCATCATTCATGCATCAGTGAGGTGACTATTGTTTCATCCATGGAAAATCACATATTTTTGTCCGAATTTTTTCTTCTTCTTTAGTTTTGCATCTCTTCTGTTTGCCTGGAAATCCCTCACTATCATTGCATCCATCATCCATCACCAGACTATGGCGTGTATCTGATCCGGTCGATTCGATTATTATGAAAAAAGGTACCTTTTGTGTGATACGACTATCCGTTTTTCGACAAGAAAAAATTTACCTGTCCTTTTTCTCTATTCTGTCTTTAGCTTTTGGTTTTCTCTCCGGTTTTCTTTTGCCTGGCAAGCCATTCAAGCCATCCATCCCTCCAAAACCTTTCTACTTTGTTCGGGCACCAGATTGTGGCCAATCCGGTTTTTGTCGTCAAAGGACATCTTCGGTCGTGTGGCTCTCTTTCTCATCGGGAAACGCTGACGCGTCCTCCCCAGGTTCCTCTCATATGGATTGCTGCCCGTGGTATCGCCTTCGATATTTCTTCCCGACCATTTTATTTTGTAGTTGTAGTATGTATTTTGTATTTTAGTGAATAGTCTTCTTGCAGTCTTTTCCTCCTTTTTTTTCCCACAGGGTTTTTAGGGGGTTTTTACAGACGCACCTATTGTATTTACTTTTTTTTTATATATTTGTATCCTTTCTTTATTTCGGTCGGGAAGCCCTCGGTATCTGCTGCATCAAACATCAAAGGTAAAATATCTCAACGAAATTTGAATCAACCAAAGAGCTTACTAACTCATTTTTTTTAAATACCCAACATTCCCACACATCTTTGTAGATCTATCATAACCTTGGGCGGGACAGAACGGAGGGGGTCAATAAGTGCTGCTTTGTTCATTAAAAGTGTTTCATGGTATGCCAGAGTATTGACATTAATATACCAAAGTTCCATCAAGAGTCTCGCCCAGGTTATGCCGTATTGCGTTAGGCTTTTTGTCTGACGAATGTCGCTCAATGTAAGAGTGCGGCATCCAGTAGCAGGTGGCATCCATTGCACAGCGGGTGTACGGCTTGTTATATATTAACGAGTCTCCACTGGAGTGGCTATTTAGGTTGCTTGACTGAAAATTTACTGTAATCGTATTAATAGATCCCCGAGCGGTTGGCGTCGTAGATAATAAAATCTTCATGTTGACCAACAGCATAATGCAAAAGGTACAAAAAACAGCGCTAAACGTGGCTTTTTTTAATCAGATGGCATTCAAAACTAGACAACGCCACACGTTGCTTCACCGGTAGGTTTGATGCAAACCTCATTTTCATCCATATTTTACAAGAGTATTCACTTTGTTCAAAGAGGTGAAGAGTACGAATCTCAGACAGATGTTGATGAAAAAAGGCTACATAACTCAACGGAAGAACGATGGGAGTTGCTTCACAATATCTATTTGAGGAAACATGCGGTGCTTTGTTTTGGGAAGGAAATTTATCTTCGGAGGTCGGCAGGTTGACTGAGTCGGAGCACACCAGGAAAGGAAAGCGTGGTCGGGGATAAAGTGGGAAGGGAGAATCAACGCGTCCATACGTTGCACACATACGACAGAATGCTTTTCCTTTATATGACCTTAACAAGCCGTACACCCGCTGTGCAATGGATGATATGTCGTAAAATATTAATGAGGAAGAAAGAAACTGATCATGATAATAAGCCACTGTCTGCTGATGAAGAACAAATTATTGGCTTTGAAGATTTTAAACAAATAGATACAGTAGCTGGGTATGTACAGAAAGTGAAGTCGTTCATTTTGGGATGGTATTGGTTTCCAGTAAACGTAAACCGTAGTAAAGCAAGATGGGAGAGTACAGCAAGAGACCGGCGGCTGGAAACATGATGATCGCCAGTGACCAACCCAACTTGAATGGTATTGAACGCGTGGATTGAAATGTATCGTAAATCACTGCCAAGTCTAGTAACAGTATGAGAACGCCGATAACCGTGGGGGTGGTTCGATGATTGACCATGGATAAGAACGGGGTTTCCAAGTAAGAAAAGTCCACGCCAGGCGCGCCAAGAAAAAAAAGAAGAAAAGTTTAAAAAAGGTTCTTGGATAGCAAGAAGTGCAAGACGAGGAGAAGCAAGGAAGAAAGAAAATGAGCGTTGAGAAATAAAATAGCTGGATTAAAAAAGGATAAACCAAAGCAAGGGCACATGGGGGTGGGGAAACCCTAAAATAAGACTGATTTCTCAAAAAACTGACTGTAGAAAAGAGGGGTGTGCCCCATTGATCATAATTTTTTTCAAGCTAGTTTTTTCTCTTTTTTTTTTAGGCATGACGCTATGTGGTACGGAAATGCGCGCTTGTTTGCTGTATAAACAAACCGGAATCGAAAAACAAGAAGAAATATAAAACAAAACACCAACACAACAAGAGAAGTATATCAAAGAACTTTTATGACGAAACCAATATCCCGTCTTAAGAACGCTTTAATGTAGTTGCCATGGTCAAGCTCGGGTGAGTATCAGTCAGTAGTAACCGCAATCCCTGTTGTGGCAGTGGGTGCGAAAGCAGAGAAGATTTAAGTTGATCACTCGTCGTCGATATCCCAGGAAGCGACGATCGTTTTCTAATAATTCGATGGCGATAAATCTCCAGTGTTTCATACGGTACCGCGGACCGGTCATTCCGTTTGGGTTCTTCTTCATCATCTTCCGTCACGGTAGATGAAGTTTCGCTGATATAGTCGGGCATCGTGCCATGGCGAACCTGTAACGACAGTAGCACGTCGTCCACGTTGCCGGGTTTTGACTCTTGCAGCATTTGAATCGTACCGTGCGCTTGTTCCAGCATCTGCACGTATTCACGCATCCTTTCCACCACATCCGAAACACTACCTGCGTGTTCCCGTTGATAATTCGCAATCGTCTTTAATCGATCTTGAAGTTGCGTGGTATCATAAACAACCTAAGGAAATCGGATCATAGCCATGTTGAGTCGTACAACGTAAAAACGGACACACCCACGGTCCCGTCATCATCTTTGTTCATGTTCTCCACATGACCTACACTCGCTAAATCCGCATGAATGTGTCGCATCGCCCGCGTAGCGACCACATCGCATTCCTTCTGCTGATGAACGGCTCTTTCTAGAATAACTTGCAAATTTACATTCACTTCTTGTGTGGCCGTCAAGTCTTCTTCAATCTCGTCTGCACACATCCAATGAGTCATTCCGTGTTTTCTTTTTTTCTCAAATATGGAATGTCTTTCTTTTTTTTTTGCTTTTTTTACTTACTGACTCTGTCCTTTGAATCACGCTATAAAAAATATATGTTTGGTAAGAAAATAGGGGATCTGCTGCATTTTTTTTTTCGGTTATTCTATACGTACAAGATCGGTTTCGATGCCATTGATTTGTTGGGCCAGCCCATGCATTTCATTTCGAAATCTTACAAGCTCAGCTCTAGCTTGTCCGATTTCTTTTAAAAAAAGCAAGCGTTCCTCTCGGTTGGCTTGGGTGCTGGGCATGGATTCAAGCGAATGGGACATCTGAGTAGGTGTTGAATGGGACATATTCAGCTGAGGGTGACCACGATTGTTATCATCATTTTTGGTATTTCCCAGTATACACCTCGTCCCTCTTACCCTGACAGCCGTATAGTAATTGTTATTTGTCGTGTTATCGTCATCACCAGAGCCATAATCCACACAACAGTTGCCCTTTCCTCTGCCGGTGGAGCCAATGGTTTTCGAATAACCAAAATTGGATGACTGAAATCCTATAGAATCCGAATAAAAACAGCGTCAAAATCATATATCGTTTTTTCTTTGAGAAATCCAATGGGAGGGAAGACTACCTTTGCATAATGGCTCTGATCCAGAAGAGGAAAAGTAAACCTCGGAATCACCCAGTGAAAGCTGTCTCACAGATGCCACGGTTACCATGGTCCCAGCATCGTGGGAATGCAAAACGTCCTGTTGTTGTACCTGGGCAATCTCGTTGTGAATCATTTACTGCTTCATCTATCTCCACAGAAGAAACGGCCGATGCTGCTTGTTCCACCCACTCAAGGTGTCACTTTATCAAGCGAATAAGCAAAGTGTAAGAAGAAGAAAAAAGAAAAGAAAAAAAATACAAGACAAAAAGGAAGGTGCTGGGTGTATCAATTAGTGGATTTATGTAATAAAGAAGTTGCGACGAGTCTGGGGAAGGGGAGAGGGGAAAAGAAAAAGAAAAAAGAAAGAAAAAAAGAGGGGAGTGGAAAGAAGAAAGGGAGGTGAGGAACTTGGCATCGGACTCGTAGTGGGCATCAAAATTAAAGATACAGCAAAGTTGAAGGAATTTGACGTCATTTGGGTATTGCATATGTGGTGGACGAAAGGACAATTGCTCTTTAGAGAAGGTCCCCCTCTCACTTTCTAAAATAGCACCTGTTTCCATCTCTCATCGTTGTCCCTCCAACCATAGCGTCCCTTTAAATTAGATCTCACCCATTGGCTAATTGAACCCCGCCCATATGCACTCGTACTCATTTTAATGGAAGAGGGGCATGTCATCTAAATTTTTATGGACCTTCCACTCTCTTTGCTCAAAAATAAAAACCCTTCATCGTGGTTTTCAAAAAATGCATGCTCAATAGTTGCTTTTTCCACCACCGGGGACGGTCAATTTGCAAAGCATCATTTCAAACATCTATTGAATGATAACTCATCCCGAAAAATAATGACTGCAAGTCAGCTGTATGAATCAGGGATCCGTCGCTTGTTATGGAAGTCCATCTCAGTGATGGAGAATAGGTCCTTTCTAATTCGGTAGCATCATCACGTGTTAGACATCAATCTACATCAAGCACCACTTTCTTTTTTTACTTTGTAATACGAATTATTCGTTAGGATTTGCAATTAGTCTGGTGCAAAAGCACAAATCGTGCCCTCAACGACGGCCATCATGGGTAATGCAACCCGCAAGAGGAATGGGAAAAGGAACGTTAGTGCAATCCTTGTATTTTGCGTCGATGGCATTATTTCCCATGAAAAGAAACTTTGTCAAGCTTTTTAACCATTTAATGTACCGGCCCATCCAAAAAGTGACAAGAGCGTTCAAGTCATCTTAAAAAGTGAAAGAATAAGAAACCAGAGACATGAAGGCTTCACTGACCAACTGTCTGGTTGTATCTGGATCCGTGTGCACGGACCTACTGTATCAGAGGAACGGATGTATCGTTTTAGTGCATATCTATCACTTAAAAATGAGTTTATGGCTCGTATCAAATCAACAAGAAGTGAACTTTTTTGGCACTGACAGCATGGCCCGCATTCATTGTTGCAGCTTGTCGGAGGGTCCGTCATAGAATGAGTGAAAGACTACGAAAGACGGAGTAATAATAGTGCGGACTGTTTTTGCCTTTTTTGCTGCAGGGACCTCCCGATTCGAAATTTGTCAGTTGGAAACTCTCTGCTCATTTGTTCATGTCAGCTCGACGATCGATCTACCGGTATCTTACCCGCAGTTCACGTACCATTCGGACCAATGACTGCATCTTACGACCGGTCGTCCGTGTGGGGCAGCGATACTACGTGAGCAGCCAGTCTCGCCAATCCCGACTGGAAAAAGGCATGGGAGGTATCTTTGAACCGTTTCTTGATCACCATGCCAAAGAGTAAGTCACTGAGGTGAATTCAAAAACTCGAGGGCAAAGAGCGTCCATTTATACAGGCCCATAGAAGTCAGCCACCGAGTGTTGTTTTGCCTTCGGAATTCCTGGCCGGTCGAACGGAGCAAGGTACTCGTATAAATTTACCGTTTGTTGCGTGAGGAAGACTGATCGTTGAACCCACGATGCCAGAATTGTTACCGTCTGACGAACAACTTCAAATGATGATCGATCATAAACAGACCACATTGACTGTGAAACAGCAGAGATCACTAACAAGTTATGTGCTGGAACAAATTCAACAGAACAAGACAGTCGATGGACAAGAGTTATTGCGATGTGAGTTCTCCGTAAAATTTCTACCAAAAAAAGAAGCACAATAATTTATGGTTACTTTCTTGCAGTGGCGGATCAGAAGACAGCCGAACTCGCAGCGCTCGCCAATATAATTTTACGCAGCTCCAAAAGTAGGATGATATGTCGTGGATGACCCTCGTCTATTTCGGTTGCTAAAATATCGCACCCGCTTTATATTAGTTGGCGCTCCCATTGCATTAGAACTCTATCGAGGCGCCATGGACGCTGGTGACGATCGTGGGGCTTTTAGTTATGCCAATATGATTTACAGAGGTATGTGGGTGGGTTTGTAACAAACCTATGTGCATGTACTTATTGACGATTGATCAGGTTACCGAGGAACGCCGAAAAATGAGGAATTGGGAATCAAGCTCATGTCACAACTGGCACAAAAGGGTCATCCTTATGCGCAAATGAACCTCGCTGCCATCCTCATGCGAACACGATCCGATCAAGTGGAAGCTGCCCTCAAATTATACCAATTAGCGGCCAAGGCCGGTTTGCACAATGCGTATGCTGAGCTGGGCCGCATGTACCGTCTGGGATACGGAGTTCATCAGGACCATGCCAAAGCCATTCACTATTTTGAGCAGGGCTCTCGTGCAGGTTAGACGAACACAGTCAACAAATTTAATGGGCCCAAGCTAAACCCCTTGTTTTTCTAGGCAATGCGCAATGCAACTTCATGTTGGGTGTATATTACTCCTCAGGATTGGGCACCCAAGAAAAGGAACCCGATCAAACCAAAGCATTCAAGTATTTCCAAAAAGCAGCCATGAAAGGTAATATATGCCCCTCAGTACTCAGTGTGTCTTGGTGACGATGTCTTATAAATCAACGATCTGTTACAGGCATGCCGGAAGCGCAGTATAATGTGGGACTTCGATTTTTGAAAGGCCATGGCGTGGAACCCAACAGTTTCAATGCGGCCGAATTCTTTCGGATGGCGGCTCTTCAGGGTTTTCAGCTGGCGCAGGCCAATTTGGCAGGAATGTATGCTGAGGGACGCGGAGTGAAGAAGGATCTCGACGAAGCTCGACAGTGGCTGTCCAAAGCTGCAGCGAGCGGTGGAGCCATTGGGAAGGATGCCGAGAAACGGTTGGCCGAATTGAATAAAGACAACAGCGCCAGCAAATCGCCGTGCGTGATCATGTAAAAGTTTTCACAGATTTTACTTCTTTTTTTCTCTAATTCAACATTTATTTTGGACGGGGTTTTTGGTGTCTATTCGGTCAAAGCGATGCATTCCACTTCTACAAGGACATCCTTGGGCAACCGGGCGACCTCGACGGCGCTGCGTGCAGGTTGGTGGGTAGAAAAGAACTGTCCAAAATTTCACCCCCGAACATCATGCCGTTAGAACATCTAAACCACCAAAAAGCGCTTTTCCAAATACACGCAATTCACTTACCGTGGCATAAACTTCGTTCACGGCAACAAAGTCGTTCATGTCCTTCAAAAAGACGGTGGTTTTGATCACCTTTTCCAAGCTGGAACCCGAAGCCTTGAGTACTTCGGAAATGTTGGTCAAACTCTGGCGAGTCTGTTCAACAATGCCGCCTTCAACAATTTGACCTGAGAAACCATGCCCAAAATGTCACTTGAGTCATGACCAGTGTCTTTTTGGTGCTCGCTTTTCTATTTGTCATGGACTTACCGGTAGCGGGCACGATAGGAATCTGGCCCGAGGTAAACACCATACCGTTCACCTTGATGGCTTGAGCTGTGAAAACGCTGTGTTAGCGTTAACCATTTCCAACTCGACATGTACGCGACATGAAGGCAAAATCACGGCAATTTTTACCATAAGGACCGATGGCAGCAGGAGCGTTGGAAGTTTCTGTATCAAAAGAAAAATCTCATATGAGCAAGATGAAACGCAGCGTTGTTCAGACAAGCAGAGCAAACTTACGGACGGGTGTCAAAGACATGGCAAAAAGAATGATAGATGAAAGGGACCTACCGAAATTTTCAAGCCAATTTAAGGATTTCGATCGAATGAGTCATTTTCCCGACCAATGATGTCCACTCATCATGCTCACTTAATTCGTTTTGTCAGTTTTGCACCGTCTTTCACGTTTGTTGAAGGATATCACTCTTAAAATCCCTCTGTCAAGTATCAAAAAAACACGTTCACTAGTAACCCTGTGCAAGTAAACGAAGAAAAAAAAATGCTGCAGGAAAAAGTTGAGACCAGCAGAGTAACTGGAGATCAAAATTTGAGTGACTAAAATGCGCGCTCGCTAGATAGCGGTCGCAGTGGCGGGACGAGCTGAGTGGTGATGCGGTGGGCGTTCTTTGCAGCAGGCAATCGTTATAGCAAAATGTAGACTTCGTAGCACGCGTCAATGAATGTTTCAGGACGTGTTTCTGCACATGCAAACAATAATGAACGACGACCGCACCTATTTGTATCCATTATTAACTAGCCACCAATTAGTTACACGATACAACATTTTTTCTTATGTTGTCTTGTCTATCTTTACTGCAAAACGGAAATACGGGTCCTTTTTTTTGCGTTACTGCTTGTATGTTCTCAGTGTGTGTGCAAAAAGACCCCCCAAAGGTGCAGTAAGAATAACCCCACCCATTACAGTAAAGACAATCTCATTACTGCTGGCCAAAAGATCCCAGCTGATTCAGCATCGCACGCACTACTTCACCAGCGGTACACGGTTGGTGAACCTGAACCTGACCCTGACATGACATGGCGGCGCAGTCACAATTGTAGGATCAGCGATGGGCAAATTAATAGGCCAACAAATGCATCCCTTTGAGTGATGACATCCGTCGCTTTCACAGCACCGCAGTGGTGACAATACGCTATAGTAGTGTGCTTGAAGGGCGGTAGAAATCAAAGCTTTTTATTTATATTAATGTTTTTACTCTGCTCTATTTCTACTCTATTCTACTCTAACTAGTTATGACCCGACCGACACAGCCAAAGCTAGTGCGGATAAGGTGTGAAGAGACGAGGTTTTTTACCATCTCTTGTCTCTCTTTTTTTCATTTACTTAAGAAAGTTACTTTTTGATTCCTGCCGAAGCAGGCCAAAAAGAAAAACCATGCGTGCCCGGAACGCCCACATGGGAAACGAAAAAGAACTCCCTCGGGGTGAGCCCACCTTGCAGTACATTACTCCCGCAAGGGTCAACGCCCGACCAGCTGATGAACGGATAAGCAAACCGGTGCGGGAAGACAAAAGTCTACGAGTAAGCTAGCCCCAGTTACGAATCAGCCCCGCCGCCGTACAACATACCGTTTCATGAATTCGCAAAATCGTCGCTTTTATATACCCCCTTCATTTTCGTCTCCGCCCACAGTCTTCGTCCAATAAGAAACGTTGAAAATGATGAGTCAGCACGGCTTGACTGCGGCACTCTACGCCTGCAATGCAGAGCAAAGGTGTTATTTCCTGTTTTTTTTAGACTAACGAGTAGGTACCTGTGGCGGATATGGCTCCAAACACTCACCTTCCCAAAAGAATGGACAATTATGAAGGCAATAAAAGAACTTGAACAAAAAGGAATTGACACTTTGGAGCCAGCATCGATGGGATATTCTTCTCCCTTATTGGCTGGTTGAACGGTATCCGTCAATGCAGCCTTTATTTTAGTATTCTGAAGGTTGATTAGATCTCTGCCCTTTGTACACACCGCCCGTCGCTATTACCGATTGAATGGCCATAGTGAATATATGAAACTGACGATCGTGGCCATAGCAACTTGGGCATCATTCCAGAGCGAATGCGGATTTCCGTCCGTACGCCTGCGCATGATACAGCCCCAGGCAATCACAACTGAGCAAAGAGTTGCAAATACGTCAGGGGAAATCAATGACACCCATCCACAGCTATAGAACAAAAGAAAACAACGCAACACCAACGGGTTCATGGTTGCTGATCGATCATTATATGCAATTAACTCGTCAATATGACTTTTTTTTTATGCGTACTCTGATTAGCAGATTAAGGTAAAAGATGAAAATACCAAAGATTAATAATAAATGACCAACGGCACGGTATCAGCAGCATAGCTATTTAGTAATTTGTCCAGCGGACGGTCTGCGTAGCATTCATGGGCCTTCAGTTTGGTTCGTCGAGATCCAATGTTCCACAGACATGATCCAATACGCCAGATAGATAGAGAGATGGGGGGTGGTTAATAGGTCGACATTTCATGCTTTTCCCCAGTGACAAGGTAGCTGGGGAGTGGGTAGGGTTCTTGATCCGGTGATGGTTTGGAGAGACGGTTCACAGTGGACATGCGCCAAGTATTTTTGAAGTCAAGCGAGGCGGGAAGCGGCCGTTTGGCGATGCGCCAGTAGAGAATGGTCTGGGCTATCCAACCAACCGCCACGAGCCAGCAAAAAGCCACGGAAGCTCGAAAACAGGTACAGGCCTTGCCCATATCCAGCACCCACGGAAATACATCGGGGTTGTTGTAAATGGTTTCCCACACCATATAATCCCGCCAACTGCACTCGACGCTGGAATACGGCTGGGTGATGATGTCGGCTCCCGGAATTAACGGAAACACTGCTGCCAGCAGCACCGCTCCAGCAAAACAAGCAATACTGCTCACCATGGTTCTCGATGGACGCCATGCTTCATAACCGGATGACCTGTCGCACATGAGAATGAAGCTGTAGACAGTGGCTGTTACGGCCGGAATCAGCATGTAGACAAATGTGGCCGGATAAGCAAACACATTATAGTTGCCTGGGTTATTTCAATAAGAGTGAGCGACGGCTGTTACGGTGAAAAGTGTTGTTTATGCCTACCAAAACCGGCGATGGCTGAGCCTTCGGACACAAACGACTGGATATTGGTGGCGGTGCCAATCAAACACCCACAGAGCACAATACCCAAGACCGCATTCAAGCCATGAACACTCTGGATGACACTCGGTCGTCCCAATTTCATCAAGGGAATTAAAAAAAGATATCACGTAATAAAAGGGAAAATGGGACACTTTTTTTTTTGTGCGATAACAGGCGTTTCAATGGATAGAGTTACAGTTTCACCATGCATTCTGATTGGCTGCTTGCAAATTCGATCTTGAATTTCCCTCCTTTAGGGAAAGGTTTTTTCAGGAACATCGAGTAGCTCTCATTCGACATTTGAAGCATCAAGGAAAATAAAGGAGACCTACTGACTTTTGGTGACTTTCGTCGAGTCCTGCGAAAAAATGATTTTTCATGGCAAAAAAGAAAAACCATATCAACTCTGTTGCCGGTTCCTATGTGTACGGAAGGTTCATCTTTAGATATCCTTCTGTATAGGCCCATAAAAATAAAAGGCAGCGCTGCCCATCTTTACAACCGGTTGCTTTCTTTTTCGAAATAACGACTGGGAGATACTGTAATGTGCTTGTTTTCCTTTCTTTATGGTTTACCACATTTGCTCTTTTCCAGGATTTCATGAGAGAGAGGGGGGAAAAAAAAGAATGAATGAATGGATGATTAATTTAATCGCTTTTTTTGAGATCGCCATGCCACACTTTGGCATTGTATTTGGCGACATCGTTCATGAGACCGACTTGATCGGCAACGGATTTCAGCGCGCCCAGAACGACACCGTTGCCCGTGGAGAAATTGTACATATAGTAGCGCAGGCCGGTTTCTTTACAAAATTGACGAACCAATGGCACACATTGGCGGAGATTATGTCTTGGCAAACGAGGGAATAAATGATGCACGGCCTGGTATTGCAAACCGCCGTGCACCCAGTCCAGCCATTCCGGGCAATCCACATCCATGGTCGTTCGCAACATTTTGGCGGGGAAACTGTCATCTTTCCCAAAGTCTTCGGTGGACATGCCAAAGTGAGACAGGGTAATTTGCACGTGAAGAGGGAACGTGAGCATGTAAGAAATGAAGAGGTACGCGACGCGCAAGGGCCACGAAGGAATGTACGACAAGAAATAGCTGTACCAGATGAAAAAGACCATAATTCCGATCAATTCCAATCGTCGGGTGCGAACGTGTCTGGCGAACAAGACATGGTTAAAGGAAAGGCGGTGAAGGTTGAATCGACCAAAGGAAAGAATAAGGTAGTAGAGATGATGTTGGTATCGGACAAAGAAGCGAGCAAAAGCGTCAAACTTGAGCACCTTTTTGTAATAAGTGGAATAAATGTTGCTAAAGAATTTGGTGGTGATGGCGAGGAAAGGTAAATGTTGGATATCAGGGTCGTGTTCGGGGTCGTTGGTGACGATGTGGTGGACGTTATGGTTATCTTTCCACCAGCCTATACTCATGCCACCGATAAAGTTGGCAATAATCACGCCAATGATGTGATCAATTTCGACTTTGCCCGTAATTTCGTTGTGTCCCGCATCATGGGCCGTGAACATGAGTTGATGCCAAAATGCTGCCATGAACACCGCGCTCGCCAAGTAATGCCAGGTCGCGGTGCCCCTGAAAGCCAGCCACAACGAAAGGTAGATAAACAGCACATAACGACAGCATTCTTTTCCGTATCGATAATAATTACATTGAAATAGACCGCGATCTTTGATGCTTTGTTCCAGTCGCCTGAAAGCGTCTCGAATCAGGACAGCATCCAGTCCTTCCTGGTCCTTGGCATCTTGAGCTAAATCGCGTGCATGGTGGTCATGCAGTTGACCAATGGCATCATCGAACGCTTGTACACTAAAGTTGGTTCCCCATTCAGCTTCCAATCGTTGTCTTTCGCTCCACAGCGGTCGATCTTTGGACTTCGCTAGTCTCACATGGGTGAGATTGGGCACATAGTCGCCCACGTAGAATCGGTGAATTAACTTTTCGTAGACCCGTGGCGGATGCATGGACCGAATTTCGTCCGTGACATCTCTTCCCAGGACGTGTCGGATGGCCAAGTCGCCTCCCGGATGTTTGTCCAGAAAATGATTGACCTTGTAAACTTTGTTTTCAAACACGAACACGGCTTGCCCTTGCTTTAATCGCGCTTGAAGGTCCTCCTCCGTCACGATTTTACGCGGAATAGTTGGCTCGGATTCGGTATTGGGTGGCATAAATCACAACAAAAAAAAAAAAAAAGGTTGAATCGAAAAAAAAAAATCTAGACAAACTAAACACCAAGGAGACTAAGGAGAGTCAAAAAAAGAAAAAAGAGAAAGAGAGAAACGAAAAAAAATCGAACGTCGGTTGAACCAGGTAGGATTCATGAGATGGAACGATAAAAATTTAGCAAGGTAAAAATAAACTCCAGCAACGGAGCGCGAAATGGCACACGAATGCCAAGTGGTCCTTTGTGTGTGTGTCGTTTATTCGTTCGCACGAAAAATGTGAGTCCTCTTAATCGATCAGTCTTGACATGCGATGGGCCGATAAAAATATCACTGCCAATCAACAATCGGCAAAAACCAGTCAAACTAAGCAACATCCGATCCCTTTATTTTTTCCTTTTTTTTTTATCTTTGGCGAAAGGAGGAGCATTGATATCCTTAATAGACTTTGGCCAGACAACGTGGGGTACATCGTCGGATTGGCGTTATTGGATTGGTTGTCATGGATCGTTGTCGCCCTGACTTATTATTTCTTTTTTATGTTCTTGGTTGTACCTTGTATTTATTTGCTCTGCGTTGACCTCCGTTCAATCGAATTCCAGGGTGCTTCCAAATACAGCAGTTCCACCGTTCCACAAAATGGAATCGCATTGACTTTTTATTTCCTTTTTCAAAAAATAAAAAAGAAAGAAAATCGACAAGTCAAAGAGTTCCAAGAAACCCACTGTTGTGTCACTTGTTCCATCACCATTTTACATGGCCTCTGTAGTATAAAGCAACCGTCGCATCACTTTGGTGCTCCTCTTTTCTTGCGCCCTTTAACCTTTCTGTCCTCGGTAACGGGTCCAGTCTTGGCTCTATTTGACCGGAATGATGATTTGTAGCTTATATAAGCTTGAATTGGCACTTGCCGGGTTCCCAAGCACAGCCTTCCCCAGAAAACCTTAACTCAGGTTCTAAAATGAAATGACCTTTGGCCCAAAAGAAAAATATGCATGTTCAACGGTTACGTCGCTTACTCCGATAATACCAACAAAAGTCGGCATGGATGCCAAATCCCCTATTTTGCGTATCGACTGTGATTGGTTTACGGTCCTAATGAACCATCTTCATCTTTCCAAGTCATCTGATATTAACATTGCAAAAATGACGTCCAGTTACCAAAATATAAAGAAGCTAGGCACACCTTTTTCCGAACTCGTCACTGATACCTTGTTCTTTGTCTACTGCCGAACTCACAAACGAGTTTTTGAGAGGGCAACGATGTTTATGTTCAGGTCAGGCACAAAAACGGGACTCAAATGCGGCATTACCAGGAAAGGAATGTTGATTGATTATACAGTATCTGCGTCTCGAGATCGGTTGGCATGTTTAACTTTATCGTACCTTTCGCGCTTACTGCCAAATCCATCTAGTGATTGATTGCTTTAAAGTCAGCTTCCGTTTAAGCACCTACTTTTCAGACAACAAGGTCACTCACACCAAATCTCAACACCATCAACAATCAAGGAATGACTGCTATCAGGTGTTGCCTCCTTTTTGCCACGATGAAGGCTTGGATCCTCTTTGGTATGGATTATCCAAACCTGATACGATGCCCGCTGGCAGATGACTTCATTCTGATATTATGGTTGTACTGAACTGATCCATTTTCATTGCAACTATGAACTGCGGCACTCACACGGGGCTTCATCACTCGCCATGGATGTTGGTAGAGTTCAAAGTCTCGTAAATGTGCTGACTAGTCAAGCTTCTTGATTTCCACGCTCCTCGAACCGCGCTTCAACATGCTGCTGTTCTGAATCGGTGCGCCACCTTGCATAGCAATAAGTAATCCTCTTTTCTGTTGGCTACGGGCTTTTCTTGGAGTCGACTCGACTTGCTTCAGATACGTCTTTCGTTAGGATCGTACTTGATTTCAAATGTGCCTTGTTCATCTTGTTGCCGTACCGTCTAGGTGGATCGCCCGCTTTCTAAGGTGACGGACCAAGCAGTAGAAGTTATCAACCTCATGCTCCCTCCACGCGAGTTCGAAGGTCCATTGGGCGGACTGCAAACGTTTCAACTTATGAAGTTGTGATCTGGGCATCTTGGAGCCAATTTGGCGAATTCATCCCACATCAGATAGCGCATCGCGTTCAGTACTCTCATGAGCATGATTTTGGACCTTGCTAGATCTCAGCAAGGGAATCTTAAGTGGTCGTTTGTCCTCGTTCCGCCCAAAGGTCGAAACACGTTGATCGATTTTCTTTACGATCTGGAAGATGTGAGCTTTTGACGCAAAAGGTGGTAAGCCGTCTGGAATTTCACAAGTCATTTGAACTAGAACAGTATGAAGAGGTACGAACTTCGCGATGGTTAGATGAGCTGGAGACATGAGAATCAAAAATTTTGCCCTGGGGCCCCGCGTCGCTGGCAACGAAATTTGGATTCCTTGGAGCTTATGCCCTTTCACGTAGCTGCGTTTTCACATAACTGAAATCCGCTTGTATCCTTGGAGCTTATGGATTTCGCGTAACTTCAATCTACCTTGTATCATTGGAGCTTATGGATTTCACGTAACTTCAATCTACCTTGTATCCTTGGAGCTTATACATTTTTCACGTAATTGAAATCCATCTTGGATCCTTGGAGTTATGGCTTTTCACGTAGCTGAGATAAAGTGAAATCCCCATAAGTATCCTTGGAGCTTAACATTTTCACGTAAATGAAACCCACCTTGTATCCTTGGAGCTCATACATATTCACGTAGCTGCGTTTTCACATAACTGAATTCCGCTTGTATCCTTGGAGCTTATACATTTTCACGTAATTGAAATCCACCTTGTGTCCTTGGAGCTAATGGCTTATCACGTAGTTGTGTCCTTGGGCAGCTTATGGCTTTTCACGTAGCTTCACATCTCGTAACAGGAAGGATGTGAAGCTCCGTGAAAAGCCATAAGCTCCAAGAACACAAATGGGATTTCACTTTATCTCAGCTACGTGAAAAGCCATAAGCTCCAAGGACACAGTGGAGATTCACTTTTTATCTCAGCTGCGTGAAAAGCCATAAGCTGCCCAAGGACACAAACGGATTTTCACTTCAATCTCAGCTACGTGAAAAGCCGTAAGCTTCAAGGACACATTCCCACATGGAACATGGAACATTTCACTGAATTGATCGTTTTTGAGAGCCAGAAGCCATATGGACTCTTACGATATCAGGCCACGCGATGCATGCATGCGGTTTTTTCGCTGCTACTGAAATCCAGAAACATATCAAATAATAGAAGGTCTCATATGCCATTGCTTCCACAGTCTTTATAAAGCAGATGCCAAGATACTCTAGCTGCAGGTAAACAGTATGATATCTTACCTTGTAACCCGTTTGTTGCAACAGTAACGTACTGAGTGAATTCCTTCGCAACTCGGATAGAACTCTTTAAATCCAAGGTGTCTGTACTCTTTTCTCGCAATTTTTACTGGGGCTGCGCAGTGTGTACCCCAGCTTCGCGATTCTTTACATTGTACTGTCTTCTATAAATATCAAAAGGCAAACAATATCGGTGACCCTTTTCGATCTAATTATGAATGCCTGGCCCCGTGGCTGATAAGAATCATATGGAATTCACGGGAGAACAAAACACAAATGATTTTTATTTTTAAAATAACAAGCTTTGCCAGTAATTTAATTTTAGTAATCGAGGCAACGCCCGCGTTTATTTTGAAATCGTCGCTTATGGGTTCAACCGCGAATCTGGACGCAGAATCCATGCGCTGAACGCGAATTGCGCGAAAAGGGTAGGTTATTAAGGTCTTTGGGATCTGGATGAGGGTAAAAAAAGTCCACCTTGTGCTTTGATCGTCTGCGCCAAAAAGCGCCACGGCCCGTGTCCGTGATGCGGAGTTTCATTCGCGGAAAAGGATTGCCCCGAAACGACGCTGGAACTAATATGCCCGCAAAAAAAAATAAAGGACGCAATCGTCCCTGTTCCATCCATTGCACCATTGGAACAAAGTCGTGAATGGATCATACCATACCATTTCGCGTTTCGAGGTTGATGAATGATAAGAAACTTCATCTATTTCTAGTGTATCCATTGCATTCAACCTGCGATCAAGAAAAAAACGATCGTCATCCAAACAAGATGATCGCGAAAAAGTTTTTATTTTTTTTTCTGTGTTAATTTTTTTTGGCTAAATTTAGGCTTATTATTCAAAAATAGAAAATCACTCCATGTCCGAAACACAGACAACCATTTGCCAAGAAGTTCGAGTCTATACGCACTAGCGAATATTACCAATGTATATCGCTCAATTATGACGTTTTGAACTCCAAGTCTATAAAAATGATAAGGTACCCAGCAACTGGAAATTCTGCGGATTTACGAAAATTTTTAGTTATTCCTTTGTCCCTTTTTTTTCAGTCTCTTCTTTCTCGTTCGTTTTTTCCGTCCCTTTTTGATTTTCTGAATGCAATTCAAATCAATTGCCTTGTCCATTGCCGTGGCGCAAGCCATCAACTTGGTGACCGCTGACGGAGGTCAGGAATACTGGAAATCGTTCAATTCCAGTGTGGATCCCCTGAACATCAACGTGCCCGAGATCTCGCAAACTTCGTCCAACGATCCTACTCAGGAATGTGTTCACTACAACCCGGATCCTTCTCTGTTCCAGGTGAATCAAGCAGAATGGCCCACAGTGTGGAAAACCGCCACTTCCAACAACATGAACACCAGCACTGAATTCCAGAATTTGTATAATTCCATCGACTGGAACAGCGCTCCCAAGATCGAGGTCCGTAAATTGAAGCCCGATGGTTCGGTGGACATGACCGGTTACGATGAAGCCAACGATCCCGACTGCTGGTGGTCCTCTTCAGGTTGTACCGTGCCCAAAATGAAGGATGTCAATCCCGATATCTACGAATGTCCTGAACCGGAAACATGGGGCTTGACCTATGATGATGGTCCCAACTGTTCGCACAATGCCTTTTACGACTACCTCGAACAGCAGAAATTGCATGCTACCATGTTCTACATTGGTTCCAACGTCATTGATTGGCCTTACGGTGCTATGCGCGGTATCAAGGATGGTCATCACATCGCCGCTCATACCTGGTCCCATCAATTGATGACCACCCTCACCAACCAGGAATTACTCGCCGAATTTTATTACACGCAAAAAGCCATCAAACTAGCTACCGGTGTCACCCCTCGTTACTGGCGTCCGGTAAGAAAAAAAAAAGATTCATCAGTGATTTGGATTGAGAGTCGCGGATTTTCTAATTACTATATTTTTTGTTACGGTATAGCCATTTGGTGATGTGGATGATCGTGTGCGATGGATTGCGACTCAGTTGAACCTTACGACGGTGTTGTGGAACCTTGATACCAATGATTGGTCAGCCGGTGTGGATGAACCTGTGCAAGAAGTGCAGCAAGCTTATGAAGATTATATTCAGATGGGTAGCAATGGTACGTTTGCCAACTCGGGCAACATCGTTTTGACCCACGAAATCAACAACGAAACCATGTCGTTGGCCCTCAAGAATTTGCCCGCTATCCAGAAAGCGTACAAGAATGTGATCAACGTCGCCACTTGCCAAAATATCACCTATCCTTACATGGAAAGAACCATCGCTTTCCGTCCTTTCGCTGACGCCATTGCTCAAAAGAATGATTCCGGTATTGCAGCCTCGGATCTCGTCGGTTCCTCCACCAGTGGTCCCGTCACCGCCACCGCTTCTTCGTTGAGTTCTGCCGGTGCCAGTGGTTCTTCCTCCGACTCGAGCTCCTCCGATGCCATTAGTATGACCAGCAACTCCATCGTGGCTGCCGCTCTTATGCTCGTCGCCGCCATCTTTTCTTCGTAAGAAAAAATAATCCTGAATAGAAAATAAAAAAAAAATGGTCTTATGAAAGACCAACCATTATCAAAAGTTCCCCCTCTCCTTCCCCCTTTTTTTTTTCTGGAACAGAAAATTTTGTAGTTATCCTTTATATCAGTGTTCAATAAATCGTATCAATCTGTCATTTTTTTATTGCATTCATCTATTGTGTAACGAGTGGGTTGAAATTGGATGAACGGTTTTGTCGCGTGGCAATAGGTCAAGCTAGCTGCCAAGGGCAGCTGCCAATATGAAAAATAAAAAGGGTCATACGTTACAAAACGGAAAATGCACATCGGTGTGCAACATCAAGTGCCACAGGATGAAATCACATGTGTAACAAATGACTTTCAATGATCGATAGGTTGGTATCATGGTTTGTTTCTTTCTCTGGTACTAGTGTGCGATCACTGTGACTCTCCCAATCAAGGGATTCTGGGGTCGGAGACGCAGCCGAGCTTGGACGACGTACATTGACGGGTTGGGCCCATAATACGGAAAAGAGGCCGACCAGAGCAAAGGGGATCATAAGAATACATGCCTGACGAACTGATCGTGCGTAGATGGATTGAATATCCGATTTCAAAGGTTCCGTCAGCCCTGCAATGAGTAGCAAATCATGTTTGACCCGTTCGGCCTCATCGCTCGATAATTGACTGGACATTAATCCTGTATTGAGGGTATGAAGAAACACGGTGGAATAAATAGCAATGCTAAACGATCCACCCAATGATCTGTATAAAGTAGTAAAGTCTTTCAAATTAGGATGACTGCCGGGTCGGAACTTGCATCGCTTCACTTACCGGAAAAAGTTGCACAACGACGTGGCCACGGCTACACTGTAATTATTCAGAAAAGATTGGATTGAGAAAACCTTTGGATGCATATCTAACTTGGGTCGGAAAGACTTACTTTTCTTCCATGACGAAATGTTGAGTAATGATTACAGAAGGTTCAACGATCAGTCCCGTGGAGATCCCGGTTAGTAACAACGTGGCAAGTTGCTGAAGCAAGGAAGTGTGAATGTCAAAGCATGTGATCAGAGCTGCCCCGATGGTCAGCAGACCAAATCCAATCCACACAAAGATACGAATGGTGCCTGTTCTTGCAATGATCACACTGACAAGGCCGTAGCAAATGGGTCCACTCAGTTGATCGGGCAGCATTTCCAGGCCGGAAATGGCCGCGGAATCTCCATTGATGACTTGAAAATACGTGGGCATATAAAAATGCATGCCATACGTGGCAAGACCGAATAAAAAGTGGCCTAAAAACATGGTCCTCACCGTCCGTTGCTGGAACATCCGAAACGAGATCATGGGTTCTGCAGCTCGGTATACCTCATGGCAGATGAATAAAACGAGTAAAACGATACCGATAGCAATCATAGTGAGAATGAGAGGCGACGCCCATGGATAAACGTAGCCACCCCACTGTAAAGCTAGCAAAAGTACAATGGTCGATGACAGCATGAGTAGCATGCCAGTGTAATCCATTCTTCCCATTTGTATCCACACAGAACATGGACGATTCGGCCACGGAAAAAAGAAAGCTAACAGCAGTAGAGCGATCATCGCTTACACCAATGTAATGTGGTTTTTTTTAGTCTCAAGGTTAGATCCATGCCAAGAATAGAAACAAAGCTTGTTACCTAAAATAACATTGATGTAAAATGTGTATCTAAAAAAAGCACCATAAGCTTACAGGTACGAATGGGATTCAAGAGTGTTTGGAAACATTTTTCTTACTGCCATATACCATCATCGACCAAGGTACCACACATGAGTGGACCGAGAATAGCCGCGCTACCTAGCATGACCTATCAGCTTCGATAGGGAAAACACGTCGGAAACGAGCCAAGGTGCACATGTAGTTTTATACTTACCCCATGATATGCTTAGAACAAATTGATATTTTCCTCGTTTTTCCGGTGGCACCAGATCGGCTACCATGACATAAGTCAACGACAAGATGCCCCCACTCCCCACCGCTTGCCAAGCTGCACCATGGACATACTGGTTAAAAAATATGCTCACGCTCTTTTGTTTTCTCGATCCACTTACCGCGAGACACAATAAACATCCACATATTGACGGACACACTGCAACAAACTCCCCCGAGGATAAAGGTAGTAAGGGCAACCATAATGACAATTTTCCTGCCACTATTATAACACGATGATGTGAGAGAGATGACAATATGGCAGACAAAAAACAAAAAGATAGAGCCATTGAGTACAAGTGTGCTTACAGACGTTCGGCCAGGCTTCCAAATAATGGCTGAAAGGAAGTCATGAGAAGTAAATAGAGCGTGCCTGCCTACAGTCTATTGTTAGCATGATAAACATCCAATGTCAAATTGTTCGAAAACCGTTACTTGCCCAACCGGCCATGGAAGCATCGTTGAAATAGGAAGCAATATGCAACATGGACAAGGCCGTGGTGGACAGATCCAAGGCTACTGCTAAAAGGGCAGAGAAAATACTAAAGTACGAAAACCAAAAATAATGGTGTTAGTGGTTCTTTATCATCCATGCTTGGAAGCATCACAATAAATGGACTATGCACGGTTGTAAGCTCAGGATGAGCTTACCCTAGTAGAACGCCAATGGTAGCAAGGCGCGAAAGCTTCATCTCTTTCTGATCAGTTTCTGGCACATCAACTTCACCCGGTATCGCAGCCGTCGATGTACATGCACTGGATTCCATCATACATGAAGAACAAAGGTAAGATCAACAGGGACCCATGTCCGTTCAATTAACTTTTTTATTCAAGTTTAACCAGTGTGCGTCATAGACACCCGGCAGCAAGTATCGTTACTCACTTATCACGAACCCGCCCGATAACAATCTGGTGTATTAATTAAATATGGTCCGGCCGTATGTCGAATATCGGCATAATGAGCATTTGCATCATTCAACAAAGATAACAGCATGATTTACATGTACATGAGCCATCCACAACCCCTTGAACAATTTTCCTATTCAGGAAAACACCAATGTATCGATCGGTGCTGATGAGTGATTTTTTTTTAGAGTTTAGCTACATATGCTTTCATTGTGATTTTGGCCGAAACAGTGACATGAGCCAACCTTTTGAGACTCGTTGGGAAAGATTTATGTACACTTTTTTTTTCTTGGATTGGCTTTGCCAAGTAAAACATGGTAATGAAATTGCACTACACAGGTAGACAAAGGGAACGAATAAAGAGAAAAACTCAAGAGAACGGAGAATCTAGTGTGATTCACAAAATGCTGTCTTTCATTCAACAATCTATCTCCCCATACAATACTGTGAATAGTGTAAAAGGTGTCGAGAAACTGTATTATGTCCTTCACACACAAATTTACGTTGTTTTCATTTGATTTTATTATGCAGCACAAGGGTCATCCAACTGCTGCTAAACATGGTCCTTCATACAGTATGCTGAGAAAGATCGCGGAAAGCCGACCCCCTGTTTCTGTGGATTGTGAAGCCTTGCTAATGTCACGTTCATGTGTAGTCTTGAGATTTTTTTACAGCGTTTTTGGTATTCGTTGGTGGCTGTACTGTTGACTTGGTAGAGCTCCCGTCGCCTGGGGGATGGGGGATGGCAAGCAATTTGACAAGGACCTCTGGAAGCAACGCAAAATGATTGGCTCGGAAATGCATGAGCTCAGGTTTTGCTGCAATTTGATTGGAAAACAGTCCTTTTTCAGCCCATCCTTGGCTCCTGTTCCCTTGTGTGAATACAGTTTTTTGGTTTTTTCTGAAATACTCGCTCCAAGCCTTTTTTTGCCATGCCACGTTGGCGAACTGTCATCGCTAGTGTAGCATCACTGTGGTTCTTTCTTGTCCAATGTTGGGCGGAGGAAGTTTATATGGTAAGCCCGAAAATACCTTTTCCTACGGCATCGTTTGTTTTTGCTCAATGCCAAGTTTTATGCGTGTCACCCGCTTAGGCCGCGGATAGTTACTTGTCCACATCATGTTCCGGTGTATGGAGTCAAAGCGCCATTCCTGGTGGTGTCACTCCGTTTATCAAAAGTAAGATTTCGACACCCATGGCAGCTACTTTTTTTCGTATCGTTTTAACGCGCTACATTTATCTAGTCAGCATTCACCCTACCGTAGCCGGGAAAGCGTCTCTATTGATTTATGAATGGCGCGACTTTGAAAAGATTGGATACTACAACAATGTGACGCGCGAGGTATAGTTCTTTTTCTCGTACCAGTGCTCCTTGTTTTCAAACTGATACCAGTGTAGACTGATTACCTATGCAACGATCACGCCATAGCGAACCATGTTTGTTCGCGTGAAGATGCTGGCAAATTTATTACGCATATTCCTCCTGAAGAGGCCAACACGACTTCAATTTTTTCCACAATGTTTGATCTTGGAAACAGAACGGAAATGGCTTTATATAAAGTACATTCGACCGGTTATTATTGTGTTGCCGTGGCTCCCGTCACCAAGACCGATGACAACAAAGCCATGCTGGAAGCATGGGTTGAATGGAGATATCCTTATGGTAAATCTTCACTTTCATGTACAATGATCAGATCATTCATGCAGGATTAATTTTTCACAAAAAATCAACAGGTTTATTACCATCGGCAGATTATCCCAAATTAGTGGCAAGTAAAAAAGCACTGGAAAATCAAGAGGAGAGGAGGCTGTTTGAATGCTAAGAATAGGCTCAATAGCTGTACGGAGTCTCAGCTTTGGTTTATCTGTCGGTCGGCCTATTTTGGGGTGTACAAACCTTTCGATACTGGAGAGATATTTTACCGGTCCAAGTAAGCTGTGAGGTTTAAAGTGATAAAGGGGTGCAGGTGAGCTCACAGGCCATTGAAAAATGTAGCACTTTTTATCGGGGGCCATCTTGTTTCTTACCATTGAAATGGCTTTCAACTGGGGATTCTGGGAAGCTTACAATCAAAGCGGATCTCCTTGTAAGTATCAAAAAGTGAACCAAATACTAAGGGCTTGTAGAAGACATTACCAGGCACAAATGGAAACTCAAACAGATATTTGTTAGCGTGGGCGTTATTGATTGTGGTTGCCTTATTGAATGCGGGACGAACAAGGTAAATCATAGGAGAGGAGGAGGATCACATCATGCTTATGGCGTTAACCCGTGCTTTATTTGTTGCTAGTCTTTCGTTCTTTATGCTGTTGATCGTGTGTATGGGCTACAGTGTCGTCAGGTAACTTTTTTGTTTTCTGAAAACAATGGATAGTTGGACTTTTTGTTTACTGAAATGCTTTTATTTGTGGCATGTATACAGACCATCACTAGGCGATGCAATGAAGAAATGTGTTATTCTTGCATGTACGCACTTTTTCTTTGGGGTGGTGTATTCGCTCGGCACCATGGTACTATCTCCCGAGACCGCCGGCTTTTTAATTTTGTTGGTCATTTTCCCCCTATCCATGACCATGACGGCATTCTATGTATGGACCCTCAATTCAATAACATCCACCTTGGCAGTTCTAGGTAAGTCATGGGCCATGCTAGACTAGAATGGCACCCAATAGAGAAAGAAAGAAAGAGACTCAAGCTTTGCTTAGAAATCCGAAAACAGCACGTCAAAATTGTGATGTACAAACGATTGTATCGGTTATTGGTGTTTTCCGTCATTATGGTGGTATTAATTTTCTTTCTCAACATGTGGAATTTCTCGGACCGGGATGCGGTGGATTGGGCGGCTCGCAACTGGAAATCACGATGGTTCATGTTGGATGGCATGTTAAATATTCTGTATTTCGTGGTGTTCATTGTGATTGTGATTCTGTGGCGACCGACAAGCAACAATGCTCGATACGGTCTGGAGCAGATCAGTCAAGACGAGGATGAAGCGATGGATTTGGAAAACCGGTTACGACAAGCGGAAGGACTGGGAAATGGTCATGTCAAACCAGGCGACGAGTTTGGTCGAGGAAGGCGCATGGACGATGAAGCCGGCATTTTTGAGCTAGGGGATGATTTTAGCGACGACGAAGATGAACATGGTGGACCGGTGCGATTGGTCAGTGTCAACCACGGTCCAGAACCAAGCAGTTCGTCCACGAACCCAATCTATTCCGGGCCATCACGCACCAATGGATCTTCAAGTCAACCACGTTCGGGAGATCAAACAGCGTTACTGAATGTTACGCAAGATGAAGACGAAGAAGACGATGATTAGTAAGTCTTGGCAAAGATACCGGTTTTTGTGAGTCATCAGAATCGACTGACACACAAATTGTCATTCATTTTTTTTTTTAGTCTCAATGACGATGAACATGCCAGGCTTACGGATAACGCCCGCAAACCATCTTAGAACAAGTAATGGAACCAAGAAAGAAGAAAAAAAAAGTAGCATTTTGAAATTAACAAGAATACGATATAAAAAAAAAAACTTCATCACGAATCCTACTGATGCAACCTTTGCCCCAATATGACCTTGCCACCTCATCTCTCCCATTCACCCACCCATTGTATCAATTGGAAAAAGCAACAGACTCAGTAGCTTGTACACAAAAGAAAAAGCCACAAAATGACAGATGAAAGTATTTATGTCTGCAACATGCACGCAAACTACGGTATCATCTTTATCATCACCTATAAGACCGTTCTTGGGACATAATATGTGCAAAAAAAGAAAAAGACTGCATCGACTGTATCCATTTGACCGGGATGCATGATCTGGATTTCGGTTCTATTTTCCCTTTCAATTTCGATTCGCCATCATTGCGTGATGATCGACCGCAGTATCAATTACAGTGGAGAGCAGTAACAAAAACAATATTACCATTTTTGAATCATGCAGATGCGATCGAACAAGAAACCAAATCATCACGAGATCCATGCTCATGTTTATATTTTGATCTGCGAGCATTAGAGCGAAAAAAAAACAATGATTCAAACTCTATTTGGTCTTGCAAACATAATCATTCAACCCATATTCGACTGAAAAAAAAGAGAAACGAGAGCACGATGGTGTCTGCTTGCTATTTAGTAACACAAAAAGTTGAAAAATTAACAAAACAAAATGCACAAATATAAACGGTCAATCATAAAGTGAGAGGATTGGGGATAAGGTGCAATAGGATGTGTGAAAGCGAAAAGAAAAAAACTAGAGAAGAAACCAGAAATAGGAGAAACGAATCATAAATAACGATCGAGAGACATTGGGAAACTGGATGATAGATACTACAATATTATATAACATGAAGAGAATTGAACCTCTTAGGCATGAGTAGATGAGTAAATGCATAGCATGGCTTAGGCACAGGTCACAGTGAAGGAGCTGAAATGGGTACGGAATACAAAGGATCATTGTCCGTTAATCTGCTGTTGTTGTAGAGTGGCCAGATACCAGAGGTAGGCATAGCGGAGGAGGAAGTGGTGGGTCCAAAGGTATTTGAAAATGTAGAAGATGAAGAAGGCAGAGGCGACGAGGATGAAGAAGACGATGACGACGAAATCGTGGAATATGACGAAGCGGACGATGTGGGCGAAGCGATCAGGGATGGATTGTCATACCAATCCAAATCGTATCGCCTGGTGGTGGACATGGTGTATGGGTGACAAGGTGCGATCTCTTGATTTCGCATGGTTGGATAGACCATGGACGAATTGAAAGTTCCGGGACAAGGAAGCAGAGGTTGTACCCAGGGAGATGTATACCTCCACTTTGGTGGTAACCCCGGTGGTTTCTCCACGTCACCGGTGGTGTAGGTGGTATGGAAGGGGGTAGGTGGCATTGGAGCCACGGTTTGTGCCATTAATCGTTGTACATGTTTCATGCGTTCTTCGGCCGTCAATCGATTCGTTACCGGTGTCTTCTTGTGGACCTTAAAATGGCGACGCAGGTTACTAATCACAGCAAATCGACGACCGCACCCAGGGCTAAGGCAGAGACACAGACATTTCGGGTTTCAATAAAAAAAAACCAAGAACATAGAGTGGTTTCTAATAGTTAATTACCTGGTGCATTGGAATGGCTTCTCACCGGTATGGGTATACGAGTGAGTGCGTAGAGCACTGGGACGACTGAAGCATTTTTGACATACGGTGCATGGGTATTGCTTTTTCTTGGTGGCAAGATCGGCCGAGATCGACGGGGAAAACGATGGCTCCGAAAAAACATCATAGTTGATATTAGTATCTTCATTCGTTGGGTGGTTATTGTCGTCGGAATCAAAGGGAAGCGAATTCATATGACATGAAGATAACAACGATGGAAAACAGTCAATCATTAAAAATAAAAAGCACAAAATCAAGCAAGCAATGAGATTATTTAAAAGAGATGAATGGCTTTTTTTTTCTCTTTTCGTTTATGATGAAGCACGAAGGAAGGAAAAGTAGAAAGAAGCGTTATAAAATTAAAAGAAAAACCGAAGATGATCTTGTTTATAAATAAATAATACCGCTTGGTCTTAAAGTAGGATGGGATCACAAGGAAGAGCCAGTTAAAAGAAAATAACAAACAGTGCCCTGGATGCATTATGCCACATTGGATGTCGAGGAAGTGCACAGAGATTTCAAGGGATGAATCAACAATAAGGGAGGGGGGAAACATTTAACTAGATGCGTTTTAAGTACCTGAGGAAACATTCGTCATTACCCACAGAGTAGGGGTGCACTGGTTTTTTTTTTCTTGGTTGGGGGGAACGGGAGACGAAGGAGGAGCAAATCCGGGCACAAAGAAATTGCCTTTTGCAGTTTGTTTACGCAAACTCTAACGCGTCCATACTTTCAACAGCTGAACTATGCCAACTCGTAACGGTTTTCATGATCCTTTTCGATACCAGTATTTAGATGATCCCGGTAATCTCATTCATTCAATTTGATAGCGCGATGACGGTTCAGTGAATGATTGCCAAGAACAATTGGCCCACAAAGTGCAAATGTTGCAGTTTCAAGCATCTTTTTTTGACGACAATGAATTTAGGAGCAAGACCAATAAAATACGCAATGTCGAGACATGGTTTTCCAGATCCATCACAAGTCCGGACAAGCAACGGAACTCCTGGTAACTGTCGCGTTTGGAATCACATTATCTCCCGTATGATTTTATTCTGCAATACAATCAATAGACTTTTTGCCGTCATCACTCAAAAGGAGAATTTCTTCTTTTTTTTTCTCACTCTTTTTGCAGATGACAACTATTTAAGAGAATAAACCTAGCATAGTATGATGCAGTCCATTGGCATCGGAGGATACGTGACAAACAGAAAAAATAAGCAACAAGTTTCCGAATGTCTCGCTTTAGTAAATTGCCATAATTCAGATCAAATTTATGAAAAGGATGGTGTCTCTCGTGGCTGGAAGCTCAGACAAAAATTCTTTTGGCGCTTTTTTTTTTGCGACATTAGTAAGCCAGGGGAAAATGAATCGAATATTCGCGAGGAACAAAGAAGTTTTAAGATTGAAGGAGTGGTGACAAGAAAAGCATTGGCGCATGAACTATTAAGGAGACACATATTGAATTGAAGGAGCTTTTTTTTTTCAATGGATAATTAGTGTTATGCCGTGCATGCAGTGTTATTTTTATTATTAGATACATTTAAACTTGTATATATTTCATGAGCGTGACCATCGACCCAGCAAAAAGACGCCAAGGCTGAGAAGCGCAATGGCAGCTGACACTTCAAAAAGCATATTAGCACCGTACTGCCCGTAAACAAAACCGCCAAAGATGCACCCAAGACCAAACCCGAGACCGGAGAACAACGCAGCCAGAATCCCCTGTGCCATTGAACGCTGATCCTCAGCAAAGAAGGAGTCCACCTGATTGACGCTGAGCGCCCACATCAGAGCGTACGACATACCTAGAACCCACACCCCACCCACGCATGAGTTCAGTGCCGTCATCAATCAATCACCTTATCGGTCCTTTCAACTTACCATTCACCAGTTGCATGCCTAAAGCGACCGCCGTGGAAACCAATTGAGACGGTTGTAATAATGTATACACCATATTGCGAGCCACGAGAATAACGTGAGCAAACGTAATCAACGCCGTGATACTGTAATTATCAGCAAGCTAATGATAGACCATTGGGGTTTCCCGGAAAAGATAAAAGAAAACCAGTTTAGAACGTCAGTGGATGGAATCAATGGGGGTCTCGCAGATAGATACGAATTTTTTGGTTGCGCATCTTTTTTTTTTTTACCTGTTTGGAAACGTAGAATGTAGAAACTTCAGCCACGCCACCGATAGGTCCTGTCCAGCCAATCAGAGCCGATTCCATGCCAAGATCGTTGCGTAGGAACAGAAATAGAAACTGGGCAATCATGGAGTACGAAATACCGAACAACAATGTCGTGACAAGGAACGTCCAGACTTTGGGCGATCGCAATTGTGACTTTTCAATCGGCTGCGTGTCGGGATCCCCCACAGCGGCAAAACCGGCCAAGGAAACATCGATGGAAGGAATATGTGACAGAGCCAAACCCAGTGGAGGAAATTGATCCATGTTGGACATGAGTTCGTTGGCCTCGTTTTGAAGATCACGTGCTGCAATGGAAGTAGTGGTGGTTCGTAAGAGATGCAAATGGTTATTATCATCTTCCAAGAACACAGTGTTAGCGTGACTCGCGCAACTGTTGCGACGCGCCATGGCTTCTTCGGGTTCATAGGCGTAATTGGATACTCGCGGAGGTCGCTGGTCGACACTGTGACCCGATAAGACATTGGTAAGCGCTGAAAAGAAGGAAGTGGAACGGACGGACGTTGAGAGTGGCAGTTCCGGTTCATGCGGATTCACATAGTTGCTACGGATAGGATGATTGGGTGATTTCAAAAGTGGTTGTCTTTGGTCTTGGACCATGTCATCCTGGGGAGGCACGAAAAACGCGGTTTCTTCCTTGCTATCGGTCACTTTGGTGAAGAGTGCAAGAACGACAAACGAAGTGACCCCGGCGGCAAACACGTAAAAAGCCACGTTGATACCCACCTTGCTGATCAAAAGACCGACAATCAAAATATTGACCCCATTGGAAATGGAACCCCACAATCGCTGGTTGCCTATATAACAATACCCAGGTGAGTGACCAAGCTCCGCTTAACAAAAAAAAAAAAAGGGGCTCGAGCGTGTTTTTTACCATATAAAATCTTTTGATCCCCGAGCATTTTGAGCACCGCACTGTCGACCAAAGCGGTGACGGGTTGACCGAAAAACGCGAAAACAAGAGCGAGCGCCGCTGTCACCATAAGCGTCAACGACTCGGTATCAGGCGATTCCAGGAAAGAAGAGGTGCTGTCGTTCTTCACCAGCCATCCCGGGAGAAACATGAGACTCATGACACTCACACCACCAATGGCAGCAAGAATAGCCATGAGCGGGCCATGCCATTGTGGTCGTCGATCGGCTACGACCGTCCAAATGGGACACGCCACTGACTGGACAAAGGGGGCAATGGCTAACACCATACCTATTTGTTTGGAAGGTAAATGCAGTGCTTCATCGTAAAAAAGAGACAGGTAGGGTATCGCGGATCCGAGCAAAGCATACAAGCATATGTATAACAGTTTTGGAAGCACAAAAGAGGAGGCCATGATCTATGTATGGATACGCAACGGGTGTATGACAAAGAGCAGAGATGGAGGTGACAAAAAAACTGTAGTGTATCAGGAAGTAAGCAAGAGGCCAGGACTAGTGATATAATGGGTAAAATAAAAGCAGGGCGCTCTATTGTGAGATAAATGGGTGGGAAGGGGAAAAAAAGACCCTTTGGGTATTTTGATTTGACTTGCTATTTATTGATAATCCTTGTTTTTTTCCAGTTGTTGTTGTTGTACAATTGACGCCAGCAAATCGTCCTTCGTTGAATAATAACGAAAGAGAAAACAAGGGAAATAGGGAATATGGTTTCCTCTTTCTCTCCTCTTTACACAAACGGAAACGTTTCCTTTCCCTTTTGTGTTACCTCGGCAGCTGATATGCAACAACCGATGAAACAATGATGATGATAATAATGTCCTTTTCGGCAAATCAAAAACCGTCGCTCTTTTTTTGGTCAGTTTTTTTCATCCACCTCTTCTTTTGTGGCTGATCCAGAATAAACTTCTCTTGTGTCTGTGCGAGCGTAAATGCACCTTATAATTTCCGCAAAAAGTGAAGCATTGAGGAAAAGAATGTCTGACTTGGGTTACAGGTGGTACGGAATGAATCAATAAAAAAAAGGGGAGGTCATCTTTGCGGCCTCCTATTGAACAATCATCCAACTTTCCCAGTTGCCAACCCGAAACGTAAATTTTTCTTTTGGCGTTTGCGATTAATCTCTTACGAATAACACAGTGGTTACGTGAAATCGATCGAACGATGCAAAGCGTAGTTGAGTATTTTCGCTGTACTATGATGTAACGAAAAAAATTGTCAACAGGGGATGGGCATGTAAAACACGGAGACAAAAAGTGAAAAAACCTGATCGATTGTTTATCGCTGTTCCGATTGCACGGTCGACGAAAGGCTATATTAAAACGGTGCGTAGCATAGGCAACCGTGAATGCTTCTGTGCAACGCAAGACGAAAGTGTTACTGTATTCTATAGGACTTGAAAAGTATAAAGCCAAATAACTAATGAATGATTTCTGCTTTGGTTGACTCTCAAGACATCCAGCGATGATGACGATGTGCATTTTCGGTGCGAGAAGACCCTGAAAGCATTATAGAAACAAGTATACAAAACATGAGACAAAGAGGGGATTTTTCGATCGAGTCATTTTGCTGCTATGTTGTTCAGGTTCCCGTGGCCGCTGTCGGGTCCAGTTTTTATGTGCCTGTGTCACGGCTGTGGCCTCGTCGTACCCGAATCTCTACTGTAATGCAAGGAACGGATCAAGCAAATAGAGTAAGCCGCACCATGGGAACGAGTGTGTTTCATCAATTTTTTTAGTTGATAGCAAAAAGGCCAACGTGGGACAAGAAATGGAGTCAAATCAGGTCAGAAGCTATTTTTTAGGCATTACACCGGTTCATTTATGGCCATGGTAGGCAACGGCTTATCTGTGGGGAGTAAAAAAAAAAAGGAACGTCAATGTTGAAATGTTCGTGGATAAAATGAAATAAGGAATCCGCTGGAATTCTTTTTTTTTAACCGTGATGTTGCAATGATTCGCTGAAAAACAGAAAAGAAAATACTGGCATTATCATTGGACCCACCTCTATGTTTCCCTGCCATTTCTTTTTTTCATTTATTCAACCTCGTTGAATTGATCAGCCATTCGTCATTTTCTGCACGAGCGCTTTGCTTCCATCATAGATAATGGCAAAAGGTGTTGACATGGGTTATGGAATTTTTAATTCTACGATCCGAATACTGCGGGTGTTTCTCTATCGCCAAAGTTCCATGGTTTCACTTGGCATGCCATCAGCCGTTTCTAATTACCCGTGCAACATGTGCTTCCAAATAAATGAAAAAAGATCCACGCAGGCTTTTTTTTTTTTTTTTTTTTTTTTTTTGGAAAACATTGAGAAATCGTCAAATTAAAGCAGTCTTCTGCAGTATTTACCCGATCAATAATCCAGCCATTATCCCTAACAACTGACACAAAGCTTATAGATGTCATAGTAAAAATTACAGAATGAATATGTCGCAAGTACAAAGAGTATCGCGGTGAATCCACAGGGGAGCAGGTGTTATGGTGACAAGCACTGTGCATCCAAAGTGACGCTAATTCATAATTTTAACCCCGACCCATGTATAGCCAATCATGATTATGACTTCACCGCCTCAATGAGAAAAAAAAAAGTTTTACTCTCAATTCAACCTCAATGCTGAAGTGAAATGGAAATATTTTTTTTTTATATTGCAAAACTCTCAGCCGGAATTGTTGTCTTTTTTTTTTTCTTTACAATAACATATTCCCGGCGGAGACCTTGTGCTTGGTACTGCTGGTGCAATTTTTGTTTATACACATCATCCCGTCCGTTCAAGCGCAACACACCGTAGGCCGTTTCGTCCCTCCTCTTGTCCGTGCTTCTGCTTTGGAAAACAGTCTTCGTTTTCGTCCACCGTAGAACAGCAAAAGCACTCGCTTTCATTGAACACATTTGCCGTTTATACACGCACCCTCTCTATACTTATTCCCCCTCCCACCCTGCTATGCATCCTAGCGTTTCCATTCCTGCCGCACCACCTTACTAACGTTTCTGTAATATCGAATACTACATCCTCTCTGTTCAATTAGACTTGTTTTTTCTTGTTTCTTGTTATTATTCTTATTCTTTTTTTCTTGCTTGCTTTTTTTTCGCATTTCTACTTGCAACCCTATCCAACTACATATTTTTTTCCCGTCTTCTTTTGCCCCTAGACAACTGTATATTGTAAACGGGCCGACGTTTCCATCTCGCAAATCAAATTATATATCATGGTCGAACTCAGCGTATGCGCTCCTGGCGACAACTATTCAGCACAACAAGGTTCCTTTGAAGGGCCCGAAAAACTCTTGGAAATCTGGTTCTCTCCTTCGCCGAACCGATTGCACGATCATCAAAACCTTTCTTCGTCGGAATCCTCGGAAGCCGAAGATGATCACAGCACCAGCAGCTCCATGGACGACAAAGAACTTGTAGAACGTTTCAGTCCGCCTCGGTCACATCGCCATGGCAGTACGACGATTCGCCACTCGGGTTTACGGGTGGTACCCCGTCCTGTGTGGGACGATGTTCTTTCCATTGTCAAGTGCACCGTTCTCAATGTCATTCATAATGAAGACGTCGATGCCTATCTCTTGAGGTAAGAAGAATTCAAAATTGCCGCCTTCCCTTGTCTAACTCTTCCCTACGCCATGCTCATTGATTTTTTTTCTGTTTCTGTATTGTTTTGACAGTGAGTCATCGATGTTTGTTTATCCCCACAAGCTGATCCTCAAAACGTGTGGCACTACGACCCTTCTTCTGGCATTGCCACGTCTACTGGAAATTGCCAAGCAATACTGTGATTTCGAAAAAGTTTGGCGTGTCTTTTATTCTCGTAAAGCATTCATGTTCCCCGAACGTCAAACGGGTCCTCATCGTTCATGGCAAAACGAAGTGGATTTCTTGGATAAATATTTCGGTATGTTATTTTATTACTGCTTATCTTGTCAATTTCATTTCATTTCATGCCTGTGCAAATCTTTTTGATCGTGCCTGGGCGGTGGCTTGGCTGCTTGTGTGGAAAATTTTGACTTGTAAGAAAAAAAAAATTGACTTTTTTTTTTTGTTTGTAGATAATGGTTCTGCTTACCAAATTGGTAAAGTAGCAGCCGATCATTGGTATTTGTATTTGACCAAACCTGCCGACGATGTGCTTCATCATCCCAAGCCACGTTCGCATCCTTATCACTTGCAAGGCGCGATGCGTGAGCGCGAAATTATGAGCGGCTGTTCTACGCCCATCACCTCCGATACGGAAGATCCTTCTCCATTTGGTAATGCTGGACATTCGTACCCCGATCAAACCGTCGAGATCTTGATGACCCGCTTGAACCCTGAAAAAATGAAAAAGTTCTATCATGATGCTACACAGATCGAATCGGGCACGGTGGGCGGACAATGGGTCGATAAGGAAACCGGTATCGGCCGTCTTTATCCAGAGGCTCACATCGACTCGTTCTTATTCGAACCTTGCGGTTACTCGAGCAACGGATTGAGCCATGATCGTTATTTTACCATCCATGTGACTCCGGAGCCTGATTGCTCTTATGCGTCTTTCGAAACAAATATACCTGTGGAGGATTCGCATGCGGGTGATGGCGAGATCTCTCCTATTGAAGCGTTGGTGCATCAAGTTGTTGACATTTTCGGCCCCGAAACCTTCACTGTCACCTTCTTTACATCCCACCATAAAGAATATCACAGTCACAGCCATATGGTGCGTTCCATGTCTTCAATGCAGGGTTATCAACGTACGGACCGTATCCTCTACGAATTCGATGGCTACGACTTGGTCTATGGACATTACACAAAGGACGACTCGGCCTAAAACGAAGAAAAATTCAACACGCGCCTGGATCGCCCTGGTTTTTTTTTTTATTTCCTTTTTTTTTTCTTTCCTAGCTCATCATAGGAAAACATCCTATCGTATTGAAAACTAATAAAAAAAATAACGACCGACCATACGGCGGATGTTGCCAGGGTCATTTTTACAACGTCATATTTTATTTGTTCCTTTTCTTATTGCTGGCTTTCATTGTTATATGGAAATGTAGTCGAGAAGCAATGTGTTAGTGGAGAAAGACTAGTTTCTTTTGTTTCTTTTCTTTCTGCCAACTGGATTAATTACAGTGGCACCATGTAGTATTTGGTAATCGAGCATCGGTTCTGTACGACCTCCGACAAATTAAACTCTTTTTTATTCTTTCATAAATACAGAAATACCGTATCTATTGTCAAGCTTGTTCTCTGTCTCTTACTTTTTACATCGTGGGTCGACCGAAACTCAGTTCTCTCCTTTTACCCGCCCTTCTAGCACTCGTTTAATTTATTAGCACCTGGTGGACGGCCGTTTTTTTTCGTTAACTTTTTATTTCGTTTTCCTGCATTCCTTGATTTCGCGCTGGTTCGCTGTAGCATTCAATATCGATGAAATTAGAACCGACTCAAACACAGTGGAAATGGCTTAGATACCTTTTCTTCAGCTATGCCGTTATTTCGCTACTCTTTATCAGCAATCATTTATACACTGGCTATTCTTCCCCTACTCACAACGGTGCTATCCGCCCTCGAGCAGACGGCGACCTTCAAACCAATTTATCACTAAAAAAGCAAAATGACCTGCCTGTTGACAACAAACCGGTTTCAAACGAGGAAAACAACGTGGTCCAATGGTCCACCATTCGTGGTAAGCATCTTGACCCCAACGCCCCACGCGTCCATGGCAGGAGCTTCAGTCTTTTTTAAATCAGAAACCAAGTAGATGAGTCACTGCCTGTATCCCAATCGCTGGTCTTGTCCAAAATATTCAACTCGGCCATGGGTCCTTCCAATGTCACTTCCTATTTTTACAAGGCGCGAAACCGCATGGATCCAGAAGATATTACCATGGCTACGCTCGTCACTCGCGATCGTTTCCCGGTGCTCAGCCGTCTAGCCACCCATTATAAAGGTAAACTTATTATATCGACACTTTTTTTTTTGTTATTAACGCGAAATCTCTAGGACCTATTTCGGCGGCCATTCACGTCAATGACGATGAGAGCAAAGACGAAACGTTGACGGCGCTTCAGGAGATGTATGAAAGCAACGCAGATGTACAGAAATATGTAGATATCCATTTAATTTTGGATACCTATGACCGACAATTCAACATGTGGCGCAACGTTGCCAAATTATTTGCGCGGACCAATTATATTATGATGCTCGATGTGGATTTCCATCTGTGCACCGATTTACAAAAGTCGATTCGCGGGAACGCCGACATCATGGCTCGCCTTCGTCAAGGCCGTACAGCGTTTGTGGTGCCCGCCTTTGAATACATTCTGCAAGCCGACGGAGTGGATGCGGCCACTTTTCCCAAAACCAAGTCCGAGCTATTGCAGCAGGTCGGCGACGGGAAAATTGACATGTTCCACAAAGGGTGGCTCAAAGGTCATGGTTCGACGGATTATTCCCGCTGGTATAACGCTACGGACTTGTATCAAGTTGACGAATACGATTTTTCCTACGAGCCCTACATCATTTACAAGAAAGAAGACAGTCCATGGTGCGATGAACGGTTTATCGGTTACGGAGCCAACAAAGCCGCATGCCTTTACGAGATTTATCTGTCTGGTATTGACTATGTTGTTGTACCCAACGATTTTCTCATTCATCAGACGCATGATTACCCCGAAAAAACACGACGAAAAGAGGTACCACATTGAAAAGAGAAAAAAGGAGAAATATAATACGATGAATATAACGGTTTCTTAACTTTCCTGCATTTTACCAGCGCCAGTACAACCGAACGTTGTACAGTCATTTTAGAGAAGAGATATGTATCCGATACGCGCGCATGTTTCTCGCTTCCAGCCAATGGGATACGCCTCGAGCCCAAAATCTTCGAAGAGAATGTCAGAAAATCCGTAATTTTAGATCCACCCTACGATCCACGTCATAGATATATACTATTCATAGCATCTGCATCATATAATAAAACACACATACAGTACATCACAATATTCCCGCTGATTTTGGACAACATTGCCAACGGTGGATGGTAATGAGAGTATCTTCAATACTTTGCACCGAGAAATGGTGGCAGATGATGAACAACATGCGCCCCACCCAGAAGCGATGATTCCCGCCTTTTTGTATATGGGTTGCAGCATCGACAGACTGAATGCTCAGACTGGGTCATAGACTCAAAGCTCTCCCAGCACTATTGCATGTCAGTAAAAAGTGGCTCTGGAATGAATAGTTTTTTCCATATGCTGGAGAAAACGGGTAACCATGTACTGGTTAGCATAACATGTTTGGATAGGGCATCTTGAATATACAGTAGATAACCAGGACAACATCATAATGAAATTGTGCCACAATTGTAAACCTTTTGGAAGTAAAATAGTGAAATAGTGCTTCGCTTTCACGAGGTACGACAGTGGGATTAATCGTAGCACAATCGAGCAACACCAAGTACCATCTCATCCTACCCAGCTCGATGACGTTGTTTAGTCTTGACTGTCATCAATGACAATGGGGTGTACCCACTGCGCATAACTTGACTTCTTTTTTTCTTTCCATTAGACGAAATGATGAGAATGCAGGTTCGTCTGTGTATCACATCAACACGAGGATAAAAAAAAACCAATGTCATGCATCACATCATGTAAACATCAGCCGGAGTTGAAAAAAACGGACGATGCAAGGCTTGATTTTTGCATGAGATCAGCGTCATGCTTGTGCTGGACCTGACTGACACGTGAAAAAAGGGTTGCGTTTTTTTATTATTATTATGTGAACCATTATTATGCGTAGGTAATTCAGTATCTTTCTTATTATTTATCTTTGATATTAACGATATACAAAAATGGAAGAGAAGCCATCAGTTACGGACGACTTGACCACAGTTTCATTAGCCCAGTTGACCATGTCCACCGCACAGCCTTATGCTTCGTCATTAGCCAGCAATGTCAAGTCCATCTCCTGGGATGTGGCCACGTTTTGGTCTACTGTAAGAAATAGACTACGTACCATCATGTTGCAGCAAAAAATCTGAACCCCCTTTTTAGAAGCTGTACCGACATCTCGCCAATGCTTCGAATCCCAAAGCCTACTACAATCACCTGCTAACGGTGGCCACCAATTACGAGCAGTGGGCTGAGGCTGCATCTATATTGGACGATATCGACGGTATAGTGTATGCTATTCCGATACGATAGAGAACAAACTGAGTGACACTTCATTTACAGGTCTTAATGCCTGGAAACAAGATCCACGGTCGTCCGACTATGACTGGGAACTGATTCAGACACGACTTGATCAACTTCGAACCGTGCGTTTGCAGCAGAGTCAATCGGCCATGATCTTTGCCCTTCGTACAAGTTTAGCCAGGAATTTGGGTGATATGGGCAATCCCAAGGTAACAATGATGATGCATTTCATGAACTGCTGGAAAAGGATCCCACGCTGGGGCCAGCTGTTTAATATTGCGATGAGAAAAAAAAAGCTGACATAATATCCACAGCTGTATTGCCATTCACGAGTGGGTACAAAAGATCTCATTTCATCGTACATTGACCAAGTGATCCGACAATTGAACTGGATTTGCGACGAACCAGCCGATGAAAAAGAAGAACCTGATCTTGATCTGAAGTTTAAACATGACTTTTTTATGAATATCCGCCAAAGTTTTGGACGAACCGCATTGCTGTTGAGCGGAGGCGGCACTTTAGGTACAGCTCACGGAAACTCCACCTAACCATGAAAACTGTATTGACCAGCCATATATTTTCAGGGCTGAACCATATTGGTGTAATCAAGTGCCTTCATCGTGCAAGGCTTTTACCACGAATTATCTCGGGCGCTTCCAGTGGCAGCATCATTGCAGCGCTTGTGTGTACAAAGACGGATGAGGAAATTCCACACATGTTTGATCCTCTGTCGGTCAAACTGGATGTATTCGAGCGTGAAGGACATCCAGATACACCTATGATGCGACTTCAGCGTTTATTAACGCACGGTCAGCTGTACGATGTCAACATCTTGACTGAAGCCATGCGGGCCAATATAGGCGATCTCACCTTTCAGGCAAGTGGGACCGCAGTCTGTTATTTTTTACGCAAAAATATCAACGAGACTCACAAGCATATCATCATGCACAGGAGGCTTTCAATCGCACTCGGTGGATTCTGAATATTACTGTGAGTTCTTCCACTCTGTATGACATGCCTCGGCTGTTGAATTATTTGACAGCCCCCGATGTGGTAAGTACTCTTTTTTTTTTTTTGCTGAAATCTACTCTGCAATCTTTTTGACAGCTAGTACAAAACGGATACTGACGTTGTTGGTAAATCACCAGTTGATTTGGTCAGCAGTGTATGTAGAATCGTGAGCTGAATTGAACAATATACATTCCCACTTAATGATGCCAAACCTATAGAGCCGTATCTTGCGCAGTACCGGTATTCTACGGCTCCTCTCGTTTGTATGCAAAGGACAAAAATGGCAACATTGTGCCTTGGAATCCGAGTGGTAAGCTTTTTCTTTCTTCTTCTTCTTCTTCTTCGTTTTATGAATGAATGAATGGATAGGATAGCAAACATGAGTAATGCTAACTATGATTCATCAATAGATCAACTTTACATTGACGGCTCGGTAGAAAAGTAAACATCATACAACCCGTGTTCTTGTTACGTGAAATTAATGGATGACCCTTTTACCCTAGTGATTTGCCGATGAACAAATTATCTGAATTATTCAATGTCAACCACTTTATTGTCTGTCAAGGTAAGCCACACGAATCAATTAAGTACATGTATAACAGAGATCTGATTGAGCATGGGTCGCCGACCAGTGAATCCGCATGTGATTCCATTCTTGCAGAAAACCACCATGCCGTCCTTAGCAAGACAGGCCATGAATTTCTGTATGCACATGGCGAAAACGGAAGTTCAACACCGTTGCACACAGGTAAGTCCACGCCATACTGAATTAAGCATGTACAACCTTTTTTTAGTAATCGTTTCTAACCATTCCATGGCCAGTTGACCGAGCTCGGGGTGATGCCTTCCTTTTTCTACAAGATTCAGGCCATCATGTCCCAAAAATACTCGGGCGATATTACCATCATCCCCGATGTGGGTTATGCGAATTTTCTCAAAGTACTTTCCAATCCCACTCCCGAAACCGTCGCCGAAGCAATCGTATGTGGTGAACGAGCTACATGGCCAAGTAAGACCACTTGATCAAGAGAAAAAGAGGGAGATGGAAAAAAAGTACTGATATAATCCGTTTATCCATTGGTGATGTGCATAACATAGAAATGTCGATTATCAAGAACCATCTACAAATTGAGTTAACAATTGACGCTATTCTATACCGACTACGTTTACGCCGGTTGAATGAATTATCGCAACGAAAGGGCAATGGACAGCGCCCGCTTTTGGAAAACCGCGCCGTATCACAGCTGTATCTTCCCACGACGTTAAGTAGCACAATCCGATTAGATGCAGTTCAGGAATCAGATCCGCCTCCTGCGTTGTCGGTCGTTGTGCGTTCCACCAAAAGTACACCAATGGTTGTCGCACCGGTGCCTGCAATTTCAAAAGATAAACGCGACCGTGTCAATACAAAGAAAAACCTACTGATGACTGCTACACGAATGACCAAAACATAGCTGTCTATGCCCATATAACTTAATTACCCGTCACGCCATTTATGACTCATTGATCCATCCCGCAGCCAGGAACATGGGGTTTATAACGATCACTATGATAGCCAAATATTTTATGATATTTCACCTGTTTTCCTATAGTTTATTGTATTTGTTTCTCAAGAATGACATTATATACATGAATGATTAGATTAGAAGAAAAACGTCAAATAAAGAAGAGAAAAAGAAGAAGAAAATAAAAAAGACCAACAATGTGGGGTAATATATAAAAAAAAAAAGATGGAGGGGGACCATAGAGCATGAGAGAAAGTTTTCGAGAAAAAACTAATAACGACACACGCCACCATACATCTTTTCATAACCACTCATACGTAAAGAAGGCAATGGAGGTGGTGGATGAGCTGATCCTGAGGAAACCGAAGGAGGGCATGGTTTGGTTGCCGGTAAAAGAGGACGTAAATTTGTCGCCGTAGGATATGACAGATGATGTTTTGGGGATGCAGAGAGGGGAGAGTGGGGCAAACAAGTGTCCGCAGTTGAGGAAGGAGATGAATGTTGCGTTGGTGGTGGTTGATGTTGTGGCTGCTGCTGCTGCTGAGGTTGATGAGATTGTGGCGGGTAATAAGAGGGAGGTAAACCATTGTTGGTGGATGGGGAGGATGGCGAAGGAGCCTGGTAGGGATAAAGCGAAGGATGCACAATAACAGGGTGATGATGGTGGTGATGATGATGGTGGACCGGTTGTTGTGGGGAATAACTGGAGGTCATGATCATGGACGTCGCAGCCGGCAAGGCGGACGTGGAAGGTGAGGCGGAAGGTGAGGAGGAGGCCGAAGACGAGGAAGACGACGAGGAATAAGCCGTCGATGGGGTGACTGTACCAGCGACTGGATTGGACCGACAAGGCGGTAAAGCAAATGCAGAAGGACGCATGTAAGAAGGATCGTCCGGTTGTCCCAACTGCATGGGCGACGACGGCAAGGACATGGTCTGTTTAATACTCGAGGAGGTGGATTTGGTCAGGACCATTCGTGAGAGTTTTGGAGAACAGGTCGACCCGGACGTTGAAGGACCCTCTGCCGAAGATCCACAGGAACCCATCGAGTATGTTTGTTCTTCCATCGGCGTTCTTACCGCTCCTGCTGCACCTTCACCTCCGGGCAATTCATCCGGTTCGCCCAGTTGATTTTTGAGTAACGTATTTTCCGCTTGCAAAGCCTAAAAAAGGCAATTAATACCATATCCGACAGTCACCTACTCAGAATCCACTTTTTTTTTCCCTCCTCCACAGAATTTGGCCTTCACTGAAGAAAAAAAAAAACCGACGGTTCGGAAAAAAAGACCCGACTCTATGTACCTTTATATAATCCAAAGCCAACTTTAGAATGTTGCCTTTGTTCGGTTTTTGTCCAGGATGAATCGCGTTGGGTACCACTTGAGACAACTCCAGTATAGCGTTATTGATATTATCTCGCCGACGTCGTTCCACGTGATTATGATTTTCACGTCGTCTTTGAATCCGCTCAATCGCCGTCTTGCTGTCCAAATTATTTCTGTAACAAGACAATGATTTGTTTAGAATGTGAAAAAAAATTGGACATGAGCCAAACTATCCTTTACGATACAGCCCCTGATGGATGCCGTCACGAATTCATCAGGTCCATCGACAGGTGTACGTGCAGAAAGAAATAGAGAGAGAATGGCTAAAATTACCTATTCAGGATATTGACACCATTGACTCGATAAGCAGTTTGACGTTTCGCGGCTTTGGATTTCTTTTTTCCAATCTTTTGAGGCGACAAATCCGAGGTAAAGTTCAGGAAGAGTGGTTGAGGTTGAGGCTTCGTCATGGTAGTGGTGGTAGTGGTGGGTGGACTGGACTCCTCGGTAGAAGAATCTGTATCATTGTCTTCCGCGCTATCGTCTTCATCATCGACCATCATTGCTGCGAGCTTTTCTTCAGGAGAAATCGATGATGGCAATGGCTCGTTCAAAAAAGGTTGTTCTTGCGTCATCATTGCAGAGCAGATCATCGTATGCACATACAGAAATCGACCAATGAAGGAAAGGATATCCTCAAAAAAATGACGAAAAAGGTTTGATCAACAGGAGACAAAAAAAAAACAAAGGATGAGAACAGACAAGCAGTGGACTCAAAGAAAAAAACCCAAAGTACGAGGAAGAAGAAGGAAGAGAGAAAGAATAGCAAAAAGGAAAAAGGGGGAAAAAGCGATATACTGCGAAACCACATGATGCCAAAGAGAAAAAAAAAAATTTAATCACCAACAGATTTTGGCTGGGCCCGGTGGTGATAGCCTTTTTTGGCAATCAACCAAAGAAAAATCTCATTTTTTTTTGCACCGCAAGTCCAGCCAGCGTCTCAGATTTCCCACGATCCCATCCAATCATTGGCATTCTTTTACCCACTCTATTCGGGATTCGAATCTCCGCCAACATTTGACAGCAACAAAGTTTGCATGGATTGGGGATCCGTCGATTCTTGCGTCTGATGATTGGATATTATTTTAATTTTTGTGACTTGTTATTGGTTCCGCTTCTCAGCAACGGTTCATCGTTTACGCTGGTTTCCTGGCGGACGCTTTCCCGACAAGGAACCAATGCAAGTCGCCAGATGCACACCACTTTACTCGCGTAACATCAAATAAAAAAAAACGGGCTATGCCTCTCTCTTTCGGAATTTCTTTCATTTACAAAAGTGGAATTTTAGCGTCATGCCCTTCTTTTCGAGCTAAAAGTGAAAAGAAAATTTTTCTTCCCCCGGGACCATCGTTTTCTTGTTGTGAATGATTTCAAATGGGGTTTCTATTTGCGTTTTTTTTTTCTTGTGAAACATGATGGGATTCTCTTTGCCGTGGTGGAAGCATGTAGAATTATCGCAACCATGCCCTCAGTTCGTTGAACAAGAAAACACCCCACTTGACCCCCTTGACAGTATGTATTTCATATCTTGTGCAACGATTGTTGAAACCCATAATTGGAAGTGGTCTCAAGGACTGGGACGGAAAAAGGGCGGCCCTTGCACGATGTCCGCAAGTTCGGCCCATGGGACGATGACCCAAAAGGCGGTGTAATAACGATAGGCGGTTCCTGACTACCTGTATTGGACAAATGTCCAACTGTATCATATACTTTCGATTTATTGTGTTCCAGATTTTGACGCGACGGATCTTCAATGATATCATGTTGTCCAATTTTGGGATATAAAAGTATACATTTTTGCTCACATGTCATGAAAAATAAGCAATGGAAATATATATATAAAGAAAATTTCGAGCCAGTGAAAGCATGAGATGAAGTGATTGAATACATTTGTTGTTTATTTTATATGTATCATGATCTCTTTGCTGGCCTTTTGATAGCATCGATACCGTATATTTCTGCTGAACATTCCGTCTCAAGAAACCTATTAATGGTCAAATCCTTCCCCAATGAGTAAAGATCATAGGAATCCTTCATGATTGATCCACCAAAAAAGTTGACAAACAAATAAACAAAGATTACTTGCAACCGAAACGTTTGCGAAAAAGGGAATGTATGATGGGGGGGATTACTTTATTTGGTCATCATTGCCTCTTGTGGGATAAAGTGGCTTATCACACCCAGTCCCCTTTTTCCTCATTTCTTCGGGCTCATAATGCAACACGGGGTTTTCGAAAGGGAAATTTTTGACAAAACAGAAATAATACCAAACCCACCAACCACTCCAACTCGCGATGTTCACCGAAGTCGCTGTTACAGCATCCAACACGGATTCCACCATCTATGTGTGGGATATCCGTTCTGGATCCACCTTATTTTCGTTCAAACAAAGTCATTCACCCAAGGGAGGATTCGCGTTGGTTCCCAAACGCGGCCAAGCATTGGAAACAGGTGCCATCATTACCACTCAAACCGATCGTGCCGTTCTCAACGTCTACGGATGGCAACGCGATCAAGTGCTGCACAAAATGCCCACCACCGAAAAAATGGTCAGCGTAGCTGCCTCCAATCAAGGAACTTATGCTGCTGCCGCCACCGCCAGCGGTCGGGTTTACTTGTGGCACCTCGCCACCGGTAACTTGGTTCGCATATTCGAAGCTCACTATCGACGTATTACGCGATTGGCATTCACTTCCGATGATCAAGCCTTAATCACCGCCAGTGAAGACGCTACCGTCAATGTTTGGTTAATGGCCCAGCTGTTAATGGTCGACGACGAATTTAACGACAACTCATCACGTCCTGCTCCTCTCTATTCCTGGTCTGATCATACCCTTCCTGTCACCGACATCCATCTCGGTCACGGTGGTCTCAATACAACTCGTGTCTACACATCAGCTATGGATCATACCGTTAAATTATGGGATCTCGCTACCGGCCAACTTCTCACTACCTTCCTCTTCCCCAAAGCCGTCACCACGGTTTGCGTTCATCCTGCCGAAACCATGTTATTTGCCGCTTGCGAGGATAAGATTTACTCTGTGGAACTTTATCGTCGACGTGAACAGCAAACGTATGATGCCGTTGAAAGTGTAGGTGGCATGGGCAAAGTCGAATCCGTGGGTGTCAAAGCCGTCAATGGTGCCCTTGAATCTTCTTCCGGTAGCAGCAGCCTCGGTGCCGTATTTGTAGGTCACACGTAAGTCCCCTCAAACCATTCCGCACGGTTATATTCCCTCCATACTCATTTTTTTTGTTTCGGGGAATTTCTTTTTTCTTTAGTGGTGTCATTCACTCGTTGAGTCTTTCTTTCGACGGCAGTTTATTAATCAGTGGATCAGAGGATGGCAATTGTATTGTATGGGATGTATCGAGTCGTCAACCGATCCGTAAATTTGAATCACACAAGGGTCCTGTCACCCATGTGGCGTGCATTTTGAAACCGATGGAACTGCTTGCGGGCGCAGGGAAGCAAATGGTCTCGCCATTGGTATGGAAACCATTCAAGCGTGCGGTGGTATCCGAGGACGAAGAGCGCAGAACAGGATCTGAGCAATACATTCGTGATACGTCCATGGACCTCCGCCATCATCAACAACTCAGCGAGGCTGGCCCTCTGTACACGTCCTTACCATCGGAAACAGAAAAGATCCATCAGGTCGAGAACGTGTTACGCCAATTAGAGGTAAAAGCGAAGAAAAAGAAGTGTGTGTGTGTATACATATAGGTTACTTATAGTGTGTTATTCAATTTGGTAGACTCAAGACTCCAGCACAGCTTTGCGGTCACAAATTACGGGTTTGCAAGCGGAATTGGTGCGCTTGCATGAACATCACAACAAGTACAAAGCATTGCATAATGAAACATATAATCTCATGGTCGATGCTTTCATGAAAGATCGCCGTCAGCAACACCCATCATCATCGCATGAATAAGAACTACACTCATCCTGTTCCTCAAATCATTTGTTCAATTTTCTTTTTCTTTTTCTGTGTAGACTTTCACATTCCTCTATCCTCCTCTCCCCTTTTAGACAATCTGCATTTTATTTCGCCTAGTAAAAATTGGGTGTAATGAATTTCATTTTCATCACAAAATTCTCGATCCATCAGTCTTTATGCGCCCCCCCCCATTGACCTTGTTGTGAAGCATGAAGAAGGGAAAATAACAACCAGCACAATAACGGACAAATCTGTAAATACATATCATATCTCAGTTGGACCTAATGGGTCCAGTGTATGATACTATACTTGTGCAACGATTCGAGGGCAAAGGCAAGCAAAATGCATGCTTTGAACGTCAAACCTTTAATACCACATGTATATGATATATCCGTATGGATGGTACTTATTGTATATGATATTGAGATCTTGAGAAAAAAATAAATGCAAAACGAAAAAATATGGGAAACAAAGTGTACATAAAGGGTTGAAAAAGGAGAGGAGATTACAGTTTAAGTTCAGCGAGAATTCTACTGCACATATTTTTGTACTGCCAAATATCGCCACTGATCCGGCGAAATTGTAAACCGTGCATCCCGAGAAGCCAGGGCACTTTGACAATGTAAATTTCAAAACGAACAACGAGATCGGGAACTGTGATAGGTTGCCCTTGGCTGCCGCTACTTCCGTTACTACCACTGCTTCCTTGACTGGTCCCTGGACCTACCGCGGCCATAGTATCATGCCCATTCACACCACGTTCATTGTCCCCTTGACCCGAACTGGCTCTACTGATGACACGGTTCATATCAATGCTAGGCACATGAACGCATTCAAATCGGCCCTTGCTTTCGCGCCACTTGACGCCGATGCGTTCCAGTACTCGGATCAAGTCGGCGCGAATCACCGAAGGATGCTTGGTGGATGTGGTCGACACGGAAAAGAGACCTTTCAAAAACACCGGTTTAATCACTTGATCCGCGGTTCCCGTTTGAATCGCGCCCCGCGCAGTGGGTGGAAAGTTCTGTTGATGATTGTGGGCCATTTCTGAGGACCGTCGGGAAGAGTCCACGAGCGGTAATTCCTGAGCCGGTGCTTTGCCAAGGGCAATGCGGCCTTCTTTCACAGGGTTGGAGTTCACCGCCGTCGAGGCGTCTGGTAGTCGGTTGCGTGCGTGTGGTTGATGGGAGAGGGAGTGCGGATGGAAGGGACGATGAGGGTGACTGCTGTGGGGCGGGGCCGATTCGGCGACATCACCTGTGGTGGTTCGCCTTGAAAGCATTTTACTGAATCGTTGACCAAATCCACTGGATGGCGCGCCCGTCGTGGGATGACTTGTAGTGGGACTCGGCAAAGCCGCACCTTGATGCGTCGCCGACGCTGTGCTGTAGGAACGGTCGCCCACCGGTGGCTTTTCCCCTCGCGTTTCGGATTTGGACGGTATCGGAACAGGTGAAGTGACAGCGGAGGAACTAACGGTAACGCTTTTATTTCGTGTATGGTTACGCGTGCGGCCATTGTCAATCGAGTTACGGCCCATGGCATGACTGAGTCGTCGTAATACCCCGGATTCGCGCGACGAGCGGCGCCCCGATGGCGGATCTTCTTCATCCGAAGGATCCGAGTGACGGGACGTCCGACTAAATAACCGGGTTAGTCCGTGTTCAAATCGATGATATCGATCCACATCAATAATATGGCCTTCATCGTCGACACGAATGTTGGTTTTCCCTTTCTTTCCGTACGCTACGCCGGAAGCAAAGGCACGACCAAACATGCCTTGGTGTCCATGCATCCCATCTTCTTCCTTTGCAAATAACGAGTGATCAAAGATGGCGTTGCTCGGGTGGGCCACTTCGGGCATGGCAATGGTCGGCATACGTAGACCCGATGAGGAAGAAGACGAGGAAGGTGCATCGAGGGGATGATGTGAATCACTGGCAATCGATTCGGATCCCTCTCGTCGTTCACGATCCATGCGTTCTTTGACGAGGTAGTAAATAGACACAAGGGGATGGTATGCGGCGGGAATCGATTGAGGGTCGTCATTAGGGAGAAGAAACGTCTTTCGACCGGAAATATGGCTGTGAGAAGCACCGAAGCGTTGAACGCCTTGGTGATGATGATGATGGTGATGATGGCTATGCTGCTGTTGCTGATGGTGGACTTGCGCACTTCGTTCGGCCAATGTTTTGGCGGCGTTTTGGTATTGTTCTGACATGATGATCTCTTCAAGTTGTTGCTTGATCTCTTCCTCCGTACCAAACTCGAACCCAGTCATCCCTTGCACGACTTCCATATCGATGGGTAACGATAAAGGCGCACGTTCAGGCAGATGATTATCCACGGGACCGCTGTAGCCTCGATTCATCCAAGGATGAATGATGACTTCGGATATCGTAGCTCGATGAGACGGTTGCGTCACCAGCATCCGTGACAATAAGTTTTTGCAATCTAAACAAAAAATTTACCATCATGTTTCCCTAATTGCACGCATCGCAAAAAGATCTGTACTCGTGGTAAAAATGAAGAAACAAGTGTTACCTGAACTGAGATAGGAAGGATAGTCAACGACGCCTCGTTTGATTTTTTCATGGAGTGCCGGCATGCTTTGATCATCAAAAGGGACTTTACCACATACAAGCACGTAAAGCACGACGCCAAAACTCCACACGTCGACTTCTGGTCCAGTGTACTCTTTGGCATTCAAAAGTTCTGGCGCGGCAAAATAGAGCGATCCACAAAACGTTCTCAATTGAGATCGAGGTGAAAACAGATTCGATAATCCAAAATCGATGATTTTGATGTGTCCCGATTGCGAAATGAGGATATTCTCGATCTTGAGATCTAAAAAAGGCATCGTACCGAGTTTTTAAAAAAAATTGCATGGTTTGTATTACCTTCTATATTTGATCCTTTTTTTTTTCTTTACCTCTATGCACAATCGAATTACGATGACAATAATCTAAAGGCGTGATCCATATTAATATTTCGCACGTACGCAAGGAAAATAAAAAGGTAACTGCTCTCAAGCAGTGTGTAGTGAGAAACTTACCTAGTGCACTCACGATCTGTCGAGCAAACCGTCGCGCATGTTTTTCTTTGAGCTTGCCATGGGCGATGATGTAATCCAACAATTGCCCGCCGTTGACGTATTCCATAAATAAGTAGTAGTAAGGATCAAGCATCACCATTTCCTTTAAGCTGACAATATAAGGATGGTGTAAAAGCAACATGATACTGGATTCGCGGATAGTACGGATTTGACGATTGTCGTTTTTATCTTTTTTCTTTCCTCGTGTAGCGTGTTCTTTTGGAACGATTTTCACCGCCAACTAGATAAAGCCAAAACAAATACAATGGTCAGTCAATGTTAGCACGTGGTACACGCACTATGAGAATGTGTACAGCTATTACGACATCCCTCCTCTTTTTTCTGCTCTTTTCTTTTTTGGTCATGGCTCAAGACTCTTGACTTGCCTTTTCTTGGGTGATATTATGCACCGCTAAACGGACTTTTCCCATGGATCCCGATCCAAGGGTACTGACGAGGGTGTAATTGCCTATTCGTTTTCTGGGTTTGGCACGTTCGGTATGGGAGTGGCGTGAGTGGGAGCGTCGTGGAGGCGAAGCAGACAGGTGAGTGGAGGCTGGATCTTGAGGTTGGTCATCGGGTGCGGAATACTTTGGTAATTCCGAAGGTTCAGGCGAGTCACATAAGATCTCATTGCCATCAGGACCTTCAACGTAACGGGGTGTGCAATCTTCGCTGGAGTAAGTAATGGTTTCCAGCATGTCGCTGCTTACACTGCTGCCGCCTGGTCGATGAACATCAACGTGGGGATTCATTCATTGAACGAAGGAGTTTGAAACAGAAAAACTCGACCGAAAAAAAATGGGCAAGATATGCCTTTTTGCCCAAAGTCATGTCGCAAGAAAAAAGTCAAACCTGTCGCACTTTAATTTTTTTTAAAACCGGGCAATGAAATATCACATCATTCTTGAAACGGATGTCGTTTTGTTTACAGGAATTAATGTCGTACTTTGTCACATCACCTAACCACTTCGAAAAAGATTAACACTAGGTGGTATCTATTGTTTGTTTTGAATCACTGAATAATAAGAGACCAAAGATTTTTTAGAACGTATAGAAAATGAAGCAAAATTAGTATCTTTTGTCTTGTCCTTCAGATAAGTTTTGGCAAATGGTTTTTGCTTCCGATTCCCATGCTGGTTATTTTGGAAAGGGGCGCGGATGGGCGACAAGTTTGAACATGACACAATCAAGGATTACTTTTGGCTGAGTGTATCACACTTGTCTTTTAACTCGGTTTTTGAAGGCTCGGATTTTCCACGCAAGTGTGCAAAAAAAAAAAGGAACAACAGTCGCATATCGAAACTAGAATGACACGAACGTGGCATGTCATGTTAATCGCTTTGTATCTTTTCCAGCATTGTCGCTATGTAGTTCACATATGCAATCCTTTTTTTTTTTTTAATAAAGTCTGGTGGTGATTTTTACTTGTTGCATCTCCGTCATTTCCTTCCATGATTTACCCTTCCAGAGGTTTCTTTGTATGATGAGACTATTGTGGACGGCGCCCGACGGCGTGCAATTTCCTGCTGCCCGTTTTGCTGTGCCATTATTGTGGACGCTTGTCTTTGCCAAATTCCAAGGACTGCTAGCCCAAGCCTTACTGAATGCCTGGAACCGCTTCTTAACTATCGCACAGAGCAAATTAAAGCAACACACGTTAACAGCAGAAAGAGCCCGATTTAATTTCATTTCAAGACACGCCACGTTTCAAATGCACATTGTCCGATTTCCAGAGGTTTATGTCCATTCCTGCGGAGGATATCTATTGAGGCATGGTTTAGAAAATTTCCCTTGATATACTTGCCTTCCCCAGCGAGCTTTGGCTCTCGCGTCTAGCGTGAGAACGACAACTTACGGCGCGTCCATATATTGACTCTTCAAATTCGATGTTGACTGTATAAGACAAAGTCTGGAGTATGTACCGCGCCTAGCTAACTGTGTTTGATTCCGTCTTCGAGTGGCACCATACGGCCGTCAGAAGCTCTAGCTGAGCATTCGTAGGTTGGTGATGTTTATATCTTATCCCCATAAAGCATTCTAAAAACATGACAGTCACCGTGAGGACAACTACCAGAGAATACTTTCATAACATCGATAAATGTCGTCAACACAGTAAAATTCATGTTCTTGGCGTTTCCCGGTTCACCGTTTCTGGCCGCAACAACGTTACGTACGGACACCGTAAAAACACGAACGGCCAGCGAAATGTACTTTGACTTCAAACGGGGACGAGTGGCTGTGGGTGCCATAGCTGAAAGTGAGCTGCGGCAGGCAAACCAAATGAATAAAGAGGACGGTTTTTGGCCAAGAGGAGTTAATTGGACGTCCTTATTGAATAGAGGAATCATGGTACAAATAAAAAAAAAAGAGGTCTACCCTGTTGTATCTCTTATAAGCAAAGCTTTTTCATTTATTTTTCTTTTTATATAAAGTGGCGTCCACAGGACGTTAAGCCCACTTTTTATTTTATTATTCAACCCACAAAGGGTTGGGAAAAGAATAATAATAAAGGCAAAAAGCCTTTTTTATTTTTCATTTACCTTTGTTGCGATTAAAAAGCAAACCCACCGACATACCTTCCACAATGACCGCGCTGATGACTAGTCAGGCGCCCAAAGGGAAGAGCCGACGGGAACGAAAACAATCTCTTCAAAGGATGGCCAATCCTATCATTAGAAGATGGTTTTCGGATTTTTCGCCATACCCCGAATGCTTTACCAAAAACCGGAGCGTTCATCATTACCAGTAACCACCAGCCTAGCAGCCCCTGATTCCGAACTGGCGCACAAAAGAAAAAAAAGAGATCAGAAAAGACGCCCTCTTTTTATATCTTTTGCGGACCTTCGATTTGTGACGCTGTGTTATGACCGCAAATGCACCTCATTGGCTCGATTCTCGCAACAAAACTAGCGAACTTCAGCGCCTCACACTTCTTTCGCGTAAGCGATGCAAAGAGGAACTGCGCCATGTCACTCATGCTGCCATCAGCAACCAATGTATACTACAGTTACTCTACAACGTGCAGTATAGCCTATGGTTGAACGCTGATGCGACATGCTTCAGACTTTTACGCGCTATTTTTGATCTTGTTGTATATTAGAAAGCTTCCCCATTTGCCCTGCCCCTGTGTGTCAGTTTTGTTTTTGAAACAGTGAATTCAATATTTGCTGTGACAATAAGCGCTCACGTATGATCTCTTGAAACCAGGGCGTCAGTCTCAAAGCGCCATGTTGCAATGGCGACAAGAAGCAGAGTCAGCAATGACAAAGGCATGTGAGCATGTCCGCAAAAAGTAATATTCGTGGGCTCTACGTCAAAGATGTCCTTGTACATTTCTAAGTAATTGACAGGCATATCCATGCAGTAACGCACCTGTAGTTGGTTTCTCCATTTACGGTGTGCCATATTTTCACATAAATCTGATTTGACCTGCAGGACCGGTGTCATCTCCACTTGAATATTGAGTTCCTCATCTCCGCTTCCCGGCACGATCACGTTTTGGACCATTTGTGATCAATAAAAATGCTGCCGTTTTTGTGCGTTTTATTCAATGACTCGTAGCATAGAATAAAGTCACCGCCCATTTCGAAAATATATTGATTTTGGAATCGCTTATTATAATTTTCAATCACTCACTTTGAGGTGCGTGGCATAATGACCGACTGTTTTGCATAGAGGAACAAGTGTCTGTTCGCGCATAATTATATCAAACTGCAACAACAACAAACAGGAGGCCAGCCAATACCACCGAATCCGACGAAGCCGATGTGTGCTATTGTGTCATGGCTCACAGCAGTTCTGTTGAAAGGTAAATAATGTAAGTTGTTTATTACGATGAAAAAAAAATGGATCATAATCTCTCACGACCTTCTCCCTTCCTGCTATTTATTGAGGGGGATAGGGTTGAGAGTATGTGGGATAATAGGACTGAGAAGGTGGGTAGCCAGGCTGCTGGTGATGGTACATTCCCGGTTGTTGAGGAGGTGGATAATATTCATGAGCTGCTGGTGTGGACGACACTAGCGAGGATTGAGAGGGGTAACCCATTGTGGCAGCGGGTCTGTAAGAGGATGGCGGTGGAGGTTGGCTCATGCTGTTGCTCATCATGGAAGGAGGATAGCCGCCCATGTAAGGTGGTTGGGAGGCGGGAACAGCAGGCTGGTTCAAAGAAACAGAAGACATCATGGAGGGAGTGCCGTGGCCGTAGCTGGAAGCTGGATAAGGAGCATTGTGTGGTTGCGGTGGTTGTTGTAATGAGATTTGACTGAGGTTGCTGGTCAAATTGTGCATATCGTAAGGTTCGGCGCCGGGAGGCGCGATCGACGGTGGATACGATGGCTGATTGGCTTCCATATTCACATACGAATCCGACGCGTCAAAAGCCGAGGTAAAGACAAACACTTTATCGCGAATAGTACATTCAATCTTGATTTCCGTCAAGCCAAAGTACATCTTGATCGTCATGTTCACCTTGTCACCCGGTCGCACACCTTCCAATACCGGCATGCGAATCGGGAAATTGCCCACCTTTTTGATCAAGGGATGTGTGGTCAGACGGGGAGGGACACCGTCACCGTCAAAAGCAAACAAGTCTAAAAAGAAAACAATCACCCTCCATCGTCAGTCTTTCGTTTTTCCCCTTTTCCTTTTGGTTTCCCATAGACCGATCATAAACGTACCAGAATCTGTATCGTTGGGATAGCTGATGACAAAGTTCTTGGAAATGCACTCATCCACTTTAACACTTTGCCCTTTATGAACGTAGACGCTGAACCGCTGACGACAGTAGGTCTTTTGGTCGACGCCCACCACCGAGTATTCAATAGGGTCGACATCTTTCTGGAACAGCATACGAGTTTCAACACCGTAGGTTCGTCGAGAAACACGTTCCGTAACGATTTGAGGATTCAAGCCAAAATAGACAGCACCACGCACCACGGCCAGTTCGCCTCGTGGAGGCACACCAATCATACCGACGCGATTGGCAAACACTTCCTCGACACGATGGAATAAATAATTGGACTGACCAAAACCACCGACCAAAAAGATGGCTTCTAGATTAGGCGATTGACTCAATTGACCTTCGATCAGTTCCAAAACTTGAACAATAACAGGTTCAAACACTTGATCACGTAATTCGTGGGCTGGAAGGCATAAAGAACCGTTTTCAAGACCGATGCTTTCATCCGTCAAATCACCCAAGCCCATGGATGCAGGTAAATCCAAGAAATGATCTTCATATCCATCGAATTCAGGCTACACAGATTTCCCCCCGTTAGCTTTTGTTGTCTCTTTGCACCCTTTCTCGAAAGTGATGGATTTTTACCTTGATGATGTTCACAAAATTATCCATGATGTGTTCAAGTGCGGAATCGTTGATGCTGCCCAGATGAGCGAATTTTCGTTTGATGTAATCACGCATACGCATATCCAGAAATCCGGAACCACACGAACCGCCATGACCATTGGTGACTTCTTTCAAAGTTCGCCTAAAAAGAAAAAAAGAAGCTTGAATACACTTGTTTAATCCACCTTTCTATTCTGCAACACTTACTTTCCGCCCAGCGGTTGATCAATCTCGAATACAATCAAATCCACCGTACCACCACCCGCATCGCAGATCATGAATCGTTGACCGTGTACGAGATTAAACTGCTCCGATTTTTTCTCACAGTATAATGCCGCAGCTTCGGGTTCAGAGATCAGCGTTAATCGTTCCGGATGATCGGATCGTTGAATCAAGTTGGCACGAATAGCTGCTTCACGCATCGCCGCTTTAGCACGATCACTCCACATTGCTGGTACAGTCAAACACTACAAAAATGATACCAAAAACAAAACGAGTGAGTCAAAACTTGGTATCAAATCGAACAAGAAGAGAAGTCTCGTTGCGAAGCGACGGTTTGCAGCCACATATCAACAAGAGAATCAAGTAGGTCACCTACGTAACGAAATTTGCTTTGATCGTAATTGCCAGCAAAGCCTTTTAGTAATTCGGTGCAGACATGGTTATGAAAGACTCGCAAGTAATCGGCAATGACATCAATGACGTTCAGACCATTGGGAAGCGATTCATGTTGCAAATGTTCATCCAGGTACAATTTGAATTTCGAAAGCAGTAACAGATCGACACTGTTGGGTTTCATGGCTTGCCGCCGTGCGCCATGACCCCAATCGATCAGTTGTGTCGACCCTTTACGATATAAGGAAAGCGTAGGTGTCTGTGATAGAATAGTGAGTACGGAGTGCCTTTTTTTTTCTGGTAACACAATGGATGAAATATCGTCATGGCATATATCAAACCTTTGGATAAACGTGATTATTCTGTCTGGGCCTGGCAAATTATTAACCAAAACGAGAACAAGAAAAAACAACACAATAAGAACAACATACAATCATCGTGCTATATTTTCATTGGTATTTACCATTTCACGATATCGATAACTTCTTCGTTTTGGCTTTGTGCAAAGGCGTAACAGCAACCCGAGAAAGTCGTACCTAAAAAAGAAGAAGAAAAAAAAACCAGCCCATTCCCATGGCGTTAATCAACAGGATACAGAACGAGTAACAAAATACGGGGTGGAGTGATGTGTACCAAAATCGATGCCGACAATGACAGGATAATCAGCGTAATTAAATCCAGACGAGTAGGGTTCCATAAGAGAAGGGAAAGAGAGATGACGGTAAAAGCGGGGAAAACAAAAAAAACTTACTGAGGAAAAAAGAGAAAATCGAACAACCCACTACAGTAACTGGATCGGTGTTGCAATCCTCAATACGCTACTGGAATTTTTTTCATTCCCAAAATAGACTTGGGTTACTATTTTTTGCTCCTTGAAGTAGGCTTGGCAACAGGCCCAAGAGAGGTTGGACAATGCGAGAATACTGATTCCCTTCTCACACTTTTTTTGGACCTTACTACATTCAAAAATTTGGGACGAACCGCTTGGAAATGTGAAAATCAATATGGGCATTGGTATTCGATATACATATATTGGGCTGTTTATCGGATCGTGCTTTCGTCAATTAGTATGGCTTCGTTTATCAATCAATTCTCATTTAATCCTGATTGCTTTTCCTTTTTCATATAGAAACTTATAGAAATCACCAACACCCTTTTAATAAAAAAATAAAAAGACGCCAACCATTTTAACACCAACATCTATGAAACCAAACGTGAGATTTGTGTCATTTCGGGATGCGAGCAGAGCATCTCGTTACATCTAAGCGGATCGACAACAAAAATTGGCTGCACATAACAAACAAAGGAGTTTAGAAACCAATATTGAAAGAAGAAAAGCGATAATAAATAAACATAAGAGTTGACGGACAGCTCTGATAAGCTTGATTACCGATCAATTAAAAAATTTAGTGCGGGACCCAGAAGCACCCCATCCGCCACATTCGGTGATCCAGCCTCTTCGGAAAATAAAGGCGCCGTATAGTTTGAAATCAATGTCGCCGCACTGAAAATCAGCAATTCTATTCCAAGTCATGATCATGTTCACCCCGTCCCACTGGGTCGCCACTGGCGGGATTCGATGACACACAACTCTTGGCATTGTACCAGAATACCCAATACAAAGCACCCTAGATATTTTGCTAAAGTGGATCATTCCTGTGGAAAGGGCTCATTTGTACAGTCCAGGACTGTCAGGACTCATATTTTGGTGAAAGAGGACCAGCTTTTTTTTTTTTTTTTTTTTTTTTTTTTTTTTGCATGACAGCATTTATTCAGTGTATCAAATTCCTGCAAAGGAAGACCGAATTTATATCATGTCGCTGCAAGTTATTCGTAGATGATACACACTGCCTCCAGCTTTTGTCTTACACTTAATTTTTGCCTTCCAAGAAGCATACAGATGATATTGCCATGTGCCATTGTACTGTCATGAAATAGAAACACCTCGGTCGATCACGTCATTCACTTGTAGGCGCTTTTTCAAGTTCTGTGATGTTCTGCTCGTTGAGATCTTTGGCAAGGGTCATGCAAATCGCTCTTTCTAGTGACATTTTCATTGATGTTGTACAGAAAAATTGGTTTGAATGCATTGGATTCGAAAAACGACTTTAGCGCTTTTCTGGCTTTATTTCTTTCAGCGCCATCAGTCATGCAAAGAATGAATGTGATGCATTTTAAAACCTTGAATCTCGTCTATTCGTTGTCATTTTTTTAAAATAATGGATTGATCCCCATCACTGCAACTTGTAACTGTTTTGGCTTGCTTGATATGGCCCTCATTTGGAAGAAACGTATTACCAGTCCTTCTTCCTGTCTTTGAGAGGCTTTCTCTGCTTTTTCGTTGGTCACAGTCGTACCGTACGAATGTGACGATCCGTTTGTTATTTCACAGTGATGGAAGCGCTTTGATTTTCCCTGATCGTGTATACCGTATGAATTTTTCCGTTACTTGGTTTTCTCCATGTATCGCTAGTTTCAATATTGACACCGTGTTTTTCATGTGTGGTTTCTGTTAGTTGTAAACGCTTTAATCCATTATTACACAATGTTCAGAGCTCCAGACTGCACTGCTTTTGTAAGCCATACAAGTCGCAGTATCGCGCACGACGATAGTTCCCTTTTTCCTACAAAGTTGAATGTCCTCGACAAAAAGCTACTAAATTTGCTGTCACTGTGATGGAAGAATCCAATAACTCAACATATTGGTGCGTTACGATTTCGCAGAGTAAGGCCAAGGGCCACTGCGACAGCGCGTTTTGGAAGAGCGTCTGTAATTTGTAAATATGGCAGAGCTGTTGCTTTGCGCGGCGATGCTGCTTTCATCGAGCGCAACGGATCTTATCAATAGGAAGCAGAACGCGTGCCTAGTTCATAGCCCAAGAACAAAATCTGGTGCGCTCCATCTTTCCAATCTCTTTTTCGACTTTTTGCAGCATCCTCATTATATATTTCATCAAACATCATACTAAAGAGCTAACTGTCCTATTACTTCCATGATTAGTTTATGGAACAAATGGGATGTATAGTTGAATCAAAAGACCGAGTGGCTCTCGGCTACTTGTGTTCACCTGGCGGAAAATTTATGCTTTCTTTTTATTTCAGTGAACTCGGATCTAGTCGAATTTTTTCTTTATAGATATTTTAAGCTTTTGCTTCAAGGTATTCCATTGCCTATTTCAAAACAATGAACCGGTCGTTGCTAGTGGAATCTAGAAGCTTCTTTCTTATGCTCCTCATTTTAAATAGAGGCATGAGCCACCAGTCTCCCTTCTTAATAGATTTACTTTTGGCCGTTGAATGCGGATTTTTTTTTGAGAGAAGCCCACTTTTGCAGACCCTTATAATGTATCACACCGCTTGATGGATAATCTGTCATGGTACCGCTGGTTTCAATCATTTGACACCGTTTTCTATGTGCATGAATTGCGTATCATCGTGCCCCTTTTGAGACTCTGTACACATGTTGCTTGATTAGATCTAAATGTCTCAAGACAGTATTGTTTTCCATTGATCACACAAGTCATATGCTCAGGCAACGACAATGGGTTCCTTTCCACCCTCTCACAAAAGCTGAATGCGCCTTGAAATAAAAGCTACTGCTATACTACTATCATTATCATATGAGAGAAAAAATCCAAAGCGAGATGATATGACAGGGTAAGGCAAAACCACTGCGATAGGAGGTTTCTGGAAGAGCGACATATGTTTTTGTTAGCGTGTCAGCATTAGAGTTTCGTGGGATGTTGTTCTGTGTGTGTGTGACAATGGCCACTTTTTTTTTCTTTCCGGAAAATCGTATATTTCCCAATTATTGGCTTTTGATTTTTTTGTTGTTTTGGTAGATCGGAGCGAAAAGCGGAAACATTAGGATCGCAAGCTTTTTGATAAACATTTACGATTTCGGTTCTTTTGGCAGAATGTTAAAAAATAGAGGAACAAATAAAAAAAGATGGAATAACCTTCAGTGACCAGGATGAAACAAATCATGTCATCGATTAGAACGCGTAGATACAGAATAAGCTACTTTCAAAAGGAATCTCTTCCGTTTGGTCAAAGAAAAGTCCGACTAGAGTTTCCAAAACCAATGATATTAGGTTGCCTTTTAAAGAAACTTATCATATCGTCTCGGAGTTGTAACCAATTCAAGAGCAGTAGAGGATCTGGTCGCTTGGGATTGGGTCTCGATGCAAGTTGCATAACCGCGGAGTCAAAAATGATGTCAACCCGGCCCGTTCCTGATGATGCTTCTCTCAAAATAAAAGACTATCATTTCTCTCTTTTTGATATTTTGCAAAGAGAAGATACAAGACAGAAAAACAAAAGGGCCGAGTCACGTAGTTGTTAAAATTTGGCCTGTAAAAAAGAAAGTATACAGCGGCCCCAGGACCTTTGTTGTTCATGGTTTCTCGAAGATCCAACTTCAGATTCCAACGGAGACTTTGTTTCGATGGATGCCATCCAATAGCCATTTGAATAAAACATATACTCGGTTTCACTTGTCAACCTAATCATATATTTCACAACCAGTTTCCCCAAGCCAGTAAGAAAAAAGAGATCACAATATCAATGAATTGGTAATCAATGAACCCAATGTATTGTAAGAATGATCCATCTCCATATATGGACAAAAGATACAGAGCCTTACAAAGTATAGCTTTATTTTACTCGCCATTCCAGCGAACTGACAAAACCAGACGATCGGGTGCACAAAAAAAAAAAGGCGGGTTTTCAATATCAGCAAATTGCCAAATTTATTACGTTTAGTTCGAAAAACTTGCCGGGCATGGTATATATTACGCGGACCTGCAGCCGTTTCCCTTTTTTTTTCGCTCTCGTCCATATTGAGCTTCATTCACACTTCTTTTTATCATTACAATCGCCATCTTCCGTGACGAACCAGTTGCATTGTTTATTGTTATTTAATCAATTTTTCCTCATTCAAATTTTTTGTACCCATCGTCTTCTTTTCAGTTACGTCTTTTTCCTCTTTTTGGTTTCCATTTCAAAATATCTGTCACTATGGGTAATCAACAATCCCAACAACAAAAAGACCCTTTTCCAAAAGTTGCCATGTTTACACTGTCCTCCAAGGCCAAGCGACGATTATCGCATTCACCTGGGTTTCAGTCGTATCTTGAACAACCTACAAAAAAGACCAACTATGCTCCTTCTTTCATGTCAATCGCACGTCATCACAACCTCCTTTCGTCGTCGTCCCGAAAAAATTCAGACGCTTCCGGTGGCAGCACTGTCAGTTCGCGACCATCCGCTAAAACGCATAAAACGGACGATTCTTCTGATACCGTGTCTGGTGTACTGACGTCTCATACGGTAGCGACGACCACACTCCAAAACCATGATTATGTGATGATTGGAGGACGACGATACATTGCGCCTCACGTTTCGCATTATTTTCTGCCTTGTGATGATGACGAAGCTGATCGACAAATTGTACTGGTAAATAAAACGATTGGAGAATGGGAAGAGAAGCGGCCTTTGAACCGGCTATTAAAAAAATTATACATGTTCTTCTTGTTTCAGCATTTTCTATTGAAATATACCTTCCATGGGAACTTTACAGCTCCAGTGACTGGGCTATTCTCCAACACGGCGGATAACCATCGTCCACAAGTCCTTGATATCGGTTGCGGTCCAGGCACCTGGTAAGTGAATTGTTACTGCTACCTTTTTTTTTTCTTGTAGAGTAGGAACTAAAAATATTTGGTTTTTGTTTTCTTTCCTTTAGGATTCTGGAAATGGCGTCAGAATTTTCGGGAGTTGATTTCCACGGAGTGGACATTACGCGTATGTTTCCCGTGGACATTAAGCCTTCGAATGCCTTTTTCAAGCAGGCCGACATCCTTGAGGGACTGCCTTATGAGGACAACACGTTTGAGTTTGTCAATATGCGATTGATGCTGGCCTGTCTTACGAAAGAACACCTCATCTTTCTGTTGGCTGAAGTGTCGCGGGTTCTCAAACCAGGCGGTTACTTTGAAATCGTCGATGTTGAATACAATATTCAACGACCCGGTCCACTTGCTGATAAAGTGGTGAACCAGAAATGTAAGCCCTCTTCTTTCATCACCTCGTACAGGAAGGAAGCGATTGTTCTAACGGTGTTTATGTGTAGTACAAAAGATTATGGCGTCTCATAAAATTGATCTCCGTCTGAGTCACCAGTTGTCGACGCTCATGATGTCGCAGGGAGCAGGCTTGGTGGATATTCGTCACAGTCGTCACAGTCTGCCACTGGGTTGGGGAGGCCAAACCGGGGATCTTCACGCCCAAAACATGGAGCAGTTTTTGCGGTCGCTGAACCCTATTGTGCGTCGACATTCGGACGGAACGGTCATTACGGATGACGATATCAAGCAAGTGATGGCGGAATGCACAAAGTACCAGTCGCACCTGAACTGGTATGTTTGTTACGCACGCAAACCGTGTTCATCGACAGTGGCTCCGTTGACCCCACCTCCATGCATTGAGGATCTGCCCGGAAAAGCTCACAACGGCGTGGAAAAACCCAACAGCACGCCCCATCTGGCGGGAGAAACGTGGGAATCAATTCAAGACTTTATCGATGGCTATGTCGATTAGATCACCGCCGCGAACTTTCCCCTGCATCCGTATACATATACCTTTCATGTTTATTACCACTACTTGTAAATAATTTAATCTGCATCATATCAACCAAAAAAAACTGCTTTGCACTATAAAATTTTTTACACATTTCCACATCAAGCCAATAAAAGAAAAAAGGATCGTCTGTTATCGTATCATAAAGTAGCACGAGAGATAACAAGAAAAAAAAGCGCTGCAGATTATTAAATTTTTTCAGACGATTTATTCATTTGTGAAAAAGAAAAGAAAGAGAAGAAGTATACAAGATCAATCTGTTGCGTAAAATAATGTGTGAAAAATAACTAATAGAATCGAAAGTAAAAGAAATGAAAAAAAAGGAGATCAATCAGAGAAAAATAAAAAAAAAGAAAGAGTGCAAACTAGATAACTAAAGTGATAAGCAGAAAAGAAGATACAAAGAAAAAAAAAAATAGAAATATGAGATAGAGAAAAGAATGAATTTAGCAATTATTGCTTGGTCAGAGCTTTGTGGGCTTCTGCCAATTGCTTTTCGAGAACACGAATGCGCTCTTCGAGTCCACGATCTTTGGCTTCGAGACCGGCCTTTTCGGATTCGAGCACGGCGATACGTGTGACTAGACCGGACTTTTCGCCCTCCAACTCGGATACACGTTCTTCAAGGGCTTCCATCTTCTTGACTTTCTTAAGACGAGATCGGCGTGCCGCATCGGTATTCTTTTGACGTTTCAGAGCAATGTCATCCTGGTTGTCCTCCAAACAACGCTTCACCGGTTCCACATAAGAGCTAGGACGCGGAGCAATCTTGGCACACGACCAAGCACCGGTCTTTGGCATGATGGGCTGGATGGGACGTGGGGCCACTGGTGCATACCGAGGTCGGGTAATTTGGACCGGTTTGGGCGGTGAATGAGCTTGAATTTCCGGGAAAAGTGGTACAAAGGTATCACCAGTCTGCTTGGAATTATTGCCGTCGCCATTTGTGTTGCGTTCAGGAGAAAGTCCGCTCGCCCCATGGTTGGGAGTCATCGACTGGGCACCATTCTGGTTGCCCGGATACAATTCGGTCGAAGGACTTTGACCATACGGGCTTGAGGAAGGACTGGCCGTCAGGGGTGGAGAATGAGGAAACAAATGAAGCACGTTAGCTACGTCTTGAGGCTGCTTGCTGTTGCTGTTCTGATGTTGTTGATGTTGGTGGTGGTGAGGGTTGCCCAGTGAGTTGTTGGTAGGCAAAAGACCGGTCTGTTGCAGTTCACCGACCAACCAATCATCCACAAGAGATGGAGTGAAGCTGTCTTGAGCGAGGTTCAACGCATTCACCAGGTCTTGGTTGATATCAGTCGAACCTGCCAAGAGCGCTTGCATAGCAGCTTGGAGGTGGTTGCTAGGAGCTTGTTCAAGTGGGGTGGTGGAAGCACCCATGTCAAAAGTATACGATGGGAACATGGTTTTTCCGAGTTGGAGAGCGTGGCTGTTTTCTGGTTGGTGAGTATTGGTCGTAATGGTGGTGGTTATTTTGTTGTTTGGCTGAATTTTTTCTGTTTACTTCGGGATTGGTTCACTAATTTCCTGGTGTGTTGGATTGGCTAGTTTTCTTGCGGGTGCAGGTTGAAGGTTCGTCAGTGCAGTAGGAGAAGAATGGACTGCTGGGGATGTGATTCGACAGGAAGAGATGTTGACGAGAGATAAAGTACATATTACTTGACTTGAGAGAGACTTTTACAAGATAATTAATTAACACAAGACGCTTTAACACGAGAGATGATGAGAAAAAAGCTGAGAAAGGGGAAACCGTTTAGAATACGAGAGCCAACATTTTGGAAAAAATATAAAAAGATAATAAAAATATGTCAGCAATCAAGAAAGAAAAAAAAGAATAATAAAAATAATTAGAATAAAGAGCAGGAAAATAAAAGAAGAACAGAAAAACGGTGAGGAACGTACTCAGGGAGACCGGGGTGCCTCATTTAAAGGGAAAAAAGAAAATTTTTTTTGTTCGATAGATGACGTTTTGATGTGACTTTTTAGTGACATCCAATAGAATTACGTCTTTGCGATTGCGGGGCACCAAGCTTAGCTGATATGCGGGACGGAGTCTCAATACGGTGGGAATATACTGCACGTTATTGATAACAAAGATACATCTTGAGCAACCTTATTCTGTCCAAAAAAGTAACAGACCATATAAGGATGTAGAAAAGATAAGGAACAAGGGATAAAATTTTGAGGGTGCATTTTCTGGCAAACCCAAAAACATTCAGATGCAAGACTTGCACTAAAAAAAAGAGGTCAATACATTTCTGGACATGCGTCGAGTCATTTTATAAAAAAGTAATCATGATACCGGCAGAATCTCGGTTTCAAGCACAACCAGGACGATTCTGCGCCTCCTTTTGTTTTGCCTTTTTTTTAATATTTGTAAGCATGCCACAGTCTAGACACATGCACGATGCAAAGGACCTGAATTATTATTACCTTCAGTGCAGCCAAAAAAAATTCAAAATGCCATGTCCCAAATTTGGATGTATGATCTTTTTTTTTTTTGGTAAAATAGCGGTTTGTGAGTCGACAGTCGGGCTTTTTTTTAATAAGTCATATGAAAATCATGTCTAGTTTCTAATGGAAATGGACTTGTCTTTTTTTTTTTCCCTTGATGCTTTTTGCTGTGGATATGCCAAATGTGTCAGATGCTGATGTGTCTCTGAATGTCAATTTTCACCTCACACATCAATTCGATGCTATTGGGTGCGATTTAGTGTGTCTACTCGCCATGACGATGAAATAATGGGTTTGCGTCGAACCACCGTGCGCTTAAGTTTACGTCGTAACTGTCGTATACGCCAACGTCCAATGTCGGTTTTACGTGCATCTTGATCTTTCCCGTTCGTGATGAAATCCAAGGCATGTGCTTCTTTCAATATCCGTAAACGAGCTTTTCCCTCTTGCTGTTTTCGTTTATGATGTGATACAATATGCTGGATGTGTTCCGGATCTTGCATGATAACATCTGGTATAGACTTTGTCGGTGACTATGGAAAAATGGATGGTCAGATTGAGATCTTATGCATGACTGCCAGAAAATTATAGATTTTATCCACACTTACCATTTCTCGAGATGACATTGTTGAAGGTTCTTGCATGACGATATCTGGTATAGGCTCTTTCGGTGGCTATGGGGAAGTTAAAAGTCATTATTACGGCTGCAGGTAGATTGTCTATTAATATACTTTACTTTTTCTGGAGACGATGTAGTTGTTGAAGGCTTGATATCAAAAGCAAATGGATCTTCATTGTCAGTGGAGGGGACCAAAGATGGTTGAACTCCGTCTTCCTTGGCTGTCGTGCGCAGCACTGCTTCCAAACTGCGAGGCAGGAAACTGTGGCCACTGAGATCCAGAACGGAATCGGTCTTTTGCTGGGCCCGCCCCAGCAGTTCCCGACAGCGTTGGAACGATCTTGGTGTGAGAGGTATTCGTAAACGCGATTCACGAGTGGTCGGTGTGCCCACTGTCACCGGTGAAGGCTTTTTTTCAAGATGCGTATTTTCATCGAGATTGGACGACCACAGTGACTCGATCACCGCTGCATCTTCCAAGCTCGCAGGTAATTCATTGGCCAATGCAGCCGAAGGAGGCGCTACACATTCAGCCCCAATCACGGCTCGAGGTGGTAATCGACGTCGTCGTGAACGCGTCGTATTGGGAGAAGCAGGTATGATCGTTTCAGCGGAATGATTGTGATTCGATAAGACCGAGGACTTTACGGCCGAAAATGATGGCTTGTCTTTCATATCGCATGTATCTTCGGGACTACAAGGAGTACTAATCACCACAGCCACCATGATAATCTCAATCCTCTTTGTCTCGCAAGATCTCACGATAAGTAAATAAAATGTAAAAAAAAAATGACAGACCAAGACGAAGACTCAGTTTCTCCGGCAGAATAAGCCATTACCAAATTAGGGTATCTACGAAACAAAACATCCAATTAAGCGCCAAAAGTGGGCGTTGTATAGGGCTTTGTTTTTACTGCTAACAAGCCGTACACCCGCTGTGCAATGGATGCCGCCTGCCACTGGAGGCCGCCCTTTTACACTGAGCGACTTTCGTCAGACAAAAAGCCTAACGCATACACGGCATAGCCTGGGCGAGAACTCCTGACGGACTATGGTATCTTAATGGCAACCTTATGGCAATACCATGCAACGTGAGTTGTTTCTGAACACGCGCAAAGCAGCACTGGTTCCCCCCACCTCAGTTCCATCCCGCATAGGCTATGATAGATCTAGAAAGATGTGTGAATATGTTGGGTATTTAAAAATGAGTTAGTAGGCTATTTGATTGATTCAAATTTCGTCAAGCCATTGATCGCTTGATATGACTTGGATTATACGACATTAAATTTTTTTTGAATTAGTATATGTTCATTACAACATAACAAAGGAAAAGATATTGGACTTGCCTTTGAACCAAATGGTGTACCGGAAAAAAAAAGATGATACGGACCGCCAGGTATGCTTCTTCTTCGATGCGGTAAATAAAGTTGCTTTCAGGGACAGTTAAGCGATGGATCGGTGGTGTCAGCTGAGCAGGCAAAAAATATTGACGTGGCCAGAAGTGACGGTAATTTCGAGTTGGATTCCAGATATCGAGAGTTTCCCGAATAACAAGAAAGGAAAACAAATAAAGTACATGATGATAAAAAGAACAATCGTCGCGCCAGTAAAAACCTCCTAAAAAACCCTGTGGGAAAAAAGAGGAAAAGACTGCGAAAAGAATATGTACATGAAATCTTAAATACAAAATACAAACTATGAACTAACAAATACAATAATCGGGGAGACATCTCGAATACGATATTATGAGAAGCAATCCAAAGGAGAGGAACATGAAGAGGACACGTAAGCGTTTTCCGATGAAAAAGAGAGTGTATTACCGACGATGGCCTTTGACGTCATCTGGTTTCGCCAGATGGATGGATGAATGGCGAGAGAAAGGCAACTTGTGGTGTCCAGAACTTGCCAGGCGAAAAGAAAACGGAGAAAACAGGTAAAAGAAGAGATGGAAAATAAAGAGAGGTAAGTCTGTTTTGCCGGAGCAAAATCGATGTTAGACCACTCCAAGCCTACCTTTTTGAGGTTGGTAGTCGATTTAACCAAGTTAGATACACGGAATAAGAATGTTCTGGATGATGGATGCGGATGGGATCTTGATACAATGATACCGAGAGTTTTCCAGGTAAACAGAAAGAGAGAGAGAAAATCAAGATAAAATTGAAGACCAAAATATATGATTTTCCATGGATGAAACAATAGTCATCCCACTAATGCATGGATTCATAGATCGAAGCACGCCTGCTTATGTATTATTCGATTCATTGAAAATTGAAAGAGAATGAAAGGTATAAATGACAGTATAACTGACAGAAAACCCAAATTAAAGGATGCTACAAAGACGCCAGTCGTATCATCAACCACTTTTCTTCAAAAAGAGCTCTACTCACATTTTTATTCGAAAGACGACGATGCTCTGTTTGACCACAACTGGCGCAAACGGCATCTGCTGCGGATTGTTTCGCCTAGTATTGTGAAAGTGGGCAGCGAGGCATGGTTGAAAGATAAAAAAAAAGGCTTAACAGGTCCTGATAACTTAAGTGTAGATCATGTGTTTTACAAATCGCTAACTGTTAATTGGTTATTTTTGGCATATCATATTTATGAAAAAGGACTGGGTTGATGATAACTTTCTTTTCTTTATTGAATTACAAACATAGTGATATGTACAGGACAAACAGTTTTTTTTTTTTTGGACATCCATTTAATCAAAGGTTGGCTTTTCAGCAAGGTACTTTGGATCGGTACCGTGCGCTTCAATGTACTTTTGGTGTTCACGAATGGCGTGGCGGTAGTTGGCAATGTGAGTACGAGCGTCCATATCGACAGCTCCGTTGGGCAGCACGTGTTCCAAGGCGTCAATGGCAATATCGTAACGGGAGCAACCGTTGGCAGTGAGCATGTGGAACGGCGTGGTGGTAGTACCTTCTTCGTTGTAACCGTGAACGGCCATACGACGGCCACTCACGCGATCGTAGGCCAAACTCTTGATGGCCGAGGGATAACCGTGGAAATTGAAAATGATGGGCTTATCCTTGGTGAAGATGGCATCAAATTCAGCCGTGGTCAAACGGTGCGAATGCGTGAAACCAAGCACCATCAAATCCGTCACATTGACAACGCGGACACGTAACTTGGGACAGTCTTTGCGAAGAAGGGCGGCCGCAGCAATCACTTCAAAGGTTGTTTCGACACCGCAACCGACAAGCACCACATCGGGATCGCGACCTCCATCAGTACTGAATTCGCTCCACACCGAGACACCGGCACGGCAATGTTCTTCCACTCTCTTGGCCGAGGACAACCACACCGGCATAGGGTTCTTGGCACTGATGATCAAGTTGACATAGTTCTTGGACTTGAGACAGTGATCCAAAGTAGAAAGCATACAGTTGGCATCGGGAGGCAAGTAGATGCGGACCATGTTGGACTTTAGGTTCATCAAATTGTTGAGGAAAGCTGGGTTCTGATGACTGAAACCGTTGTGCTCTTGACGCCAAAGAGTGCTGCTTTCAATGTAATTGATGGAAGGCACTGGGTGTTGCCAGAGGGTTTCCTTACCCAATTTGAGGAATTTGGCATACTGAATGATCATGGTGGTGATGATGCCGAGGAACGCTTCATAACTGGGGAACAAACCCGTACGGCCTGTCAAGGTGTAACCTTGCAACATGCCTTGGCAAGAATGTTCAGACAAGACTTCGGTGACACGACCGCCCTTGGTAAACAGATCGGGATCCCATTCCATGGTACGGTTGGTGACTTCCAAGACCTTGGTCAACTTGTTCGAGGTCAGTTCATCAGGAGAAAAGATGCGGAAACGATCATCGTTGTTCTTGCACACTTCCGCGAGATAGTCGCCAGCCGAGATCATGGCGCTCACGTCGGGATCCGCCGACACGTAATCTTGCCATGCAGGTAACTTGAGCTGCTTGTACACACCGTGGGTTTCCTTGCGCTGACCCATACGCAAGCGCTCGTCTTGAGGGAAACAGTCCAAGATTTCCTTGATAGGACGGCCATTGTCGTCGAAAAGTTCGTGGGGTTTGTAACTCTCCAACCATTGTTTCAATAACTGGAATTCTTCGTCATCCGTCTTGGCTTTAGGTAAAGGTACTTGATGAGCGTGCCATGTGCCTTCGATCTGGACACCGTGGGCTTTCTTGGGACCGGTCCATCCTTTAGGCGAACGCAAGACGATCACGGGCCAGCGGGGCTTATACACGGCTTGACCACTGCGGGCCGCCTTCTGAATAGCGTGGATCTCGCCAATAGCCCATTCAAACGACATGGCCATATCCTCTTGAATCTTGTCGAGATCCGTGCCTACAATACGCACCTGGTAACCGTAACCGGTAAACAAGGCAGTAACTTCATCATCGCTACGGTCACAGGGGAAAAATGAAAGGCTTGTTAGAGGGATATCCCTACCCAGTGAACAAAGATTTTGTTTGTCATTGTTTACCTCATGGTTCCGGAAATGGTGCGTTCGGCAATCTTGAAGCCGTTCAAGTGGAGAATGGGCAAGACAGCACCACACTTGGCAGGGTCCAAGTATTTGATCAAATGCCATGCCGTAGCCGTCGGACCGGTTTCGGCTTCACCATCTGTAAAAAACACCGCAGACGCATGATGAGCGACAGAAATTCGCATATTACTATACTACCTCGGGCAACTTACCGCCGACAATGCATGGCACAATGAGGTCAGGGTTATCCAAAGCCGCACCGAAACTCACCGCCAAAGCGTAACCGAGTTCACCACCTAACATGCCAATGATCGGTTCAATTATCAATGGGTTTAGATCGTTTCTTTGATTTTACCAACCTTCGTGAATTTGGCCAGGTGTTTCGGAATTAATGTGACTAGGGAAACCGCCAGGCCAGGAAAAGCCGCGTACCAACTTTTCCAAACCTTCTTCACCAATGGAGTACTTGGGGTAGTATTTGGTGATGGATTGTTCGAGGTATTGGCTGCCAAGAATGGCGGGTGCACCGTGGCCAGGACCGGTCACCAACATCATGTTGAGGTTTTGCTTCTTAATCAAACGAGTCAAGTGAGCATAAACCAGATTAATGCCTGGACAAGTACCCCAGTGACCCAACAAGCGTGGTTTGACATCGTCCTTTGTCAGTTCGCGTCGAAGGAGAGCATTTGACTGCAAGAAAATCATGGCAGCCGCAAGGTAATTGGCAGCATGCTGTAATTCAATATAAGGTTTCAATTCGTCGGCGGAAGGAGCTTTGCTTAAATCCAGTGACACCGACAAATCATTGGTCTTCAAATCTTTGCTTGTAGGTACAGCGGACATGATGTAAAGAAGAAAGGAAAATGGGATAAGAGGTAAAGGTAAAAAAAAAAAAGGAAAAAAGCTAGAGAATTCCCTTTGGTTAAGGGGCAATGGTGACAAGGGTTTTGCTTTTATAGCAAAAGGAATAAATTTTCCAGATTTCTGGCAATGAAGTGATTTTGACGTCAGTTTCCGCCTTTGGCCCGCAGCATCATCAAAGCAGATGCGTCATGATTCCAAAGCCGATATTTTTAACTCCATTCATACCATGTCAAGAGGGGAGAAAAGTAGACAGATTAACACAATGATTAACTGGTATCAAGATACCCATGCATGGCTGGATGATTAAGTTGTATTCCATAAAGCATTGGTATTGCAATGGTGGAAAATCTGTGTGTCGGGCCATGTCAATGCCACCTTCCTTTTTTGGTTAACGCAACCACACACTGGATAAAACAATGACCCTCACCAGTGGTGATCTATTATCCATTGCATTGTACGGCAATCCAACGGTGGGATATGTATCGACTGCCACACAATGCCTCAGTCGCTGGGCACTTTATTATGATAGATGTATAATCATTTCTTGCTTTCGTATATCAAAGCTTTGCGAGTATTTCCGAGAAAGACGGTGTAAAGTGTATTTCAAACCAAACTCCTGAAAGGATAACGGATCAGATAAGCTCGCAGTCCAAGCTTTTGCAATATTTGGGCGAATTTTCCATTCTTTATGGTATGAAAAGAGGATGTAGAAAAAAGATCTCTTTGTATCTTCGACGTTTTTCCCCTAAATTGTTGCAAGAGCCAGAAGCTTTCTTTGTGAGTATCGTTATGCTCACAATGTGGCGGCGGGTAAACTTTATGCAAACTTCATAAAAATTGACCCGTCGGTGAACTCCCCTCTGTAAAAGACTCCATGGTAGATGTAAAAAGTTTTTCCTCAGAACAAGTGTCTCACAGTCAAAGTTCTGAAATGATGCGTTGGGTGCCTACTGCTATGGACAGTAGGTTTTCTAGTCAGCCCTATCATGGTTTATAGATAAAAATATATATTTGTATGCAGATACTTGGCTGGTCAAGTTTGGCAATTGCATATTCTCATACCGCCAGTTGGATCTTTTTTTTTTGTGATCATTGTCTTACAGATGCTTCAGTGACAATTTTTTTCGAAACAGCGGGGGCGCTGCTGATACTTTTTCACGAGCCGTTGATAGATTCATCAATTTTACCTGCTCCGTATGTGGGCTGATACAGTAGTTTATGAATCGTACAAGAGCCCTTCTCATGTTCAGCAAAGCAGATACGAGCGACCATTCATTAATATAATAGCAATGAGTGAAAGCGTGACTTTTTGGCTGCAATGCTCTTGTTCAACTTGCCCCTGTATGCAAGTTATTGCGCATAAACGGGTTGGCTTTTCTTGGCTCATTTTTATTCGAAATTTTGGACACCCGGCTGATAGTTAATTTTAGGAAATCCAGAATTCACATGAAGCATCCACACCGAGCAAGGTACGGCCATAATGGTAAAGATATACTCTAGAATACGTCGTTCATAAATAATCAAAAGGGGTTCCGCAAAATCCTTGCTCGAAAAGCATTGGTAACTCAGTTGAGGAGGATAAGACGAACAAAAGGCTTGCAGCTGTCGCGACTCCGAGACCTTGTAGTCGCGTATGCAACCCCAAGTGAATTCTAGCGGGTTACAATATGTATCGTCTCACAATGTCATAATAATAGAAAGCAGTATTATCGACGGAAAAATACCGAGAAAAAAAAGGCGATGATGATGGAATATTATTTGTTATCCAACAGAATGCCTTTGAAGAGGAGCACAGATAAGTCAAGTCGCATATTGGAGTCACATAAATGCCGCTGAATAAGTAGGTCCATCTTGGTAGAGCGTTTAGACTATTGCCGCCTAGTGCAAGTCGGCCAACAGTGACCTCAGAGCACGAGTAAGTCAAACCAAGCGATGCGGGGATGAGTTAATAGTTGTTTATTGTATTAGATTTGGGATTAGAACATTATTGCTGTCGTGAATATGAAATGTGCTGTCTTGGCGTACATCAACAGAGACGCTTCAATGTCGTTCAAGCAGCACCGAAAAATGTACTAGACGACTCAAAATGCCGCCAATTAGCTCATGCTTGGAAGCGGTACTTGAAACAAAGTGCCCGAAAACCAAGTTTGATTGGCCGACTGTTTTTTGGATGACGTGTTCGAGATTTGCGCAGGCTGGTACCGAGATTATTTGAACCAATCGAGAGGTGAGCTCGTTCGAACATAAAAGAAAAAGTGCATTTTTTTGTTCGGTTCTTCGTACCGTCAGGAATTCTCTTTTACTCTACTCTCGATTGACCATTTTTTTTAAATAATGAATCCTGCTCAGAAGCCTGACGTTGACGTGAGTGTAAGTAATGGAGATATTCCGCCCGTAAAAAAAAAGAACAAGAAGAAGAGACAACTGACATGAGGTTTGCAATTGTTCACGTAGCAATTAAGTGAAGACGAAAAGAGAATCTTTCAAAAGTACGGCAAGTTACCCAGCAGCAAGAATTTCCTTGCACATAAACTAAAGGTAAGCGAAACTTGTTATCTTTTTATTTCGTATCAGCCCATGTGAGGAATGGAAGGGTTGAATTCCTTTGTATGAACTATGGGGTTTTATGCCTTTGTGATTGAAGATTTAGGTGGACTCAAAATAAAAACGTGTTTTAGGAACGTAAATACTTTGACTCGGGCGACTATGCCCTGTCAAAGGCCGGTAAAGAACCTTTAGCGATTGGCTCTGAACATCCTTCGCCCGATACCATTCCTCATTCCAATCCCAACAGCTCGACTCCTGGCGGTTCCAGCCCGGTAAAGGAAAGTCCGTTGGTTCCCGAGGAAGCAAGCAAGGAAGCTTAAGAAAAAGAAAACCTGGCAATCGTCCAACTGTATGTGCTTCTCTGACGTGAAAGCGACTTGGTTTTAAATCCACTCCCTCCTCATCCAAATCTATTTTTTCTTTATCCTCGAAAAGTGTCTCCTACCTTTTGTTTTCCCCTATTTGCTTCTTTTTCTTTTCTTATTCAAAACTTTTCCATTCTATTTTGTGCCGCTTTTTTCATTTTTTCTTCTTTATTCTCTTTTTTTTTTTTTGGTATATGTGCTTTAGTGATTGGTGTTCTGGCCTTTTTTTCCGGTTTTTTTTTTATTAAATACGGGGTTGAATGATGTCTCCCGCCCAATCTTGGAGTTGGAAAAGGAAGGGACGTTGGCCGAAATTGATACTGACTTGTGCAAACCCATCGGCGCCAAAGCTGGCAAAATAATGGTGTCGTTCGAGTCCTACAAAAGCTTGATCGATCATCCGACCGTTGAGAGTGAAGAAAATGTTGCCCGTTTCAGGTTGATAACCGCAGCCGACGATGTCACCGACGCCCCAACTTGGACCGTACTCTTGCCCACCCGTGGGGTCATCACAAAATTTGCGTCCATCGTCGCTGTGATAGGCTACGGAGAACTTGTTCCATCCTGGCATACGGAATAAAGGGTAAGGTCGGGTGGTTAATCCAATCGCAAGGACCACTTCCTGAGCCATGGCATGAACCTTGACTTCAAAATAATGTTGCGTACACTCCCGCTTCGCATTGACATCGTATTCTCTGAACGTGAGATAAGGATGGGTGGCCTGAATGGTTACATCACCATCTTCTACAGCGGGAAGGGCGCGGTAACTGGGCCAAAATTCGATCATGCCATCCTGTCGTTGCCAGACCGCGGGAGCGTTCGGGATAGCACGGGGATGGCGAAACAGGTCATTCTGATGCGTTGCCAAGTCGATGCGTAAGACGTTGGCCAAACCATACTGAGCCACCTCTTGTGCCAATGCCGGGGCAAAAGTGTCGAGTTGAGATCGAAATGCCTGAATGAACATTTCGCCTCGTTCATAGGAATCGTAAGAGGCATCGTTGAACCGACCGAGGGTGTGAACGACATTGTGCGGTTCTAGACTTGTCTGCACGGCATGGTCATAGCTCGGTGGTTCTTGGTCGTCGTTTTGTTGATAGCTCATCTGGATTTTTGTGTTAAGAGTGAGGAAGCAAGCGAGCTAAACCGAGAGAGAAAAAGGAAAAAGGAAATCATCGAAGGCCAGGTTAATGCTCAGCTCCAGTCAAAGAGGCTGATCAGCCGCATACTCAGCACCGCTGCGCCCTTGTTCGTAGTCACTGCCCAAAAGTCACTCTTTACTTTTTTGGTTACAGTTAAACAACCTAAATGTCATTTTAGCTGATCAATGCAAAAGTTTCGAAGCACTTAATGAATTGTCAGGTGTTTATTTTGCTTTTGCTTGTGCGAATCTGAAGGTCACACAGACCGCATTCATCTAAAAGAATCATTGCAGAAACTTCCGCAGGTCGAATGTCAGGTGAAGCTATTTTCGCCATTTCCCACACCATGCCACAAGAACACATGGAATAAAAAGCCGCTTTAAAATTCATGCTTTTTTCACAGGCGTATGGTAGTTGGTTTTGAACAAGGTGAAGGTGTTAAAAAAAAGAGGGCTTTACTTTACATGGGATGGATAGAGATATCTATCTTTTTTCTGTTTTTTGGGTGTGTTTGTGTGTATGTGTAGGAATGGATTCGGGCTACTTGGATTGTATGACAAGGCTCTATCGATGGGGATCGTGTATATCACAAAAGAAGAAATAATGGATAAAAATAACTCCTCGTAATCCAAGACAAATGATAAGCGGCAGTAGATGAGGGAATGAAAGAAAGAAGGGTAGACTGGCCGCGAAAAAAAAAGAAGTAATGTCGCAATGACAAAAAGGGAAGAAGAAGAAAGGTGAATATACAGTAGTAGAATAGAGCAGTTGAGAAGAGGGGTTTTACAGACTGGATGCAGAAGAGGCGTGTTCGAGTATCACTGGTCGTGCTTCAGGTTGCACTTCTGCGATGACCGGCCGTTTTTCTGCATGTTTGACCGACGTGCCTTCCTCGGCGAGTTGTTGTTGCAATAAAACTTGTCCTAACCGCCGTCTTCGGTCTTCTTCTTCGTCGTCGTCGCGTTGGTTGGTTGAAGGAAGCATACTGCGGAAGGCGTTGGCTGGAGGAGAACTCGGTTCATGGGCCAGGTGCGACGACATGGGATGAGTGACACTGGCTAATGTCGGAGATGAAGGCGACAATTCGGCACGTCGCCAGGTATTGGCGGACCGAATGGTGGAAGCATTTTCTGTACCTGAATGTCGTAGACTCCCGGACGATCGACCCAACATCATGGGTGTGTTGGAATAAATCGAGACACTGTCGACCAGTCCTACCGTGGATCGACTCTTTTCAGGATCGGTCATGGCCGCCGCTGGATGCGAATCCGGAGCGCCCGACGAATCGGTCGGTGAAAGCTTGTTTTTCCGTTTGTTGCGACGTGATACCAGGAACGCCCAGACCGAAGCTGTGACAGCGGCAAGAAACGCGACAATGGCGATCACAATAACAGCGATCATCCACGGTTGAAGATGATGATCATCTGAACTTTCTGCCGAGTTGATCATGTTGTTATTCGAACCGTTCAATCCGTTGCTCGAGGGCGGCGTACCTGCTTGAAGTGGGTTGGGTAAGGGCGCCACCTCTATTTTTGGACATCCAATGATCGATTGGTAAATAAAAACGAAAGAAAAAAAATTAAGAATATCAAAAAGACTTTCAGAAGGAGTTTGATGCAACTTACGAATGGCCGAGAAATTGAAAGGACGGGGGTAAAAGCTGGTTGTGTCAGGTAATTCGTGGTAAGGATCCATGCCAGATGGAAGATAATATCCGTAGAGTGTCCACGTCTTGTTGTTATCGCCTGGTTGCAATTGCGTTGGAAACCATGAATCGTCTACTTGCACCGGGAGTGACCCGTCGCGTGTATGTAACTGGGTCCAATTTCGGATACTGTGATAAGTAAAGTGTTCGATGTGGTAAAGAAAAAGATCGAGATAATCCTAAAAACATGACGACGTATTGGTTGCTTGGTATCGAACTTTTTTATGAAAGAAAGAAGGATAGAACGTTCTCTTCTCTCATTTTTTTTGGAGCATGATGCTTACATGAGCTGCGTAATATGCGGAACTAGTGATAAGATAAAGTGGATCAGACAAAACATGTCATAATAATTAAATGCAGCTAGTGAGCCAAATAAAAAAAATTTTACTTTACTTGTAATTCCAGATAAACTCGTGATGCGATCCATTGACCCAGGTATCCGTGGGCAACGGCGAGCAAAATGGAAATCCTTCTCCTCTATCAAAGCAAGGACGAGCTATTCATATGGTTCGAGATTATGGTTTCCTTTTGAATGAGTGTTCTAATCCCTCAAATCATCGTCCATTGCTCGTCATGTTCCAAATGTACCTTCAGGAGCCATGAGTGAAGAAGCACGAAAGCAGTATATCAAGCCAAAAAAAAAAAAAAAAGGGAACCAAATAAAGGAAAAAAGTGGTCAAGAAACAACTAGGAAATCAAGCAAGAAGGACAAGAAAAGAATACAATGGAAATAAAAAACCAAGACTTATTAAACCATGCAAAGAGGGAAAAGAGAAAATGATAAAAACGAGAGAATATTGGAAATATAAAAATATAAAAAAAAGACAGAATTTCAAACCTATCACGGTCTAGCAACCGCAACAAGGGGAGTGGAAAGGAAAAGAGAGAAGGGAACGAAAATACGACGAATCGATTTAGGGGACAATTGAATTCAACGACGAGGATTGGATGAGTCGAAAATAGCTACGACAAAACGTTGCACAAAAGAAACGATATTCGTCGCACCTTCACTTTGCCTTTTCCAGACAATCGTAACCCCAAATTTCTTCCTTAAAGCGGCCCCCCTTGACCTTTTATTTTTCATTCCCGATCCCTGAACCGCTTGCCTTCAATTGACACTGGAACCCCTTGTTGCAGCTAAACCAGCCAAACTCGCCATCCCATCCATCCCATCGCATGGTAGGTAGGACTGCTAATTTTTTTCATTGGCATCATGGATTCTGTGGTATGCTTCATTTCCTCCTTTGATTGTCATCGCCTATGGCTACATCATTACCACCCGCTCTGTTCTCTTTGACGCCAATGTCAGTAAATAAGGAAACCCAGTAGCCTCTCTTGTATTCTTAACAACAAGGACAACATTGCCAGTGTTTAGGATTTACTGTTGTCATTCCAATCCTCTGTCAGCGATGGTAATCGCACCTGTTGCTTCGTTCTGTTGCTTAATTAACAACCATCCTTCTTTCCCACTATTCCATCTTTGTTTGTTGCACAAATTTCGTATTGCATTATGCTTCTTGTCACTGGCTGGCCTTTTTTTTGAGTTCATCTTCAGATTCATCGTGCATGACACGTCGAATATATCTTGATGGTTTATCGCAATTTGTGGCAATGATCAATCGATCGATATTTATCTGAAACTCGCATTGTTCGTTTTCGTGTTGTTTGTACCTTGTTGCAAAACTCTTTTTTGAGAATATGAACACTGATCTTTCGCGTTGTCATTTTTATTTTCAATACTGCATTTTTTTTTTTCAACAAGCGACCTGTTATATCAAGACTGCTTTTTATCCCACATGCAATTGTTTTCTCGCTGCCTGTCTTCATTTTTTTTGGGATGCTCATGTTGTGCGCATAGACCGAAACATGAAGACACGCGCTTCAGTTAATTTGATCAACATGTTTTTATTAATTGGGTCATTGCCGATCTTTGACGTGTCGATAGAAGCAGGCTGTCATTTTTTTAGAGGCAACACATGGTAGAATGCATCCCACAGTGATCTTCCTTCCCTCAACTCATTAGTCAAAATGGTTCAACAAGGCGAAAAAAAAGGAGATGATACAACTATTCATGCACATTTGCTTCCATGACGATTCTATCGGAGTGCATGCTTGCAACAAGGTAAAGTTTGTCCTGGATGAACGCCACCACTCCCAACATCAACCTACATGACATTGGCTGGATTATTAAACCCAAACGGTGGGTCACCGCATGCTTATTGACGTCTTGTTTATATCGCTCAAAGCAGTAATCAGAATTTGGGGAAGAAAATAAAAACAAAAGTCCCGTGCCCAACCTTGGTACCGCTCATTGAATGGCTTCCGTCCTATCCATATGTGTTTCTAACCCAATCATCGTCTTGGGTACTTTTTAAACAACAGACTCAGCTGTTGTTTATTCTTGGGAATCAATTGACCCAAAAAAAAGGAGAATTGCAAGCCGCAACCGAAAGGAAAACTGAAAATTTCCCATTTTCCACATGAAAATGAGACTGCTATTCGGACCGGCGCTATCCCCACATTGTGTAACCATCGCAAAGCGTCTTTGTCAACTTTTGCCTTTTTTTCTTTTTTTCATGCCACTCGAGGTGTCAGTTGTTTTCTTTGCTCGATCTTTTTCTTTCAAATTGTACATGATACATGGATATGGCAAGGGATTCTTCACCCTAGTATGTATCTGTGAGCTCGAATGAACAAAGGAGAAAGAAAGACAAGTAAAAGGCTGTACCATAGTGAACCATTTGTCATCGTATCACTGCTTGAAAATTTAGCCTTGATCAAGAACAGCCAAGGGTGAGAATCCACGTACCTTGACGAAATGGGCTGTCGTGAGAAAACTTTGACAAGACGCGCCAATTTTTTTTTTTTTTTTTTTTTTTTTTTTTTTTTTTCGTCAGCTGATTTAAAAGTATGAAGGTTTTGCTGGAGAACCATGTGATTTGACCGTATAAATAACGGTTGGATTTTTCATCTTCACGCCCGACACGTCTCTCCTTTTCTTTTAATTTTTTTTCTAGTCCTTATTTGATTTCACAAGTCTCATATGATTTCCCGGTTCTCAAGCATCGCTACGTTAAAGGTAAATCATCCGTTCTTATTTTACACAGAGGATCATGCAATGGTAATCAGTGGGATAGACTACGTTATTACCTGCCATTGTACGATCACAAAGTCGAGGCTATGCAGGCGTTGTCATGTCCAATTTTGACTCACAGCAACATACCATCAACTATCAACGATTGCAAGACAATCTGGCCATCGTCTCACAAAGGTAAGCGGTTAAATCAAGGATTTTTACAAAAGGACGAGTGGAACAAGAAAGTCTGATAATCATCCTGTTCTCGGTGCCAGGTTAAATCGCCCATTGACATTATCGGAAAAGATTTTATATGGTCATTTGGATGATGCGGAAAACCAGGAGATCGAACGTGGAACGTCTTATTTGAAGTTACGGCCGGATCGAGTAGCACTGCAAGATGCGACTGCCCAAATGGCTCTCTTGCAGTTCATGTCGGCTGGATTAGACAAGGTAGCTCGACCCACCACAGTTCATTGTGATCATCTCATTCAGGCCCAAGCGGGACATCATCGTGATCTGGCTCGAGCCGAAGACATGAATAAGGAAGTATATGACTTTTTGTCATCGGCATGCGCAAAGTACGGGATTGGATTCTGGAAACCTGGGTCAGGTATCATTCATCAAATTCTGCTCGAGAATTACGCTTTCCCTGGTGGTCTCATGATCGGAACCGATTCTCACACTCCGAACGCGGGAGGACTCGGCATGGCCGCCATCGGTGTAGGCGGGGCCGACGCAGTTGATGTGATGGCGGGAATGCCCTGGGAACTCAAATGCCCCAGAGTCATCGGTGTCAAACTAACAGGCCAATTGTCCGGTTGGACATCCCCAAAAGGTATGGTACTGGCGAACTGGAGTGATAAACAAAAAGGGCAAAAGTGAACGCTCCGCTGCGGGGAAAACGCCGCGGCTAGGCACAACAACCCCACATGTTTATGCCTTTCAAACCAACGGCAAACTCCGGAGACTAAAAAGAAAAACGGAGCGTTCCAAAGCGGGACAAATGGATGCATGGGAGCCGGGGAAGGGGAAAAAAGTAAAACTTGCAACGAAACAAAAACGATACTCATGAAGAAGATTTTTTCAGATGTGATTCTCAAGGTGGCTGACATGTTGACGATCAAAGGAGGTACAAATGCTGTAATTGAATACCACGGTCCTGGCGTCGACGCTATTTCGTGTACAGGCATGGCCACGATCTGCAATATGGGTGCCGAGGTAACGAGATCGTTTACAAGGACAGAAAAAGAGAAAAGATCGAACCATGACCCAAAAAAGGAAATGGAACCGTCATGCCATTGTTAGAAATTAATTTTTTTTTTTTTTGAATTAGATTGGTGCAACCACGTCGATTTTCCCATACAATCATCGTATGCGAGATTTCTTGCGTGCAACCCGTCGTGAAAAGATAGCCGAAGCCGCTCAATCGTTTAGCCATCATCTGAAACCCGATGCGGGAGCTGAATATGACGAGCTCATTGAAATTAACCTGGATACCCTGGAACCCCACATTAACGGACCTTTTACGCCCGATCTTGGCCATCCCATCTCCGAGTTCAAACGACGCGTCAAACGCCAAGGTTGGCCCATCAACTTGAGTGCCGCTTTGATTGGCTCGTGTACCAATTCGTCTTATGAAGACATCACTCGATCGGCCTCCATTGTTCGTCAAGCTACCGAAAAAGGTCTCAAAGTGAAAACACCCTTCCTTGTCACTCCCGGATCAGAACAACTTCGTGCGACCTTGGAAAGAGATGGTCATTTAGAAGTCTTGGATGAAACTGGGGCCATGACCCTCGCCAATGCATGTGGACCTTGTATTGGACAGTGGGATCGTCGCGATGTTCCCAAAAACGGCCCCAACTCTATTCTCACTTCTTACAATCGAAACTTTGCCGGACGCAACGATGCCAATCCCAACACACACGCTTTTGTCGCATCGCCCGAGGTAAAAAGAGGACGGATGAATTAAGGGAGCTCGAAAGGCTGATGTCACTTTTTTTTTTTAGATTGTTACGGCAATGGCGTTTGCTGGCAAATTGACATTTAACCCCGTGACTGATTGTTTGGTGGGCGCGGATGGGATTCCGTTCAAGTTCCAGCCTCCTCAAGGCGACGAATTGCCATTGAAAGGATACGATACCGGGGCCGATACTTATCAGGCGCCACCCAAGAATGGTCAAGATGTGGCGGTAAACATCGATCCTCATTCCAACCGATTGCAGCGATTAGCCCCTTTTCCGAAGTGGGATGGGGAGGATATCAAAGAAGTGCCAATTCTGATTAAGGTCAAGGGCAAATGCACGACCGATCATATTTCCATGGCTGGACCATGGTTAAAGTACCGCGGCCATTTGGATAATATTTCCAACAACATGCTGATTGGAGCGGTGAATGCGGAAAACGAGACGACCAACAGTGTACGCAACATCTTTTCCAACGCCATGGGAACCGTACCCGAAACCGCGCGCGATTACAAGGCACGAGGAGTACGCTGGGTCATTGTGGGCGAAGAAAACTACGGTGAAGGCTCATCGCGTGAACATGCCGCTCTTGAACCGCGTTTCCTGAACGGAGCGGCCGTCATTGTTAAAGTAAGTGCGCAGGTTATTAACACCCATGAAAGAGATGAGGTGTTGACACTGGTAAATGGATAGTCGTTTGCGCGTATCCATGAAACGAATTTGAAGAAGCAAGGTATGCTGCCATTGACATTTGTGGACCCAAAGGACTACGACCTTGTCAACCCCACGGATAAAGTCAGCATCCTTGGTGTGAGCACCATGACCCCCGGTTCCCAATTGACCCTTTGCTTGCACAAGCAAGATGGCCAAACCCGTCATATACCCCTTCGTCACACATTTAATCAAGGTAAGATAACTTTTTCTCTTTGGGCTTTTGCACAGGCATCCAATCAAAACACTGACTGGTTATTTTTTAGACCAATTGAAATGGTTCCGAGCAGGTTCAGCATTGAATGCCATGAAACTGTCGTTGTAAATTCTGTTGTAACAAAAAGATCAAGCCAAAAAGTTGGATACATTGTATATTTGTCATATCTTTGAATAGATGGGAGACGTGGGATCCGTGGGAACAAAATGGCCCAATGCGTGGGTTTGCTCTTTCTTTTTTCTCGAAATTTTTGGATGTGCATGGGGTTTGGTGATTGGATGGAATGCGACAGTCAAATAAGATTCGTCCAAGTTTTTTTTGCGCGTGAATTTGTCGACCAAATTATATAAGTTTTTTTTTTTTTTTTTGGTGCGGCGAGCTTTTTCTTATTGCTACTTCTTTTTGGTTGTCACGTTTGCGAATATGTAAGCATTGCCAAGTTACCATGATGGGGACAACAAGAGGAAATAAAACCCGTCCATTGGCTGTATTCATTAACTCGTTGTTTTTTCAGGCCGCAAACTTTAGTACATTCCAAAACGATTGCAGCATCGTCGCTGCTGACTCCGCTACCACGGCAGTGGCACTTGTACATTTGGCCGTTTGCTCTGTTGTACCCTGTGTGGTCTTACTTTTACTTGTTCAAATATGACGAATACCTGGGTTCCCAGGAATGGACCTTTGTCACATTAGGTTCCATCATTACCCTTCACGCACTCGCCTTCCTTGTCTGTCAATGGAGTGTTGCCATCAAGGCCAAATTCACTTGTCTCAAGGTAAGAACTCAAACAGACTCAAAATGGGGACTTTAAAAAAAAGGGGAAGGATTATTACTTGGACTTGCAACACACGATGCTGATGACTTCCATCATGACAGGAACCGAATATCAATAAAGCCCAGATGATCATGGTCATCCCGTTCCGTCACAGTGGTACCGGCGCGATATGTCCTTTGCACCGTGGCAAAGTATGTAACAGACGAGAAAGAGTCGTTGATTTAAAGGACGAAAAAGGGTTAACAAAGTGCTTGTTACAGATTTCCTCGGCTACCGAAAAGCCGGAGCTTTCTTTCCATTTCCAGCAAAAAAAGTTTATTTACAATGAAGATAAGAAGCAGTTTGAGGAATTGACGTATCCTTCGGATGTCAACCCGCCCGTCGGCATTTTCCAGTCGGTGAAAGGATTGCAAACGGAAAAGGAGATTGATGAGGTTCACGAAACTTATGGTCCCAATCGATTTGAAATCCCCATGCCGACCTTTATCGAACTTTTCAAAGAACACGCTGTTGCCCCGTTTTTCGTCTTTCAGATCTTCTGTGTCGGTTTATGGTGTCTTGATGAATATTGGTACTATTCCTTGTTTACCCTGGTCATGCTTGTCGTTTTCGAAGGCACTGTCGTCTTCCAACGTCTTAAAACCATTGGTGAATTCCGAGCCATGAATCAAAAACCCTTCCAAGTCTACGTTAAGCGCCAGAAAAAATGGATTCAAATGCAAAGCGACGAACTTTTACCCGGTGACGTTGTCTCTATCGGTATGCATCCCCTCATTTTTATTGCGATTGTTTTGGTATTGGGAAAAAAAACCGATGGACATTTCATTTAACTGTTGATTTGTTATGCAATTCACAGTGCGAACCAAGGAAGAACAGGTCGTCCCTTGTGATATGGTCATCGCGGACGGTTCTTGTATTGTCAACGAAGCCATGTTGTCGGGTGAATCGACTCCCTTGCTCAAGGTAGATTTTGACTGCCTCCACTGTTGATCTGTTCCCTGGTGTATGCTGACATTAAGGAATTTTGGGGTAGGAATCGGTGGCTTTGAGAGATCCGGAAGATAGTTTTGATTTGGTCAATGCGGATCGATTGAATGTCTTGTATGGTGGCACCAAGGTGCTCCAAGTCACGGCGCCCGTGCATGATGCTGCTCCCGATGGTGGTTGTATTTGTGTGGTGGCTCGTACCGGTTTTGGCACCTCTCAGGGCAAATTGGTGCAAACGATGATTTGCTCGACGGAACGTGTGTCGGCCAATAACTTCGAAGCACTCTTGTTCATTCTCTTCCTGCTGATCTTTGCCATTGCCGCCTCGGCTTACGTGTGGATCAAGGGTGTGGAAAGTGGTCGTAAAAAGTCAAAGTTGTTACTGGATTGTATTCTGATCATTACCTCTGTTGTGCCGCCGGAACTTCCCATGGAATTGAGCTTGGCCGTCAACAGCAGTCTCGTCGCGTTGTCCAAGTTTGCCATTTTCTGTACGGAACCTTTCCGTATCCCATTTGCCGGCAAGGTCGATGTTTGTTGTTTTGATAAAACCGGTACCTTGACCGGCGAAAATCTGGTGCTGGAAGGTGTTGCTTCCGCCGATCCCAAGGTGGCCAGCACCGAACTGGTGGCCGCCACGACGGTGCCTGAAACCACGACGTGGGTCCTCGCTTCAGCACATGCTTTGGTTCAATTGGAAGATGGTTTGGTGGGTGATCCCATGGAAAAGGAAACCCTGAAAGCCGTCCAGTGGCAGCTCGGTCATCATGATATCGTGACCCCCATGGATCGAAAGGAAAAAGGAAAAGAAAACATGCAAATTCGTCGCCGATTCCAATTTTCGTCCGCTTTAAAACGTCAATCGTCTATTGCCATTCTTGTCCATCCTTCCTTCTCTCGCCACAAGACCTTTGTCGCCGTCAAGGGGGCTCCCGAAACGCTGAAAACCATGTACTCCTCCATTCCTGATGATTACGAAGCTACCTACACCCACTTTACTCGCAAAGGCAGTCGCGTGCTTGCCTTGGGTTACAAATATCTTCGCGATGGCATGAACTCGGAAGAGGTAATTTCTTCACTTTATACGATACGACGTCACTCATTTGCTGATCCGTACTCTTGTATCTTTTTTCTTTTTTATTATTACAGATCAACGGTCTTGCGCGTGAGTCGGTGGAATCCGATTTGACGTTTGCTGGTTTCTTGGTGTTTACATGTCCTTTAAAGGAGGATGCTGTGGAAGCGTTGAAAGAATTGAATGAATCGTCGCATCGTTGTATTATGATTACGGGTGACAATCCATTGACGGCCTCATCGGTGGCTCGTGAAGTCGGTATCGTGGATCGGGATGTGCTTATTGTGGATAAAGAGGAGGGAAGCCAAGAAGATGACCTCGTCTTGTTCCATTCCATCGATAACTCTTTCCGTCTTGAAGTGAACCCCAATGAACCCTTGGATCAGAAATTGTTGGATAAATATGACGTATGCTTGACCGGCACCGCCATGAGTCAATTCATGGACAAGCCCAACATGAAGCTCTTGCTTGAACATACCTGGGTCTATGCGCGCGTGTCGCCATCTCAAAAGGTACGAGAACCAAAGAGTCTGGCAAAGGTTGTAACAACTGCACATGTTCGTCTAACACGGAATGCTTATCTATAGGAATACTTGTTGGTTGGTTTGAAGGATCTTGGTTACACTACCTTGATGGCCGGTGATGGTACGAACGATGTGGGAGCATTGAAGCAAGCTCACATTGGTGTGGCTTTGCTGGATGGTACTCCTGATGACTTGAAGAAAATTGCCGAACGTCAACGCATCGATCGATTAAAGGACATGTATGAGAAGCAGAAGCAAATTTCGGCTCGATTCAATGCGCCTGTGCCTCCGCCGCCTCCGGCCATTGCTCATCTGTACCCTGAATTTGCCCAACGCCAGAACCAAGTCGAAGAAAACTTGACGCCTGCTCAACGACGTGCCAAAGAACAAAAGAAAAAGGTAGGGGGATTGAAAATCTATCGTCAACGCCGGGCGGAAAATCTGATGGTTGGGTTGACTTCGATAGATGGAAGAAATGACGAACAAACTCATGGAAGACATGGATATGGAAGAACCTCCTACCATCAAATTTGGTGACGCTTCTGTGGCTGCTCCTTTCACTTCGAAACTTCGTAACGTGGTTGCAAGTAAGTAAGCCCATACCAACCTTATTTCTCATAATTTGATTGATGCTGAATGGAAACTATTTCTAGTCAACAATATCATTCGCCAAGGACGATGTACTCTTGTGGCGACCATTCAGATGTACAAGATCCTTGCTTTGAACTGCTTGATTTCCGCCTATTGTTTGTCGGTGCTTTATCTGGATGGTATCAAATTCGGTGATCTTCAAGTCACCATTTCAGGCATGTTGATGGCCGTCTGTTTCTTGTGTATTTCAAGAGCCAAGGTATGATATCCATTTTCTTTCTATAAATACGGTACGGATGGAGGGAATACGTGTGAATTTGTGACACTGACGATTGGCGTTCTGTTAGCCCTTGGAAAGACTATCAAAGGAAAGACCTCAGCCCAATATTTTCAATGGTTATATTATTCTATCGGTACTTGGCCAGTTTGCCGTTCACATTGCGGCCTTGGTATATATCAATGCACTGGCTAAATTCTATGAGCCGTAAGTGACAATGGCATGGAAACAAGAAAATGGGAAAAAAGAGACTAAAAACATTGGCCATAGTCCGAAAGAAGTCGATTTGGAAGGCGAATTTGAACCCAGTCTGCTCAACAGTGGTGTTTACCTGATTCAACTGTCTATGCAGGTGTCGACGTTTGCCATTAATTATCAGGTAAATTTTTGCAAGAGACCATGGATAAACAAAAGACCGAGTACGACTCTGTGTGCTGATCCCATTGTTACCAAAATTTTTTAGGGTTATCCTTTCCGAGAACGTATTCAGGACAACAAGACACTCTATTATGGATTGATGACTGTGGGAGGTATCGCACTCGCTGGTGCCACCGAATTTTTCCCCGAACTGAATGAACAGCTTAAACTGGTGCCGTTCCCTAGTGCGGTTAGTATCAAAATTGGAAATTCGGTCCAAAGCGATCGGTAACAACAGTACCTCATCACCGCATCATACTAATGCATTGCTTTTTTTTTTAATTACGATTATTAGTTCCGCAACAAGTTGACGGTGTGTATGTTATTAGATTTCGGTGTTTCTTACGGCATTGAAATTGTGACCAAACATTTCTTTGCTGATAACCGGGCCAAACCCATTGCACAACGAGGAAGAAAATAGATAGCAACAGAGACGCTTTATGTTGTCTGGGGAACTGTTGAAAAATAATGATTAAACCTTATACATAACATATAAAGTGTACAAACATGATATTATTCTATGGATAAACCCCATTCTCTTTCTTGTGTTTTTCTTTTTGGACTTTTTCTATTTGCTGTGTAATTGTTTTTACCACTGAATGAGTAGAACCAAAAAAATAGGACGCAAACTCCAAATGATTACATAGAAAATGGGAGGTTTAAGGTTTATTTTGGGTATCATGGGGTCAGAGAAAAAAAAAACGAGATTCGGAATTTGTTGAGTGACAGTCTTGGCTTATGGTATGGGAAAAAAAATACAAGACAGGATGAAGAAATAATCGAGGCTAGCCGAGGCTGTCAGATTGAGCGCGATGTCTTCCACCGTATGAAAGATGGCCGGTCGCTTTGCCTTTGTTGGGTCAAGTTTTTTTTTTTTTTTGTCACTCCACTAAGATACTCTTTTTAGTGGTTTGATACGACGGTGGAATTCGGGTTCAAACGGAGAAATGGGAGACAGGAGATTTTTAAGGTGTCTCAACGTCATGGGACAATTACATGGTGCAACTTTGCAAGCGCCATTGCACAAGAGCACACACATAACACACGCAATCATCATAAGATAAGCGAAAAGAAAGAACAAAAAAGAACCTGATGGATGAATTTTCTAAACTCGCTGTTGCTCGTTAACCTGACAGCATTTTTGGCCCTTCCAATGGCCTATAACGACAATAAGTCATCACAAACTAACCACTGCCGCGGAGGTTCACAGCAGCGCACCGACTCCTTTTTTTTTCTATAAAGTGCCACCAAAAAATTGAAAATGAAAATGAAGGATGATGTGAGCGATTTTGAATATTTTTGGGTAGCATGAACGGACGGATTAGGTAACAGATGGTTCAACATGTATCATGGTTTAGCTAACACCAACTTTTTTGTTCAACTTTTCCATCCCTCTAGCCAATCGTCCATTCCTGTGACGAGGTTGTGTGTGTGTGTATGTGTATGTGCGGGTGTGTTTTTGTTTGTTATCATATGCAGCATTGGCAAACAATGCTAGTCTCCAAGAATGTCAGTGCACGGCAGACTAGAAAATAAAAAAAAAATAAAAAAACCAAAAGTCGCGGCAATCGGATAGCTTGAAAAACGTTACGCGAAGGGTTACTATTTATCGTATAGATTCTACCATGTAACCTGGCAAAAAAAAAAGAAATGGTGACCAAAAAAAAAAAAAAAAAGAAACAGATAGGAACGATGATCATGGGGCCATGTTCATTTTAGGATGTAGAGGATGGGGTAACTGAATAACATAATGCGGGTTCCTTCCTTAAATCTTTTAACCACCGTACCTCTGTGTTTTTCTCGTACTTCTTTGTTCAATCCCCAAAATTGAATCATTCCTCTTATTATGAACTATTTTTTTTTTCTGATCGATTGATAAAGCGTCATTTTTAACTAGTCATTTCACCACCACGTTTCTATATCTGATCTCTGACTTTTTAGTGAAGATCACTTTTTTTCTTTGTCTATTTTTACCCTTTCAGTGAACTGGCATGGGAAAAAATATATACGGCGACATTATTATTATTATTGTTACTGTTGTCATGATCCCTTTTTTGGGAGATTCCATGACTGAATTTGTTGATTTATTTAGGTAATTTGAAAATAATGCAAGAGAGAGAAAAAAGCAGACGATGAACCATCATCAATAGCGAATAAGATGTAGAAAAAAAACCAACAATAGGATAATGTGATGATTATACTGAACTCTCTTTTCCCGTGTGCAGCTGATTTCTATGATGGGAAGCACAGTCCAACATCGATTTTTTTGTGGATCGTTCTCATGCAAAAAGAGGCATGGAGCTAAAACAGTGATTCGTATCACCATGGAGTATGGTAACCCCAAGCCACTTTATGAGCGAATGATATAAATAAGCATATTCCCATAAAAAAAATTCAATACCAACCATACCCTTTATTGATCTTCCTCTTTCATAAGCTTATCTTTTTTTTCTTTTTTAATTTTCTCTCTGTAATGTGTGCTTTCAATCGATCCGCATCAGCCTGTCAGTCCAATCACTCGAGCGACTCTGAAGTTCCCAAAGTCTTGAGCGGGCGTGGTAAAAGCTATTGCCTAATTCATCGCCGTTATTTTGAGACAAGTTGGTGTCCCGAATGTGGTCGAAGTAAGTACTCTCTTTACCTTGCACCATTTATCGTCCTTCTGCTTTGCTAAATTGATATCGTCATTAGTGGGTCGTTAAAAATTATACACAACCGCGCATTTCCTTTTTTTTTCATGGCAATTGCTCCTTTCGATTCAACGACTCAACCAAAAAAATCCAATCCGTCCAACCCCATTCAAGTCAAAAAATTGCTCATCTATCATCCATGTCATATTACCTCATGCATCCCTCCCCCCAAAAAAATCATGTTTCTTTACGAACAGTATGTTATCATTTTATTCTTATCTAAAAGGAAAAAAAGAGATACAAAACCCTCCAAAAACAAAAAAAAAGCAGGACTTAAGAAGAACCACCCATATCGTAATTGTAATTTATCAGATCGTTAGACTTTTTGTACCTCCTTTATGGATTTTATAAAAAACTACAGAAAAAAAAAACGAACACACTTGTGTATCATGTTGTCTCCAAATGTTACCGAAAAAAATTTATCACGGAAAGCCATCGACTTTCCCAGTCATTGAAGCGAAGTTGTCATTGTCACCGTTTAAGAGTGCGCAAAAAAAAAGCGATCGCCCAACACGGAAAGACGGAAATTCTGTAATGAGTAACTTTTGTTACTCAAAAAACATTCGTGAATGTGATGCTGTCCAATATCGATGTCCGCATAAAAAAACAACACCACCAGGAATGGCCTAGAACCACCCAATCCATGTTCCGTCCACCATCAATGCATGTTCGCGATGGAGTGTCAAACAAACACTCATCTTTCGCCGTTGGTTGATAATTTTATCCCAGCCAATATAATTGCACGGTGATACAGTATTCCGCGAATTAATATTTTTCAATGTCATCCTCATGCCGCTTTCCAGGACCAGCCGAAAGTAAAAATTGCAACGGATTCTCTTTTTTATCATTATCATTGCATGTCTTTTTTTTTCTGGGGGGAGGGGCGGGCGGCGGAACGCGCAGGAAGAAGAGAGAGAGATCTTTTGGATGGAAAACTGGTTCTCTTTTGGGAATGCGTGACCTTATCATGGCTATCAAAAAGGGACAGAAAAAATACAGGTGAAAATCCCATGTTGAACATTGGAAAGATAGGATGTCCAAAATACGTATCCTGGATTAGCAGAAACGACAGAATACTTATTATCATCCTTCATCTCATGTTCATCGTTTTCTCGTACTCGTTTCGTTGTCACCTTCTAGTGGGTCTGTGCTATTTTTGCCTGGGGGAGTTCTGTTTCGGCAATTGCTTTTTTATTTATTCATCTCAGTCGCCTATTGGGGCAGGCTGCAACGGCATAAACTCAGTTTCCCAACGCTTATTGGCTGACGATAGTTTTGTAACAGTTTGGAAAGTTTGTATACATGGATAAACGCCGTTTATTCGTTTTTTTATTATTACTATTATTCTTTTTCATACAAAAAGACAAAACGGAACCAAAGAAACGGTGGAAGCACCGTAAAAAACTATTTTTTTCTTTTCCTTGTAAAGTACACTTTTTTTCCTGTGGTTTCTTTTTTGCTTTTTCCTCTTTTTCAAATCAGGCAGAGTGAGAGAGACAGAGAGTGGATGGTATCATGAGGGGTGTTGAGAGGGAGTGAAGGAAATTACTCGGGTTGCCAGAGGGAGTGGGCGGCACCGGGTTGCCAGGTAGGGTTGGAGGTGTGGCCCTGGAGACAAACATAGGTGTGACCGTGGTATCTGACTCGGTCGCCGGCAGCGTAAGTACCAATAGGATCCCATTCACGAGCGCCACGTTCACCTTCATCCTCGCAGTGTTCATGACGACGGTGATGATGGCTATGTTCATGACCGTGCTCATGTTCACCGCTATTGTCATGTCCTCCTTCCTGACGTTCACGTTCGTAACGTTCCTTTTCATCGTTGAATTCTTGACGTTCACGTTCGAATCGTTCTTGTTCTTCCTGACGACGTGCTTCCTCGGCGGCGCGTTCCTCTTCGGCGCTCTGATGGTCCTTGTAAATCTTGTGACCCAATAGGGCGCCACCAATAGCGAAACCGGCACCAAGAATACCCGCAGCGGCATCAGCGGCTCTGCCCTTGTTGCGGAGCGACTTGGCGCGTTCCTTATGACCTTCGTGGATGTAAGATTGACCACGGGGAGGTTCGCCAATGTACTGGATAGTGGTCTCACCCTGAGGAGAGTTGGGGAAACCTTGAGCGATCAAGGTCAAGATCACCTTACCGGCGTTCTCACCCTTGAGAGTGAAGATATCAAAGGAACCAAAGAAAGTGGCGTTCTGAGAGTGAACGACCTGGCGGATGGGAATAGCGGCAAAACCGATGAGTTCAGGGATGGTAGACTCTTCGTCCATGACTTCAAGGAAAAGATCGGCTTCATTGTTCAAAGGGAGGGTGAACGACTGGTTCCAGGTGGCCTCTTCACCGGAGTTCTTCTGGGTAAAGGTCTTTTGGTACGAGTTCTTGTCTTCGTAGTTCAACGAGAACTGCACATAGGGATCGTTCTTGCCCATGGTTTCAACCTTGGCCAAGTTGGAAGCCGAGTTCACCACAACGGTAAGAGAGGTAGATCCACACTGAAGCATGACGGATTAGATTAGACAAGAAAGAAAGAAAGAGAACGAGGATGCAAAAGAAAAAAAGCTCGTACGCTTTTATAAGCTTGTCAAAATAGAAGCTTATTTATGAGATGATGCGTTTCGTCGGAAACCAATCCGCAAATGGCAACCGCCTTTTTACCACTCGGCGCATCGATTATTTCGGGAGGTGTCCACGTGAGCCTGTGATTCGCAAATCCCGACTTCGTATAAAAGACTCACAGAACCTTGCTTACTGCACATCGGGTAAATCATCGAGAAGCTTTGTTTATTTCTGGGTTGATGCTCGGTGCTTGGTGATATTGAACATCACGTTGCTTGTTAACAAAGACAACGATGCTTCGACGTCGACGAGACTCGAGAAGGGATGGCGCAATCTTGTTGGCGCGGCGGGCCTCATTTGGCTTTTTGCCCGTCACAGCTGGGCTGAAGCGACGATCAGCGAATCGGACACTTGCTCGATGCCTCATTAATTTTTTTGAAACAAATCTTTGGTTTCCCATGCCACCAAAAAACCGTTCCTGGCTACATGAAAAAAAAAGCTTATTTTTTTTCCTTGTGTGTCCTATGCAGGCGGTTGCCTTGGTCGGTTCACAGTGAAACTGAAACATATGGATCTTTCTCAGGCTGATAGATTTATCTTTATTCGGGCGAGATTCAGACAGAAGCATCCCATACATGAACCTCGTTGGTAGAGCCCGCTTTTTCTTCCTTTTTCCTTTGCCAAGAGAAAAAGGTTGTTCAGCATTGACACGGTTTGGCTGACCTAGAACCGGGTCGACGTTTGAAAAATTGGGGTTGTTTATTTTTACCACCATGAACGCGCCCCTTTGGTGAGAATCTCCGATCCAATCAGCTCATAAAAAATCGAACAAGGGAACTACAAACACTGCAACGGGGGAAATAGAAAAGGTGAGAAAATACTCATCAGCATTGACACAGCAAAGGCATCTAGTGCTCTACTCTCCGATGTTTACATCTAACAAACGAGCTTTGGTCAAAAAGTAAAATTAGCTGACTAAACGCTGCTTTAAGCTGATGGTTGGCCCACGGATGTGAATCGGTTGGAAAGGATTGTAAGATTTGGATTAAACGTTCAGTCTCGTCTCTTTATAAGTATGCCATAAAGTATGGATTTTTAGGCATGTATTCATTTAGCAACAGTTAGTTAAGTGAATCACTCTTCAGTAATATTTCATAATAGGATTATCGAAGATCCTACCTTTTCTTGGAATGTGCACGCCGATTACTACCCTCTAAATGCTCAAGATATAAAAAATGGCAAGTGATTTTCGCTTTTTTGCCTAAACGCAAGTCCAAATGAGCAGTATTTTACATTGCTTAATTATACTAGAACAAAAAAAAAGTCATTTCTTCCATTACCCAGAACGTGAACATTTTTCACTAAGGCTGGAAAATGAGAGTCAGAGACCGGAAATCATCATTTAGTGCTGCAGTTCCCATTATTATATATTGGATCGAAACAAGCTCCTAATCTTTTTTTTATTGGTTAAAACCTGAAAACTAGTCAGTATTATTTTCCATTCATCTTCCTAAATGATACCCGTGGTGGAGGGTGGAGGCTTTATCCGGAACTGGATTCCCATTCAGCTCGACATACGAACTACTTCCCAAGAATAAACGTGGTCACAAAAGCTCAATTTTGCAAGTCACAGGTCGGATTGGGTTTTGGTAAGTTGCGTTCTTTTCCCTTCAGAGCGGGTCGTTGGAACCAAACCCATATCCGTGTCATACAGTCATCCCCAATGAGTGCCGCCGATACCAGCCAAACACTGTACCTTACCAATCTCACCAACCGTATTACGGCATTAGGTAAAAAAATGGCCGAGAATCCTTGGCATTGATGAGGCGTCCAATTCCAGGGACTTGTTTTTTTTTTCTTTGTTACCATGGCGTATATTGACTTGCTTTTTTTAGAGTTGAAATCGTCGTTATACTGCTTGTTTTCAACATATGGCGAGATCCTGGATGTGACGGCAAAAAAGACGGAAAAGATGCGAGAGCAAGCGTTTGTGGTGTATGCGGATCCCGCCGCGGCCACCACGGCCATGCGCAGTTTGAACGGATTCACGTTTTATGACAGACCCATGGTAGGTTTTTGACAAGGAGGGAAAAGAGAAAGATCAAATGGGGAAATTGACACCGCACGGATGGTTGTGTAGAAAATTCAATATGCCAAGACGAAATCGGACGCAGTGGCTTTATTGGACGGGACGTTTCGATTGAGATCGGTGGAAGAAAAGAAAAAGGCCAACGCCAACATGACGGTGCTCGGTAAACGCAACGCCACGGACGAAAGCGGTCAGGTGGCGAAAAAGAGAGATGATAGTGAAGACAGTGACGAAGACGAAGATTAGAAACGCTCAACGTTTCTACCCAACGGTTTCTTTACATGATTCATCACTCTCTCTCTTTCTCTCTCCCTCTTGTTTAATGTGTTCTACACAATGCCTTTCTCGTTTCTTTATTTTTTTTGGATCTGGTTTTCTTTATTGTCATTCCATCATTTTGCGTTCTCCATTTGTCGTGCCTTTATTCCTTCTGTTCTGTCATTATTAAAAGAAAAAGAAAAGATCACATAGATCGAATCTTGAAAACGCATGTACATCACAAAACGGAGAAAAATCAGGCATTCTATACACAATTACTTTGTCAGTATTAACCTTCCGGCCTACGATGACGCTTGATAACTGTAATCGGATCCGAAGCGTTACTTGGAGAAAGTTTGGGTACAAGTTGGAAAGTATGTTTTTGTTTTGAACGCCGGTGTTCAGGCATTGGCTGTTCATCAATGGAGACTGCAGATGAGAGGCGTCGTTGAAGAATATTGGTATCACCGCTTGCAACAGGGCCTTGTGTCATGTAATTTAATGTTCGTGGCGGGGCAATTTTCGGCGATAACGATGGCACTCAAATATGATGCAATAAGCACGGACAGATTTTTGTCGTATCGACGGTCTTGAACTGACCGTCTTCTGGAGCACTCATCGCTTGGTCGAGCTTGGCATTAAACCCGCCGCATACATGTTCTCTGTCGCGACGGTTCCTGCTGCGGTACGATCCGATACAATACAGGATATACCTTTCACCCTCGATTATTCATTTAGTCTTTGGGCAAGAAGCAGTAATTTATAGTATCGTTTACAATGTTCGAGTACTCTGAGAAATAGACAGAAAGGAAACTACAACTTGTTTGATTGAAACAATGGCGGGTTCATGTAGAAAGACTGGGTGACAAAAGTGTTGTTGTATCAACATGCGGTAACCGAGCCCTGGAATCAGTTATTTCATGATGTAGCGTTTGCGACTTTGAGGATCCCCAAGTGCTTGTAACCTGCTTACTGTTATTGATTTGATTTGTTCTATGCTTTTAATCGATGGTCTCAAAGAAAAAAGATAAAGCATCGTTTTCTTAGTGGTATATGTCATTGCTACGGGCTCATAAGCCGTAGCCTAATGGCTGGGTTACCTAAAGAAAAAATCGTAACTCGGATCGGTGCGCCTCTACAGAGATGCTTCAAATTTGTATGGATCCGGCATGAAAAGGCGGTTTCGGATGGATCAAAGTCTGAGCAACAGTAATGAATGCCGGTGCCTTGGGACAGGATAACCTCAAGTGGGAGCCATCGATCGATTCATCATGTTCAATGCCTTTCGGACTTGAAATCATCACAAAAGTCCGCTTGGACTTCTTTTAATGCATGGTCCTTTTGTCTTTTTTTTTTTTTTTCGAAGACGTGAGTGAACTTTTCATAGTGAGAAACCTTTTTGTTTCTTCCCCATTGTTGCCGGGATACCCATAAATTAATTTTTCGCATCGATACAAATGCGGCACGTCTCTCTACACCCAAATCTCGCAAAGTTTGTCTTTTTCGACTTTTCATGCGATGGCTGCCTTTCAACCATTGAATGCATTGACTAAAAAAAAAAAGAGAAGAGAACGGCAAAGAATTTTTTTTATTTTTCCTCCTCTTCCCCGTTTCCTTTTCTTTTTTCCTTTTTCTCTCCCCAAACGCACCCTTTGACCATCACTGCCGACCGACCTCCCGACAGTACTAACCTTCTATAGGGCAGCTGGAAGATACTAACATTTTGTAGGCTTCAAGCCGCTCTGCTCTGTTCTGCTCTGCCTTCCCGCGACGACTTGGTGCCGGCTGATTGGCAATTCAGCAAGTTTTGGCTGTACTAACATTTTGTAGGGCAGTTTTGGTGGTACAAACATTTTGTAGGGGAGTTTTGATGATACTAATTTTGTAGGGCAGTGGTACTGACATTTGTAGGCTTCCGACCAGACGAGCCGGCTCCCGAGCCCATGGCACAGCTACAAGTTGGACAGGGTGGGATAGCGGAACAAGTAGCCAAGTTGTTGGTTGGGGGTCACCCGTCACAACTCATAGCTGAGCGCCAATAATACAATAGCTTTTCTCTTCATCTTCAATTTTCTTTCCTAGTTTACTTTTTCTTATTCAAATTATCTTCTTGAAATAAAAACAATGCCATCTTATGGATAGCAACTTTAATACCGTAAATGGATCAAAATGATTCCCGTTTTCTTCAAAGTCTTTGATTTTATCAATGCATGAGACAAATGTGATCGCCTTGTCAGTCACAGCAACAATAGACACTAAGTAACGCAATATTTAAACGGCGTGCAGAACATGTAGAGAAGATTGGATTGTATCGATAACCGTTTGTGCAAGCAACATCAGTGAGCAATTCCTTGGTTCTTCCTGGTCTTGGTCAATGCTAAAGAGAAACGATAATGTGTACTGTATGTATTTCCTGGTTCCTGTTTTACTTTTCACGTAGTTATTAAAACGTATTTTACAGAAACCCATATATTATTCAAAAGAAGATGCCGTTTGCTTGCCTGGCATAACTGCTTCACGGTATAGCCCCACCCTGAGCTTCGAATCAACATGGACTTCTACCACTCGCGATAAATTTTTGACGGGATTCAAATTGGAAAGATTATGGCTGACTGAACTTCATACTCCCAAGTGTCCCTTTTTTTCCGTGTGTAAACATAAGATTTACCCAAGGGAACTCAAAGGTATGTTGTTATGCAAAAATGATGTTTTGAATTATTATCAAGAAGCAGCAGGAGAATGAGTTTTTCTTTAGGTAGGTGTTCAAGAATTATGACAGAAATCTTAAATAAGTACGGTCTAACTTTTCTGTCCAGGATGCCGTGCTGTATAAGTAAACAGTTCATAGTATCCACCTGTGACGACTTTCGAATATCAAAAACCGTTGGTTCTATTTGAGTACTAAATAGTAACATCAAAAGATGGGTATATGTTTTTGTTTCATGATGCTGAATGAGGGATTGCGATGAAAAAAATCACGAGCTCACAGACAATTTGCCTTTTTAGGCAATCGTACAAGTCCAACAACGTCAGCACAAGTGAGGGGCGGAATTAGGTTTTTTTTTTCTCTTTCCTTTGGTCCTTTGTGGGTTCTCCTCATTCTTTATTAAACGCATAACGATGGATAAAGTGGCACGAAAGAAACTCAATTTGGCGGTTTTACAACGGCACGATCCTGCCATAGTGGATATTCTCGATCAGTCTGCCCATGCCGTCGTCTACAAATTCTCTCCAGACAAACAAAGCTGGGTACGCGGCGAGTCCTCCAAATGCCCTCGCTCCCATTGCTCGCTTTGACTGACGTGCCATATTGTTAGGAGAGACTAGGTTACGAAGGCGTCGTGTTTGTCACCCAAAGGTAACCAAAATGAACATAACCTACATCATGGGTCGTCTACCGCTCGACCATTGGTGGCTGTTGCTAATCTCTGTCATGGTTTGTTTCCCAGGCGACGAGCACCTTATTTTGGATTGTATATATTAAATCGGCAAACCATCGAAAATTACTCTTTATTATTAAGCGACTTTGAAGAAATCAAGTTAACAGACGATTTCATTATCTATCAGACCAACGAAGGTAAAGTGTTTTATCGTTGTCGCTGAACAAAGCTTCGCCCTTTCTGTCTTATCTTTTCACCAGCTAATATTTGCTACTCAAAAAGGACAAGCGTGTGCTCTGTGGTTATTCGAAGAAAAAGATCGGGAACGAATGTTGAAAGTGATGACAAAGTAAGTAGAAGCCTGGTCGAAAACCGGTGCATACGACTGGAATCACTGATTAGGTGAATAGATTGCACGATGGAATAAAAAATATGCCATTAGAACGAGAACAGACACAAACAATACATGCAACCACAGTGGAACCATCTTCTTCTTCTACTACTGCTACTACTACTACAACTACCGCAAGTGCTCCTTCAGTTTCTGCGCCTCTAGGAAAATTGAATCTCCTGCAAATGTTGCAGCAAGCAACGGTTCAACCGTCGCCGAAGGGACCGGAAAATGCGCCTTCACAGCCGGTGCCTGCGCTATCGGCGCCGTCGCCTCCGCATAATCAAGGTGATTTGTTAAAGATTTTGCAACAAGGGATGGCGGGATCGTCTATGCCACCGATGCCACCGCCGCCGCCACCACCACCTGCCGCGATGGCGGAGCAGAATGGACATAAATTACTGGAATTACTGAAACGAACGACGATTCAACCTACGCCACCGACCGAGCCTCCATTACAATACCCTTCCTCCCCTGCCGCCCCCATGTATGGCGCACGACCTTTGGGTACCGAACTTACCAAACCCTTCCAACCGCCTTACCCTGCCCCGATGCGTGCTGGCTCGCCACGGAATCCCGCCGCACTTTTGCAGACATTGCAAGGAGGAAGTACGCCCAGTCGGTCGCCTAAACTCGATCCTGGCGCAGCCTTGATCTCGATGTTATCGCGATCCACGCCGCCCGATCACGCTCCCGCGCTCACCAGTCAAGAAGCCGTTCACTGCAGCGCCAGAGAAATGGAAACTCGGTTAGGGAAGCAACCCGCAGTGGTGTCAAAGGCCGAATTTATTCACCAATTTTTGAACATGGTCCAGGTATGGCAATCGATATCAGGAAAAAGCATGTATTCACAATCAGGCTAACATTGATTTCCGCTTCTCAGCATGATGCCTCATTTTTGGACAATCTGTATGAACACTACAAATCGTCTCAATCTTTGCCTTGCGCTCCTGATAGGTCGATGCCTGTCAATGGATACAGACATGGACCTGCTCAACCATATCCTCGGTAGATACACCGTAATGTGAACCAAAGAAAATGGATATTCTCGTTCAAAGTTTTGACAATCATTTTGTGAAGATTGCCGTGCTAATAATGAGGATAACTCCATCGACATAATAAAGCTTTAATGTTGTAGGTCCTTCTCATAATGTATGATCAAGGATAAAAAGGAAAAACGGATACAATATGGGATCGGCCCAACATAAGCATTTTTAAAAATGGTGATGGGACCGTTGGTCAAAACAATGCATGGATAAAATGAAATTTAGCGGTGTGACTGCGCTTTCCAAAAAGTGGTGGTGAAAGCTCTTGGTCAACGTACGAGGCCACAAAAAAAAAAGGCCTTAGTCTCTCTGCTCGCTTCATTACAAATCATGGATATTAGCACTTCTTACGGCACTCTCGGAGGGCCCAATATTACCATTCGAGAATTATCGAAAAAGCACATTCGATTCATTTTAAGTGATACGGATCTAAGGCAAGTGGTCCCCCGCCCCACTCCCCCTTCACAGTTCGGCAACCTTCTAAATAAACTTGTCAACCGCCTCCCTCTGTCGACGTGCCATTGACAGTGATTAACAAGTTCGTTAACATAGTGTTGCCAATTCGTTGCGAAGAGTCATGATTGCCGAAGTGCCCACAGTCGGTAAGTAGCGTAAAAACGACGATGACTTTTTTAGATCCAAAAGAAGCTTTAAAAAAGAAAAAGATGGCTCACACCCCGATTAGCTATTGACATGGTAGAAATCGAAACGAATACCACTGTGCTGGCGGATGAATTTCTGGCTCATCGTCTGGGTATGGTGCCCATCGACAGTCGCGATGTCGAGAAACTGCGTTACACTAGAGTAAGCTTGGACAGTGTGGGCCAGTAAAAGGAAACAACAGTGATTAACGGATGGAATGGAATCTTTTAGGATTGTACATGCTCACAATATTGTCCGGAATGTTCGGTGGAATTGACATTACACGTTAAATGCACCGAAGATCGTACCAAAGAAGTGACAAGCAGAGACTTGGTCTCGTCGAATCCATCGTTTGTGCCTGTTTTACAAGGTAAGAAATTTACTCGCAGCAAATGAAAAGTGGAGGGCTAAGCCGAGACGGATACATAGACAAGCATGATTCCGGTATTCTTTTGGTGAAATTACGCAAAGGACACGAATTAAAACTGAAATGTATCGCGAAAAAGGTAACTGAAATGGGCCAAACCATGTTATGTGGAAGAAGAAAAGAGTCTGATGTAAGTGGGGATGTCAGGGTGTGGCTAAGGAACATGCCAAATGGAGCCCTGTGAGCGGTGTCTCGTTCGAGTACGATCCATATAACAAATTACGGCATACCCAATACTGGTTTGAAGAAACCGAGGAGGAATGGTACGTGCTTATTTTATGTTCATTTCAAGCGGTCAATGGATTTCCTAAACCTTGGTTATGATATATAGGCCGTTGAGTAAAAATGCCAGCGAGGAAGAAGCGCCAGATCCAAATGCACGTAAGTATTGAATATCTTGTTGATGGGGATATCGGGACAATTGAATTTACGGATGATGGTTTTTATTTCCAGCATTCGATTACAACGCCAAGCCTGATCGTTTTTATTTTGAAGCCGAGGTAAAAGAGATCCATGCGAAAGTATGTAGAATGCTTTACTGATGTATTTTTGATTTCAATGTAGACGGTGGGTTCATTAGCTCCGGAAGAAGTGGTGACAATGGCGCTGAAAACCTTGGTGGATAAGTTGGCATATGTGCAAATGCAGATTCAAGAAGAAGTCGATACAAAGGAAATGGACACGGGAAGTGGTTGGAACAATTACTAAATGTGAATATACTTCTCCCTTAACCTCCACCGCCCCAAAAATAAGAAAAAGAAGAAAAGGACGTACCGATGATCATCCCAACTAAACTAAAAACCCTACTACTCAATTTTACGTTTACATTTACCACCAAAAGGAAAAAAAGATAAAGAACAAGTTTTGATTCCATTCTTGTTGAACCATTGAGCCCATCGCTCTTTGGTCTTGATTGTGCAAAATCGGGAACAAAGGGTTTATTAAATTACTACGTAAGCGATTTTAGGAGACCTGGGTTGAACGGTATGGAGCTGGGATTTTTTTTTTTCTACTTTATGGATAACTGTAAGAGGAGAGCTTTTTCCGCTATTTGGCGGCATGTTGAGCTTTGTAATACTGAAGAAAGGAGCAATTGATTAGATCTATAATGGTGCAAGCCAACGGATGAAATCGTCAGTCACTTACCTCGATGCTAAGTTTAATGCCTTCTTCAAGACCGACTTGGGGTTCATAGCCGAGCAATTGTTTGGCCTTGCTAATGTTAAAGTAGCGGGAGCTCATGGCTTGCTTGATGCGGGCGCGGGTCAAACCTTCTTTGAGTTGGCTTCGATCCCAGAATAGTTCCTTGATGCTAAAGATGGTTTCGCCGATTAAAGCAATGATCATGCTTGCATTGTAGGACAAGACGATCTTTTTCGAATTCGGCATATGGCACCCATACTCGGCCCACACCTTGGAAGCAAAGTCCCAGAACGGCACAGGGGTTCCGTTGGTCAAATTAAACGCTTGACCGGCCACAGGCGATTCCGTATCCACCAATTTCTCGGCCGCCAACACGTGAGCGTACGCGACATTGCCCACATATGTGAAATCCATCAACGACGTATTATCGCCAATCTGGAATCGATGCTGACCTCGTTGACACACTTCAATCATGCCCGGAATCAACTGACGATCGCCAGGACCGAAAATAGCCGAAGGCCGGATAGTGCACGTTCTCAATGTCATCTTGTCATTGGCAGCCAACACGATCTTCTCGCATTCCATCTACAGAAAAAACCCCCAAAAACGTACCATAAGTTCCTCATTCCTTACTTTGACGCTTCATCATCCTGCAAGCTTGTATGTCTGGATGCTTGTCATTACGGAGCTTCATCAGATGAAACTTACTTTGGACTCGGTGTACACGTCAATGGGAACGGGTGGGTAAGGTGTGTGTTCGTCAACATTGACCATGGGTTCCCCGGTAGAGATAACACTCCCTGAACTGGTAACGACAAGAATTTGAACGCCCATCTTCTTGCAAGCATTCATAATGTTTTGTGTGCCGTCGACATTGATGGAAAAGTACAAGTCCCGAGGAGGATTGCTCGAATTGACGTGCGGTGGCGACGCGGTGTGAATGACAGCAGTGATGCCTTGAAGCGCGGTACATACATCATCCATATTACGCAAGTCACCCGCAAAGTATTTTACATCCGGTTCAGGTTCAGTAGGAATCACCATGTCAAACACAGCAATACTCGACCCATCGTTGCGAAGACGAATCTGTTCCTGAACGTGACGACCCAAGAACCCGTTGCCACCAATAACTAGGTACGAATGTGGCATCCTGTCTCTCTGTGTGTATATGAAAAGAGTATGTGCACGTGTGCAAAAGGGGGTGTGTGTGTGTGTGTGACTAAGACTAAGTCAAGCAGGAATACAAGGGTGCCAAAAGTCTTATCGGGCAGCTTCTCCGGCGGGCGAGTCCCAATTTCCTCACTTTGGTTCTCGTCACTGCTTCTCTTCCGAATTCATGGTCCGCTATTTCCCTTTTTAGGCGTTCTTAGCACCTCTGTCTGTATGTAACGCCTTTCATCGTAACGCTAAAAAAAACATCAAAAGAGAAAAAGGTTGAACTCTATCATCCTGAGAATAGTCATACTAAAGATACCAGACGTTGTTTTGTGTAATGAAAGGTTGGAATTAATGCCATCAACCTTGTGGACTCACTTGTCAGCACCGTATATGTCAGTGTTTATTTGAATTATCAGGATCATCATCTATTATATCTCTCTCTATATTACCATATATCCGCCTAGATGGAAATAAAACACACTTTTTGACATATAATCCCCATAAGAAGAAGCAACCGAAAGACAGTGAATGAAACAAAAGACGGCAAGCAAGGCCCGGGAAGGGAAACTTTCAATATCGTAACCGTAGCCTCAAAAAACGCGGAGCTGTGCATGAGGAAATTCTATCAGATACCAATGGACATTTTCTTCTTGGATTTATCATCATTGACCTTTTTTGGGAGGTTGAGATCTCCAAGTCAGGTAAAGAAGTGGGCCATTAAAGAAACCAGGGCGTCAAACCGTACATCTGGGACAGAAGTAGAAACTTTGGCGTTTGGATTGTGGCTGGTGACAATATCGGGAATAAAAGTCAAAGATCGACCATTCATGCACACAAGTTTGATGTCTCCATATCTTGACAAAGAGCTTTCGGAAAAAAAGAAGAACGGTGCTCAACGTGAATCGGAATCGGGATAAGTAAGAATAAACTTCGAAAGGTAGTGAGAGATGACTGGAAAGCTTTGACATATTCATCTTGGAATCAGGGCAGCTATCGACGCCCAGGATTTTTTTTATCGAAAGCATTGGGGATTTGAGGATGCGTGTCACTTTTTCTTGCAAGGCCGGCCCCTAACGCACTGTAGGCAGTCAGGGCGACGAAACAAGCGGGTGATCCATGACTGCTGGAATGTTTGATGCAAATGCAACCGTGACGGTATGAAACGAGCATGGTGCAGGAGAAATGGGTATTCCGAAGAACCTTACGGAATTGTGTCCGTTGTCGCTCTGGCTGGAAGGCAATCACATTTGTTTCATGTACTGACAATTATACGACTTTAAAGAAAATGGAAATCATTTGATCATTTTATGGTATCAAAATTGCTATCCAAAAGATGGCATTTTTTATTAGAGAAGAATTTCAATGTGAAAAAAGTAACTACGGAAGAAATTGAAAATGAAGAAAAAAAAAAGCTATTGTATTATTGGCATTCAGCTATTAGTTGTGACGGGTGACCTCCAACCAACAACTTGGCTGGGCAAGTTGTTGTAAACTTGTTCCCCTACCCCACCCCCGGTCCAACTTATAGCTATGCTATGGGCTCGGGAGCCGGCTCGTCCGGTCGGAAGTCTACAAAATGTCAGCACCACTGCCCTACAAAATGTTAGTGTAACCAAAACTGCCCTACAAAACGGTTAGGACAACCAAAACTTGCTGAAACGCTAATCAGCCGGCAGCAAGTCGTCGCGGGAAGGCAGAGCAGAGCAGCTTGAAGCCTACAAAATGTTAGTACTCTCGGGAGGTCTGTCGGCAGTGATGGTCATCAAAGGGTGCGTTTGGGGAGAGAAAAGGAAAAAAAAAGGGAAACGAAAAGAGGAGGAAGAAGAAAAATTCTATGCCGCAGCCCTCTTTTATGCCTTTTTTTTGTCAATGCATTGAATGGTTGAAAGGCAGCCATCGAATGAAAAGTCGAAAAAGACTAACTTTGCGAGATTTAGATGTAGAGAGACGTGCCGAATTTGTATCGATCCGTAAAATTAATTCATTGGGTATCCCGGCAACAATGGGGAAGAAACAGAAAGGTTTCTCACTATGAAAAGTTTCACACACGTCTTCAAGAAAAAGACAAGAGGACCATGCATTAAAAGAAGTCCAAGCGGAATTTTTTGACGATTTCAAGTCCGAAAGGCATCGAACAAGATGGAAGTGGTGCACGGATCCGGTTTACATGATCCTGTCCCAAGGTACGGCATTCGTTACTTTTGTTCAGAATTTGATCCATCCAAAACCGCCTTTTCAAGACGAATCCGTACAATTTTGAAGCATCTCTGTAGAGGCGCACCGAGCCGAGTTACGGTTTTCCCCTGGTTTTTTTTTATGCCAAGCATTAGATTACGGCTAATACGCTAATAGTGATAAATATATTTATGAAGAAAACAATGATTGATAATTTTTGACGCAATGATAGGAACTAGGGATTTCAAATGAGCATGGTTCAGGAATCATCAAGTTCCAACAGATTATTGAAAACAGCTGCCAGTATCCATAGTCCGCTGTCCATGAACAAAGCCGGAAACCGCTGTATCAAGGTCTGAAATCCGATAATGTGGATTTCGTCCCGAACTTGACAATCTATAAAAGCTATGTTTTGATCTATTTTAATCGACACATTTTCTTGCGTTTGCTAGAGTAACAAAGAGGATCATTGGTTGTTCTGCTGGTAGCCGTTGCAGTTTTTTTTTATTCTTATAAATGTGTAGACGAATTCTATGATACATGAATCTGGATTTCTCCGGAAGGACGCTGCGTCGGAGGCGAGCTGTCGGAGGAGGGGGACGTAGCTTTGAGTTGCTGTAATGCATAGTGCATACTTTCTAGTTGGAGCTTGATACACTGTTTCAAGTCCCACCTTTTGAGGGTGGGATCGCGAGGTAGATACAAAGTATTGTCCAGTTCGCGCACCAGAGCTGGATGGTCATAAGTGTCAATGGCCGATTTCGCATCGTTTGGTAATACGGTCAAGTCGTGTTCGTCCACTTCTTTCAATAACTGCTCGTCCGTACACAAGGTACTGGTGGGGCTTGCACGCACGCTTTTGTTTGTACTGCTGCTTCCGCTCATTTCTCGCAGACGCGAGGCCGCAGTCACCTCTTCAGGTTCCACCACCACCGGTTTTCGACTGCTTGGATCGTCGGCCACACTGGACTGGGCAAAAATTTGCGACGCGTACCGTCCGTGAGCCCACCAAGCCTTTAAATAGGTGAACTTCCATATCTCGTCAATTGACGCGAGCCATCGTGAACGAGGAATAGGTCGATGGAATTTTTTGGTCGCGGACGCTCCATCCGCCATCGCAGGATCATTGCTCGTTGCCGTGGTGAATTTGCCTACGTATGGATGTTTAGCCCGGCGGGCAAACAGGCGAACAAATTTCACTTTGGTCCAAATGGTAAAGATTATCAAAGGCAGAATCGCCGTTGCCGCTGACAGCACCCCTTTGAGGTAGAACAAGCCCACCATTGTCAATTGAAATATAAGCAGTCCATCCGACGTGTACCGTGCCATGCGTTGATAGTGCCGTGACCCGCCGGATTCGTACCGACGCACGTAGCAATAGGCAAACTGATGTCGGTAACAAGCCAAAGCTAGTGTGTAATAGAATAAGGCGAAAATAAGGATAAGAGGTTGAATGACCGAGTACGTAACAGTGATGACCAGCACGAGGATGTGATTAGGGTAATAGTAATAGTAAGGAAACGACCACGGCGATGTGAATCGCTTGAGAATGCGCGGGGTTCGTGAAATCCACGGTACGGTAAGGATAAGATGACCAAAAATTTGAGATCCAAGTTGAATCAGTTCCATGGCGTGGGTGGCGGAATTGAACAGGATGTAGTTAAGGAAGAAATTGGCTCCCTGCGGCAGCGAATTAGCGAGCAACTGAATCAGCTTGCCTGGCTCATATAATACATCCAACATCGTTGACAGAAATGTCGTGCCCAAAAGGAATACAATCAACACATTGAAAATAGCGAAATGATAATATCTTCCAAGCACGCAATCTTCCAATTCCGAGTAGGACACGAAATCTTGCTGCTTTGATATTTCTGTTAAACATTCATACCCACAACGACGAAATCAGTTTGCCACGGTATTTTCACAATTTAAATGCGGGTTCCAACGACATTTACCGAGCAAGATCCATGGCAATAAACTCATAAACAAGGTGACGAGCAAGGCGGGAAGGATATTCTGAATAAAGCTGCGCACGACAATGGATGTATCGAGGAAATATCGAAGAAATCCGAAATGTTGCGACAGAGAATCAATCGACGTTAAACCGAGAATGAACGAAATCGGGAACAGCCAGAAAATGGTGAGCGTCCTAAAGAAGTAAAAAGAATTAGAGATTTTGCATTGGCGAATCCAACTTTGCATTGCGTGAAGAAAAACAGGACTCCTATTTTTTTGAGCTGAGGACTTACCAGACGGCAATGAATACAACGCATTGGCGCAATTTGCCCATCATCTTGTCCCGACGTCCTCTTCGTAACAGACTTGGCCATAAAAGATCCCTGGGTTCCGGCGCCATACGGGTCTCCATGACACCAGGTTTCCAGGACGTGACAATCTGGGCACAAATTTGCGCCGAATGTGGTGATCTGGAGAAATTAAAAAAAAAATGAATGAGCCTCTCCTATTTTGCGGCCCATTTGGGGTCAAAATACTTGCGCAAAGGTTGCGAATGCAGTGCCGGTGGGCATGTAATATTCGGGTGACTCATTCACATTGCGAAGGCGTTTAATCTCACTATCAAGTTCTTCCAATTGGTCCATCAACTCCTGCATGGCTTCCAAAGAGATGCCTCGTTTCTGCGCTTTTAGCGGTAATTCCGTCCATTGGTCCTCATCGAAAAGAACCGATGCTGGTTTATCTTCTTGAATGATGATGCGAGCCAGGGCAATAAGCTGGAATTCTAATTGATCGAGCCATTTTTCTCGCCGCACAAAAGCTCGTTCCAATGCTTTGCATGCGGTACGACTGACCAGTGTAATGGATTCAATGGACCCGATTTGCGCACTGGAGAAATGGTAGCGTAGTGAAGCTTCGTTCCGAAGGTGATTGGGTACATTGGATATCAGGATGGACCGCGCATGAATCAAGTGACTAGGACCTGTGACCTGCAGTAACTGCAAGTGATGCCAGTGGTTCACAAACAGCAGCCACAGCCAGGTGAGACTGACGGAGAAAATGAAAAGTACATGGACCCACAGGATGGGATTATGATCGGGTATGTTGGCAATGGACAGCGAGTACAAGGTCGAGTTACTTCGAAATTGGTCGACGTGGTGATCGTCGAGGGTGGCATTCGGCAGGGCGGTATGAGTCATATCCCATTCGCTTCGTTGATCCCAGGGTGACGCCGTCCAGTGAATGGAAAGCAACACAGGACAGACGATCAAGGCTTGCAATACGAGAAAATGGACGGCCATGCGTAGAAAACGAAGGTACATGGTAGCGTCCAGTCCGACTCGTTGGATGTAGTACGGTTCGTCCAACCAAAACGTTGCTTTCAACCATGCAAAAGGTGTTTTCGATAATGGAGGAGGGGCTGTATTGCTAGACAACAAACAATGAATTCTTATCAACAACGCATGATACCATGATGCACAACTAGTAGGATGCGGAAGATGGCTTACGTGAGCAATCGAGTACGAGGCGAGAAAAGGCATTGCATGGAGTCTAGCCTTCGACAGCCTTCGAATGCAATGACGCATACAGCGCTGATGGTGCAAGATATGCCAAAGGTGGTGGAAAGACCGAGAAGTGTAGGAACGTAATAAGCCGTTTCTATCGTAGCCATACTAAATCATTGGAATTCGTTAGACAACAGGTAAGAAAAAACAATGCCAAGTGTCAGTGGAAACAAGGCTAAAAAGGAGGAGGATAGAAAAAAACCAATAAAAAAAGACCAAGGCCAACCTTGAATTATTGTCTCTTTTTTTTTTCTCCATGTCCAAAAGGAATTGTTCATCGGTCGAAAAAAAACAAGGAGGTGATCTAGGGGATCGGGTCAACTCACAGGGAGGAGCGAAGCAGAGATAAATAGTGGTGTTGCCTCTCTCTCTCTCTCTCATACCTTGTGAGTCTTTCTAGTTTTATGCCTCAGCGTGTCACTTCAGCGTACTACTTGAATACTAAAAAAGGCCCTCTTTCATGAGGATGCATTGACGTTTGGATTACAAAAAAAAACCATATTAATTCCTGGTTTTCCTAATTTGGCAATTTGAATCCCAAAAAGTTCGTTTTCAAAGCGGTGGTTTCTAGTTGAGCAGGAGGGGGGAGTTTTATCTTTTTTTATTTTTCATGATCTTGATGTTATCAAAACAGTATGTACAGAACAACAATGGAAGCTTGCTAATTTTTTGGGGGAATTCATTTTGCGTGGCTTTCTTTCAATTTTTTTTCCACTGAATGTGCAGCGACGTTTTCCTTTTTCATGCTATTTTTTCTCCTGTTTTCTTACTTTTTTGACCATGTGGTTGGTTTTTCTATTTTTTTCTTGGAAAAGCCCAAATATGTAAAAAAAAAAAAAATCCCAAAGGAATGATAAGTTACATCACGAAGGAAATATATGCTGTTGTTTTCTAAATGAAGATGGGTTTCGCACCGGCATTTGCGTTGGAAGAAGAAAAAGGTGGAGGATGAGCAGCAGCAGCCGCGGCCGGTGGTGGCGGAGGTAGTGGAGGTGGAGAAGGAGCCCTTTGAGCATGTTGACGTTTTTTACTTGCTTTTTCTGCGACGACACCTGGGGGTTCAGGTGTCATGAGGACCAAATTACCACGTTGATGGATGGGTGTTTCAGATACGTGATGGACGTGCTGAGTCCCGGCTTCATTCAGATCACACACATCAATGTGTCGCACAAAGTCATCGGTCATGATTTGTTTGAGTGTGTAACGACGACTAGGCTCGAGTTCCAAAATACCGGTCATGACAGATCGAGCTTCACGAGGAAGTAATTTCAGGAGACGGAATTTTTGCTGGTTATGATTGGTGGCAAACGCACGAAACGACGGATCTGAATGACGTGGTAACCGCCATGGAAACCGTCGAATGGTCATGCAAATGAAAATAATCCCGCATGACCATACATCCGACAATCGAGGGTCGTATTTGGCTTGGGTATACTGTTCAGGTGCAATGTAAGGGTCGGAACCATAAATACCTGAGATAAGGAAAGAAAGCGTGATCAATACAATGACAGTTGGAACTACACGGAAATGTCATAAATTACCTTTGGTGAGCGTGATGGTGTTTTCGTAAGGATATTTGAAAACGGAGGAACAACCAAAATCGATAATTTTAAGAATGCCCATATGATCGAGGACCAAGTTATCGAGCTTGAGGTCGCGGTGGGCAATACCGATACCGTGGAGATAATCGACGCCGTTGAGGAGTTGACGCCAACAGCAAGCGATTTCTTCGCGCGACATCATGCCGCTCATAACAATATTGAATAAATCGTTGGGGGCATACTCCATGATTTCGTAGAAATTGGCTCCATCCTGGATAAGATCCAAGGTTTCGATCACATTGATATGATGCAATGTCGATCCGATGCAGAATTCCGCCGTCACCTTTTTGATGTAATCTTTCTCACTCTCGCACGCCAGCCTCTTTCGAAATTGTTTGACTGCGAATGTCTTTTGATCCGCGGTGCGGCGAATCAGCCTCACCGAACCCCCGGCACCTTTGCCAATATAACGACCTACATTAATGCAGAGCAAAAAAGACGCAGCCAAAAAAGAAAAACAATATAAGATTTCATGCATTCTTCCTTTCCTGGCAAATATGCCTCAAAAAGCCTCAAAAAAAAGAGTCATCCCAAAAAAAAGCCCTCTCCTTACCCCATTTGCCATACCGCCCCTCGATATCTTGGCGAAACTGGTTGGCAAACGTATCGGACTTGGAATCGGCGAGCATGGCCATGTACGATTCTGCGCGAAAGAAGCGACGAAGATCAGACCAGCCTGGCCATGCATCTTTGTGCGGACGGGAATGATGAGGATGGTCTTGTGGATGATGAAAATGGGTCTGATGGAATAATTGGTTGTATTGGGGTTTCTTAAAAACGAATTGCGGTGGGGTGTATGGGTGGATGATGGATGTTCGAGGACTGGGAAGCACAAACGACGAAGGTGGGGTATCGTTACACGGTAAGGAGGAAGAAGAAGACGAAGCCGAAGAGGAAGACACCGGTGTGAGAGGTTTCGACCGCCGTACGGATCTCGAAGCGGCTTTCTGAAGTCGTTTTGTCAGTTCATGAATATCTACGGCGGGAATATCATGCGAGTGCAAATGACGATGACTCGCTGTGGCATGGCTCACAATGGCCGGGGTGATGGTCGGACTGGAAGGCATCGATCGTTCAGGTGTAATCAAGCCGTGGGGTATAATAATTTGAGGCATCAAAGGAAAAAAGAAGACGCTTCTTACAGAAAAAAAAATGAATAAAAAGTAGAATACAAGTGCAAGAAAATGAAAAAGAATAGAAAAAAAAAAGAAAGCGATAATCCGCCGATATTATTTATAAGGAAAACAAGCCAAAAAAAAAAATGTAGAAAAAAAGGATGATGAGCGAATAAATATCAAAGAGAAAAGGAGAAAAGAAATAGGGTTGCGATATTTTATATATACTTAAAGATGAAACAATGGAATCAGTTGAAACTTATTTTTTTTTCTTGTAATGCGACTCTTTCACGCTGCGCAAAAAAAAAGTGTAAAAAAATGGAACTTTATGTCACCGGAACTGAGGCGACGCAAGTAACCAGCATGAATTCATTCAGTTTTGTTGGGTGTACAAAGTGAGAAGAAAAGGAAACAAGTCAAGTCAATCTTTAATCGATGAGTGTGTGTGTGTATGTGTGTGTGTGTGTGTGTGTAATGTGAAAAAAAACACACACACGCACAAAAGAGACAGTATCTATAGGCGGAAAAGTGAACGTTTCCATTGCGCTCAACTGCGTCACACACTGCTTCTTTTTCTGGTTTAATTAAAACAAATGGGAAAGGAAGACACTTACGGCTTAAACGGGTTATTGACAAGCACAGCTTTTTTTCTTTGTTTCACCTACCTTTTCTGGTTGTCGATGGAATTTGTTGCCATGTCGATGGAAATGACGAGAGAACAGCGTAACGGGGTTGGGGGGTTGGGTGGAAACGAGAAGAAAAAAAAAGTTACGACTTTCAAGGGGGCCACCTGAACCAAGCCAAAGGGGGACCTGGGATAAAAAAGAGATCACTCAAATGCCGCGATAGGAAGAACAAGGGGGTGCCAATGGCAAAAAAATAGAGGACCAAAAAAAAAGGCCAAAAGAAAGTAAACTTTTACTTTACTTCTTCTTTTTGCTTCTTCTCTCCCTTTAGTGGTTCCCAAAACTTTGTTATACCTTTATTTTTTCAGGGCATCGCCTTTTTTCTCACTGTATTCTATTTTTTCTTTATTGTGATTATTGTTTTTATTATTCTTGTCCTGATGTTCCACAAGACGGTTTCAATTGAACTACTTGAACCGGTGGTATATTTGCGTGACGCCAAGGACCGAAGAAGTGTAAATTTGTTGCACGGTCACATCAAGTTATACTTACGACACCCTCTCACTGTCCAAGCCATCACTCTCCGATTCGTTGGTTCTTCTAAAACCATCTGGCCAGAAGGTAAATCCGTCATAAGAGAGAAAAAAAAAACACACCATCCTCAAAAAAAAGAGAGAAATCTCAAAACAAAACGAAAACATACATGATGGATGAATGAATCAATGAAAGGAATTTACGTTCCAGTTCTACTACTTACTAAGACGATGAACAATACGACAAGCATACGTTGGTGGACTCGGTGATTCCCATTTACTGCGCACCGACGGTACTGCAGAAAGGCAAGACGGTATTCCCTTTTGAGATCCTGCTCTCCAACACGCTGTCGGAAACGATTGAGTGTGAACTCGGCCGCGTTCACTATAAACTGCAATGTCAGGTGCATGTGAAACGGTGGTTCAACAAAATTTTAAAGACGCAGCATCCCGTCATATTAGTGAGGGCGCCTAATGCTGATGCACCTCGTTCGTTTATGCATACGACATTCATTCAGGGCTCGCCATTCTTGACGACTATTGAAACACTCCATCTGACCCCTGGATTGTCTCTAGCCCTGTCGTTTTCATTCGCCCGTTCCGCTGTCATCCACAGTATTGTAGTGAAACTCATCGAACGGCAAAAATTCCGCGCGCCATCCAAACATACCACCCGTCTGCTACATCATGAAATTACATTAGCGCCAAACCATAACCTTGCCGCCGAACCCTGTTCAGGCTCGGAAAACACATTTCGATACAGCTACAAAGTACCCAATTTGGTCCATCCGTCCGCCATGCACCCACTCATTCGTATACGTCATTGGGTCCAGGTCACACTTATTTTAAATCTGAAGGATCCCCATGGCCAAGCTTTTCAGGAAGAATTAATGATTGAAACCCCCGTGTCGGTTCTATTGCGTTCCATCGACGATTACATCACTCTTCCCGAATACAAACAAACATCAACATCCGTATTACCCGTCTTGTCCAAACGATCGCCACCCCCATCTTATGAAGGCCTTCTCTCCTCCATCTGAACACCCTAAACTGGCTCGCTCTCAACCTGATTATATTTGATGATAAAATCTGATCGTCCTCTGTAAGATATAATAATAAAAAAAGAAAAAACATGTCAAAAAAAGCTGGATTGTGATGGGTATATGTGGACATGCCAAATAGTGCAGCTCACAGGGCGTTGTTGCCTGTCATCATGCAGTGTTGCCGAACCCGCCTGTTGCCGAAACTCCATTCTTCAGGGCACCTTGCCGATCTGATACAGTACCTTTCAGAATTTTTTTTTCACGGATCATCTCCCATTTTCCTTTCAGTGATGGATGGTAGCTTATGAGGTAAATAATGTGATTTTTTCTTGCCAAATGCAAAAACACCTCAACCTGTTTGCAAGGAGATAGGGATGTACCTGCGGAAAGAATTTCAAAGAAAAAATAGGAGTCCACGAATCGCTGTTGGTCAATAACAAGCGGTAGTTTGATCATCCAACTACTTCTCTCTATCTATCAGAATGTATATTTGATTGGAAGAGCTTTACGACGCAGAAACATGAATAACACATTGGTTACTGCAATGACTAATAACTAATATGATATCGTCAATCACGCAAGTAGAATCGCATCTAGCGACTTTTAAAAAGGAACATATGATTCAATGTTGAGCTGGACGTCACTCTTTTCAAGCACCTTGTCAGCCGTTTGCCAGTGATTTAACTAATCTCATGCGTTCTAAGGAAAGTAAGTACCGTATCACCATTAATTAAACAAACAACCTTCCAGCAAGAACGAATCATGGCATGAAATAAGATGAAAATGGCTATCTAATGATACATCCAAAAATTTCAATAGAATCTCTCTGTGCTAAATAAGTTTAACCACCTGTCATTTTTTGGTGATATTTTTCCAGAGAGAAATTGGGGAAAAAAAAAGTGAAAGTGACAGGGTGCCTGAACTAGCAATTTACCGCAGGAATGGTGGCTGAGAATTTTATTTCGTAATTTCCGTCTTGTTTCTATAAATTCAACTTTCTTTTTTATTGAAGATTCCGAGAAATTGGGGGCTCCAAACCATCTGTAGTTGACCATGGTATTTCTACGTTACTTGCAAACAGCGGTACGACGATATCATACAGGATTGCGACCAAAGCCGAATGATAAGGTGGTGCTTGCCATGTCTGGTGGCGTCGATTCGAGTGTTTCCGCAGCATTACTTAAGCAACAGGGATTTCGGGTGCAAGGCATCTACATGCGCAATTGGGATACAGCCGATGAACGAGGCGTTTGTACCAGTGCAGAGGATTGGGAGGACGTTCAAAGAGTGTGTTTCAAATTGGATATTCCTTGCGAGCAAGTGGATTTCGTCAAGGAATATTGGACCGATGTGTTCCAGCAAACCCTGGATGACTACGCAGCGGGTCTAACGCCCAATCCGGATGTCATGTGCAATCAATACATTAAATTTGGTTCGTTGATTTCAAAGGTACCAGTGGACGCTTGGTTCGCTACGGGACATTACTGTCGTACCTACGATGGACGTCTCTTGCGAGGAAAGGACCGAAATAAAGATCAGTCGTACTATTTATCTACCGTTCCTGAAGACGCTCTTAGACGCACCATGTTCCCGCTCGGCGAATTCGAATCCAAAACTCAGGTGAAAAATCTCGCTGAACAATTGGGACTTCACGTTGCGGCCAAACGAGAGAGTATGGGGATCTGCTTCGTGGGCCAACGACGCCGGTTTGCCGATTTCCTTGCAGAATACATTGACCAGCCCCCGGGTCCTGCCGTAGATCTGCAAGGCAATGTCATTGGCCAACATCGTGGATTATTCGGATATACCATTGGTCAAGCCTCCCACATCTGTCACGGACCTCACAAATGGTGCGTCGCCGAAAAGGATGTACCGAATAATACCCTCATCTGCGTTCCCGGTTCCAATCATCCTGCTCTCTTCCATTCTGCTTGCACTGCCCGCAACTGGGTTTGGATCCATCCCAGCACCGCTTTAGAAGGAGAAAAACTTGTCGATGCTCAAGTCCGTTATCGCCAATCACCGCAGAAAGCCATCTTATCAAAGCAAGGCGATCGATACACTGTACGGTTCCTTGAACCCGTACGAGCCATGGCGCGTGGACAACAAGTGGTAGTGTGGGACGGGGACTGGTGTTTGGGAGGCGGCGTCATTGATACCATTGAATCCGCTTTTCCATCACCGTAAAAATCCCTTGGAGATTTCGCTCAAGGAGCGACAAGATTATTTTTTTTTCCCTTTCTTGTTTATATTTTGATTGTAGATATTGGCAATTGTATTTTTGTATAGAGTGGGTGATCTATCTGGTATAGACTTCCCAATACCACCCAATCCTAATGTTGTCACATTTCTCCATAATATGCGAAGCATACTACACTGTGTACAGTATGTGGATTGAGGTCGTTCATGCCGCTGGTTCCTTTTTTTTCAAAATGTCTTTATAAAGATCAAGGTGCGATTCCATAGATGATGAATACGTGAGTAGTGGGGAAAGGGGGCCGGGGAATTTGCGAGTAGATCGAGAAGGGAAGTGGTAGTAGTTTGGATGGATTGATGACCACAAGGAAAAAAAAGTAGATGGCAGGATTAGAAGAAGATGTAGGTGAATACAAAGACAATAACGGCAATGGCGATCACGACCTGCACTGGATATCCTTCGGTAGGGCGCGGTCTTTCCAATTGAGCCAAATGTTGATGAACTGCGTCCAAAGGCTGGACGGTGGGAGCTAATTTTCGGCCTGAGGCACTGTATTGCAAGCGGGGACGAACACTGGTAGGCGGTTCCTGACGTACCGCATCCAATTGTTTCCTCAATTGTTCAATGGTTTGACGAGCTTCGGTAAGTTGTTCCTGTTGTTCGTCATGCTGATTGCGACGGGATGGATCGGAGGCCGTGCTCGCAGGTTTTTGGCTTTCGACGCTGAACGGAGTGTCGTTGGACCGATAGGAGGACGAGGAGATACTCGGGGCAGCTCTGGACTGGGGTGCAACCGCTGCTGTGGACTGCGAGTTTTTCAGATGACAAAGAGAACATCCTTTTTTAGACAATGGTCATGACGTTGAATAGAAAGCCCGCCGGTCTTTACCTTGTCAGTCTCACCATTGACCAAGGACTCTGGTTGCGTATGACTTTCCTCAAGAGGCATGAAAGCGCATTTAATTTTATGCTGATGAATACCGGAACCTGGTTGACCTTCCAATGCTGCCCACTAATGGATCCATGATGGTGTAAGATTCCCCATCCCAAACTCAAATTTCATCCGCGTGATAAAAGACACATACCAAGCTTCCCATGTCCATTGTTTCCTTATCACCGGGTAGAATAGCGGTCTGGATCAAAAATTTATCCTTGCAAATAATATCATTGGCAGAATCCTGCTTATGCGGTTGATACAACACTGGCTCACGGTGAGTAAGCACATACACACAGGGACACAAATTCGTTGTTGACTGGAGAGCGAGTATTACCTTGAATCTCCATCACCTGTTGCGGGTCAATGCGACTGGCATTGGGACGAACAGAGTATTGCTTAGGTGCAGTTGTTTTCACTTTAAAGACAATAGGAACCGACTCGAGATTACGAATGACCACTCGTACCTTACTCGTTCCCGTCAATGGTCCTAACCACAATATGCACAGAAAGTAGCCATTCTCAGTCAGTCTACTTTGATACGTCGACCCCTACAGAATGCCCATGTATTTACTTTGGAAATATAGAGTATCGGCAGGTTCCAGATGGACAGACATTTTACAACAATACAAAGAAAAAAAAAGACTGAACAAAGAAAAAAGCACTCAAGACATTGGAAAAAAAAAAAAAGGTGTACGAAATTTGACGTCATCCCAGAAAAATTAAAAATTTGACAATGATTCCCCACTCAAAAAGGCCGATGTGAAGAACAGACCACCCCATCTTTCCATCATGCACCATAGTCCATGTACATTTGTTGCAAGTCTTGCGACTTGCATTGGAGGCAGGAAGCAGCGAAATAATATAATTAGAGAAGAAATGTCGTGAACCAGGCTTGTAACCCAATGTATGTGACGTAAAAAAAAAAAAAAAAAAGCGAAACAACAATTGTTAGACTACATAAGAAACCTTGGCTGCATGCCGCTCTGCTACTGCTTTATCTGCAAGACATCGTTCCAAGTGATTCTAGAATTCGCTTGAAAGTTGCAATCAAAGAATTGTCTCTGATGGTATTGAAGAGGTCATCCATTAGTGGAGCGTAGCAACAATCATCCCTCCACGCTCAGAAGTGTTGCTTGACAATGAATGTTCCATGCTACGTTACTGAGTTCAAGCATAACCATCCCAACATCTCATACTTGATTAGTATGTATACCCGCTTTGATAAATAGAATAGTCGAATATTGCATGAATCTGTGCGCAAAAAGAATGTGAGCAGAACCCAGAAATAAAAAAGGATAGTCTTTTCTGAGTCCGTCTTTGCTTTGATGATGAATTGAGTATAGTGGACTTCAGGGTTGTCAACTGAAAAGGAGGATCAAGCCATGGAAAAAGCGCCCGATTCGGAAGGTGGATTTTGAGTTTTGCGTTCTGGCCCAGAATCCCCGCTTGTTGATGGTGACACCAAATCAAAAAGATGGAAAAAACGAGAGAGAAGATAATATTTCGTGATGTTGATTTGCCATATGCACGATATCTTTGGGCAGCGGAGATTCAAGGGCGGAGATGCAAGTGCATTTGTCACAAGGTCATGTGAACTATATCGGGCTGCTCATCAATCAAAATAGGTTATCCAACCCTATAAAACACTGGGCGGCCTGTGTTTCCATCATGTCAGTTTCTTCTTCTTTTTACCGTTTTCTTTCCATCCTACTGCGATTGTAACCATGGTTTTCTAAATCTATTGTCTGTTTTTTTCTTATTCCATCGTCCTCGTTCGCTTAGTTACCAGTTGTCTATCGCGTATAATTTTTTTTTTCAATTCTCGGTAGTCGAAACTGATCGTTATCGTTAAATAACTCTTAAATCTTTCAATGCCCTCCTCATTTGGATTTGTCTCTCGTAAGCACCTCTGCTTTACCTTTACACCATCTCAGCCTTTCTTCTCTTACTGCACTGACGCTCCATCCACCTGCACCCGCAAGAAATCACTTCAATTCGACGTTTCCGCCCATTAATCCATTTTGTTTTTCACTCCTCTATCTTTTCAAACTGCAAAAAAGAAATTTTTTATATATTATTATCAAGCCGAAAAAAGAAATTACCCACGCAACCTATTTAGAAATTATCGGCAAGCTATCGCGACCCGATTCCAACCCAAACATGACCACCACCACCAATCCAGACACAATGACAATTCAAAACACACTAGCTGCGCTGCTCGGGAATCCTCATCTTGGGCTGCAAGGTTCGGTACTCGATGATTGGCTCGCGGACGAGCTATCCAAATCTGGCATTTTACAAAACTTTCACCTACCACAATCGCCTCCTCTTACGATTTCCTCGCCATTGGAAGAGAAACCAAACCCTGTCTCGACGCCGTCCACGGCCAGCCGGTCTTCCCCCTCCGCCGAAGCTTTGCCCTTTTTACTATTCCCTGAAATTCAAGACACCAAGCCTTTGTCTCGGCGGTATCCCACCCTTGCTGCCCGGCCAGTGCCCATCATGCCCAAAACCACGGCGGACGAAACTAAGGTCGCCATCCCTATTGCCCCTAAACCGGCATGTGCAGTCGGCAAGCGGAAACCCGAGGATAAAGAAGAAAATGATATTGCACTGAAACGAAAAAAGAATACTGACGCCGCGCGTCGATCAAGACTGAAAAAGCTGATCAAAATGCAATCGCTGGAACAACGGGTGGCGGAACTGGAAGGGGAAAACTCCCAACTGACAACGCGGGTCGCTGTTCTAGAATCCGAGAAATCGGGCCTTGAATCCAAAGATAACGGCTTGACCGAACGCATTCGCAATCTCGAAACCCAGTTAGCCGAAGCCCACAAAGCCTTGACATCAAGACAAACATAGAATTCTCCCTCCCCCCCTTCCGCCTTGTATTTTTTTCTTCCTATAAGCAAGCCTTTTGTATCCATTCAATTCTTTCTTCTATTTTTTTTCTTCCATTTCCAAAAAAAAATTCTTATACAATATTATTTCATGTCAGCAGCATATAAAGTCAATAAATAAAAATGCAGGCTAAAGATGTAGACATCCAATCAATTAATGATCATTATTCACGTTTTTTACTTTGTAATTTTCTTGTATTTACTTGCAATTTTTGGCACCATTATATACATAATTATTTTTAAAAGAGGAAGATCATAAAATGAACAGGAAGGGAAAAAGGGAAAACAAAAAAGAGTTGCGTTGGTGGTCGTGGGATGATGAACGGTAAGGGGTATGGAGAAAGCAAAATGAAAGGCAAGATGGTGTGGAGGGTAACGTGAGACGACGAGGAAAGCAACAAAGAATTAATCGACATAACCGTCAACAAAGTCATTGATGGTTTCCCATGTAGTCGCTTCCATCACGGCAGAAGAAGGAGTGGTGAGGGGAGAAGGAGAAATGGAAGAAGGCGGTGTATCGATAGCGACTCGCCAATGCGTCATTGGAGCCGCATTCGCCGCTGGCTTGCGGCCGTGACAAGTATACCAATGAAGATGGGATTGATATTGCTTGCATTCCTCCATCATTTCCTGAATATCGCTGCTGGTCATACGGCCTTGACGCAGTTTGGGGTTCAATGATCGTACATACGCTTCAAAATTTTGGGCATGGATCTCGCTTGTCTGGCTACCCCAACCCAGCGGAATCGCCACACGTTCCTGATGCACGTCCACAAACCCTCGATCAGAAGGTTGCGTCATTAATAATGTCGATAAATGCTGGCTCAAAAACATATCCACATTAAGCGACCGCAACAGGTCCCGCACTAAAGATCATCATGGAAAGAATAAACGTTCAGATCATCCTTGATCGTTATTTGCATGAATCGATTAACGTGATGCTTACGGTATTGATTGAAAACGGTTTCGCTCAAGGGACCTGGTCGTTGTATCGCATAATCGACATCGAGAATTTCAATGTGACCCATTGGTTTGAGCACGCGCTCCATCTCCTCCAGAAGCTTAAGCAACTGCGTGTGCGATAAATGACACAGCATTAGCCGCATATGGATGTAATCGAATGTTTCATCGGCATAGGGTAATCCGTCGGTGATGAAGTTGTGGTGATGGAAATAAGCGTTGGAAGGTTTGATGGTGGTAGGGAACATGGTACACAGATCGACCCCGTAAAAGTCTAATGCGTGAGATCATCAGCCAAACTGAGCAACTGGTCTGGGAAACAAAAATAAAATAAAAATAAGCATAGAACAAACAAACGAAGCTTACCTGCATTTCCATAATCGGTCGACATTTCGAGAACCCTGTGCAACCGATGGTGAGGATAATGGTGAACATAAAAGGGGCGATACCAGCAAAAATAAAGTCACACAAAAAAAGCTGGCCATGAAAAAGAGAACCAAGATTTGATATCCTTACCATGTACCGGGGCCACATCCTACGTCCAACACTTGGGCTCGGGATTCAGAATCTTGCAAGATGGACCTCACAGGGGCAACAAAGTTGCCATTAAGGGCATACTTTAACAAAAAATGCTAAAATAAAGATCACCCGACGTCAGTCGAGTCCCATTCTTTTTTTTTTTTTTGCTCGTGAACATCCATTGTCTTGATGGCTTATATAACTTACAAGAATCACTAAACGATCCGACTCGTCATCATCGCACGGTAGCAGGTACTGGATATCGGGAGAATCGATGTAACGACGACCTTCCTGCATGGTAAATTCTACTGGCGCAACATGATCGGACGCTGACAATGTGCCGACAGCCGTTGCATCGACGACCGTGGTAGTGGTGCTGCTGGGCGTCATCGTGCCAGTTTCGGAAACAGTCGACAGGGAACGGTTGGAAGAACGTGGTAGGATGGCATTATCTTCTGTGCGAGTCGACGAAAGACTGCTGAGGTTACTGCCGATCGATGAACTCGTACTGGAAAACTTGCGTCGATTCATCCCAGCACCGGCCCCTGCCGCGGCTTCAAAAAAGTGTTGGACATATGGGCTCTGCGATAGTCGACGTTGCGCTTTAGGTGACAGGTTTTTCGATACAACGTCCGGTACAGGAGATTGTTGTGATGCGGTGTTGCCCATGAATGAGTGATGATACAGATATAAAAGTTGACAGGCAAAAAGTTGAAAATGAAAGGGATGGGGAATCAAAAGGAAAGGAAAGAGGGGGAACAATGAAGAAAAATATAACAAGACAGAAAAAGGATCAAAGAATAGGTCCACTGAAAAAAAAAAATCGAAAGGGAACAAAAAAAGGGACAATGGACCAAGAAAGGATAAAAGTTGTATCCATGGAACCAGCGACCTTTTTAGAGTTTATTTCAAGACATATCCAATCAAACTGCATTCGCAGATCTCCACTATATTTTATAGTGTCCAAATTTTTTTTTTTATCCTAAAAGTGCCAGTGAAACGTTTGCTCCTCTTTGTAGTGGAGTTAGTCATACGAATTTAAAAATGACGGACATCCAACCTACTTTAACGTTGCCATCCAGTGAGGTCCGCCATGGCTTGATAAGCATAGTCAAAATACCCAACTGGAGGGAAAAAAAAAAGGAACCATTCCAACGGAGTCGAATCGCAAGTGAAACAAACGCAAAGTGAAGAATATGAAATAACGAACGAGCAGAAAAACTGAGTTAATTTTTTTCTTTTTCCCGGATTTTTTTTTTTTTTTTTTTTTTTTTTCATTTGTTTCCTTGACCCGAACCATCCACTTACCGTTATTGTGGTCGGCATGATCCAGGCAGACGAGTTGTATTTGGGGACGATGGGTGGCGCTTTTAAAGACCGTGGCTTCATTGGGGACAATGGTACGTTGAATCTGTTGGTCATGCTCAAGCCACTGTAACGTGAAAAGAGGCGGAGATGCTTTTGATCCATAAATGGCGCGATGGAACAGCTGTTGCGAGTTGTGTCCGGGAATCTCCAAATCTTTCGCCCCGTATGTAATGAGAATAGGACATCCCACAAACTAGATCTCCCGGATGTCGTTAGCATCAGCACACTTTTTTTTGTATTCTCAATTGGTTTCCGCGGAACTTCCGAGAAAATCAGGTGTCTCCATACCTCGATACGCGACAAGGAATCGAATTTATGAAGCAACTTTGACAACAACCAATCTATGAGTGACAGTGGCATTCGCAGTGTTAGTCGTATCAGCATCTGAATCCACAGCCGTATAAGCACATGAAGACGTACTCTGCACCGGAGGCATTGTCCGAAGAGGCGCCAAAATCGGCAGGTATTGCAAAAGACGGTATTCAAAGATCAAATTAGGCAACGAACTGTAAGCTGCCTTCAAAATCAATGCATTGGGCGGCATGCCTAAATGGGCACGCATTGGATGAGTTGACCAAGCTGACAGCGATTTTTACAAAGTTGCTACCTACCTTCTTTGGTCATATCGTAAGCGAGGGCCGTCGCTACTCCGGTGCCTGCATTCAATATATGTCAATAAACAGAGAGCCCACAGTCAAAATAAGGATGAATTGAATGTTACCCAGTGAATGGCCAATGAGAGATATGTGCTCATGTGTCACTAAGTTACAAAAGTTTAGAAAAATTGGATGCCTGGGGGTATATGTGTTATCCTTTTTTCCTAGTTGATTTAAGATGATCATTTACCGTTTCTTGCGTACAACCATTCCAAGGTTGCTTTGGCATCGAGATGTAACCCTTGTTCGTCAGGCACGCCATCTAAAGAAACCGGATGAATGGGGCTTATTTTCAATGCGAGGAACAAGACAAAATATCATCGTGGTTGTCGCCCACTCACCTGAATCTCCAAAACCGCGATAGTCAATGGTAATGATATTAAGACGGCGGAATTTTTCGCTGAGAGCCTATGGGAAATCGGTTAAGAAAATTCGGATACTGTACGCTCGAGATCCAAGCTCCAATTTCACTTCACTTTGTAAAGATCGACACGCCAGGGAGCGGCTCGGTTCATGGCGTTGCCGTGAAAATAAATGACAGTGTCATATTGAGCATCAGCAAGAGCAGCATCAAATACACTGTCCTGGACATGTTCTTTTTCACGAAGCTGATGTTTCATATGATATTCCAAGGGAACAAAGTGCCATGCACCTAAATAACAACTGAGATAAAACTATCAAACAATGCACAAGTCAATCCATCATACCGAGTGTCACATTATCCGACGTAGTGATCTTGATATTTCTAGCATGATTGTCTATCGGTTTGGAAAAGGAAAAAAAAAAGACATTGATTAATCTCACTATGCAGATAAAACCCCACCCCTTTCCACTTTCTTACGTGCATAACCGTACGATTCCGGTACATCAAATTTGCTCGGCAACTGAAGCCAGTTGCAATAAACCAAACTAAAGTTTTTTTACAAGGTCAACTTGGTCATTAACGTGCTAGGCTGATTGACACGATGGGGCATGACCGGATTATACTTACGCGCGTTGAGCGGCGGGAAAACTGAACAAGAAGACAATGACCTGTGGTCGACGTTTTGAGTGACAGTCTATTGTTTTAGTCCTCTTCACCCAGCTACTCACTGCATACAAGGACACGACCAATGTCGTGGCCAGTACAATCTTGCTCATGAAACTCATAGTGTATCTGAGAACGGAAGGACTCGGCCCGCCAAGCGCTTCGTGATTTTTTTTTTTTTTTTTTTTTTTTTGTCACGGGCGGGCGGCGCACAAATTAAAACTTTTGATTGCCTAGTAAACGAATGCAGCTCTGGTATCGAATTGAAACGAGGACGGGCTCGAAACCTCCAGTCCATATCCAATACAAGGAAAACATCAATCCATGATTTTTAAAAGTTGCTGTATGCACCGTAACTGTAAAGTAAAAATATTCAAAGCAAAAATGGTGTCTTTCGGATATCAAGATAGGATCAAAATGTATCATAAAGCGATTCAAAGATGCTATGATGATGAAATATCTGCGTCTGCAGAGGGTTTCATGTGTGCGTGAACATTTGCCTGAACAACGTGTTTATATTGATAACGAGTAGGGATTGCATGAAATTTGCTGGTGCTGTTGCCTCATCGCTTGAGCCACTTGAAACAACGATGGGCGGTTTTCGGGACTGTTTTCATGGGAATTTTTTTTGTAGAAGTTTCAGGGCGCCAATGGTGCAGAAAGCTTGTCGGTCATGGACGTGGTGACAAGTCAATACCTTTGCCAAATCTACATTTACTGCTATGAGCAACTGTTGCAGTGGCACATCCCGCTTCCTGAGCCGGAAACGGTGTTTGATACCGTGCGATGGTTAGCCCAATTAGCGTGGGAACACTCACCAGACATTATTCAACGATACTACATGTGGCTGATCGCGTTGCCATTACAACCTAATGTTCTGCCGGTCTTCCTGATCTTGGTGATTTTGTACACTTTGTTTTCCCTGGTGATGTTCGCGATACGGGGTCTATTCCGAGTGGCTTATGGTTTTTTGCGTTTCACTTTACTTGTTACTCTTTTGGTCACCTTATTCCTCTTCACTCAACAATACCTGTCCCCGACGGACACAACAGCATGATCCCATTCTATCCCTCCTCTCTTTTTTTTTTTTGTATTAAACAGAAATTTATTTCATCTTGCTAAAAAGAAGAAAGATAAACAGTATACGTGAGATAATTAAAAGAAAAGAAATACGTTATTTAGCAATAAATAAGGCACCATGACGGAGGCCGTTCTCTACTCTCTCCAAGTGTAGTGAAGCTTGGCAGGATGTTCCGGCACCACGACCATGGAGGTATAATCGGGTTTGGGTACCGATTGACCGGCTTCCAATTCAATATCAAACATACGGATAAAAGTGGCAATAATCGTCTTGATCTGGAGGTAGCCGAATTGTTCGCCAATGCATCGGTGACGACCGGCGCCAAAAGGCAAGAAAGGACTCTTGGAAGAGATACCGACCGCACCAAAACCGTAATCAATATTGGCATCATCGCCTTGTTCAATTGAATGGATAGGATCCGTCTTTTCCAACCAACGGTAGGGATTGTACGACTTGGGTTCGTTGAAGAATCGACCATCGATCTGAGTGACACCGGGAGCAGCACAGATGTAGTTACCCTTTGGGATTTCATGACCCGTCTTTTCATAGAGGATTTTATCGGCGACAACTTTACGCATCATCTGGAAAATCGGAGGATGAAGACGCAGGGTTTCACGAACCACGCTTTCCAACAAGGGAAGGTCTTTCAAGTTTTCAAACGTCAATTCAGTCTTCAACGAGCCGAGCTTTTCAATTTGTTCTTCACGAAGTGCTTTGATAAGATCTGGACGAGCTGCCAATTCCAACATGGTCCATGCCGAAGTAGTAGCGGATGTGTGCTGACCACCAAACAAAACAGCAATCATCATACCAGCAATGTGATGATCAGGAATTGAGGTACCATCCTTGTAAGTGGCATCCATCAGGGCTTGAAGGAGATCCGCATTGGACTGTGGATACAACCAAGGGAATAAGTTCATGATCATCTCGAACTTCCGGGGAGGGGGGGGAGGCTGTAAAACTTACATTGTCACCTTCGTTCTTTCGGCGTTGAATAATGCTAGAGTACAAAGCGGCCATTTTCTTGCAAGCGATATCACGGCGTTTGTAGGAAGGCAAAGGTAAGTTGGGAAACATAAAGTTGATGGGTTGAAATCCTTGATCGAGATCATAATACAACTTGGCAACGTCACCGTCCAAGTTGGCGCGGATTTCCTTGCCCATCAGACAACGGGAAGCAGTGCAAATGATCAGCTTGCCAAAGGTCTCATACGCTTCCATGAAACCCGAAGGCTTATCAAACTTTTTAAAGAAATCCTGAACTTCCTGTACAATCATAGGTACATGCTGGCGGAAACAATCCGAATTCAAACCGGCCTTGATAAATCTACATGTCCAGCCCGGTGAATCACTTCCACAGACGCGTACCCATGTTTCTCAAAGAGGGCAATGTCTTACCTTTTCTGTTCCATAAAGACGCTGTGGGGTGCGTCGTACACGACTTCGGGACCAAACACGTATTTCGTCATATCGTTGTAAGCTTCGGCAGCCGAGGACAGGTTTTGTTTGCTGTTAAAGACGAACTGGTTGCCATCGGGACCCAAGCAAACCGTGACACGTCGACCGACCATGTAAAAAGTGAATACTTCGCCATATTTTTCCTGACACTTTTCAAGAAAAGCAATAGGATTGCTATTTCACGGTTTGGGGAGGTGGGGTGGTTTAAAAATTAGCGCCCAATGATGCAACCTAAGATTTTCCGTGGAAAGGATGATCTTGTCGGAAACTTACATGCCAAATTCGATGGCATTTCCCATGAAAGGAATCCATGAAAACACAGTGGGAGGTTGTTTGGGATTACTGGGGACAATCTAGGTAATAAGATGATAGTGTGGGGATGAATAAGTTCCTGAAGCATCTGATATCAAAACTATTGGCAAATATTTTTGTTTTTTCAATACCAGCTGAGACAAGATATGGATGGCAAATGCGACGGCAATGACCAATGCTCCGTAAAGGAGCAAGGTGGATGCGGAAGGCAATGAAGCAACCAGATAGGATATTAGTGACATGGCCTAGCTAGATGATGGGGGAGGGAAAAGCGGAGGGAAGACACTCGGTGACAGCTTTATAGGGAATAAAGGCCGGGCCGAACCATTCCCCAGTCACAAGTGGCTGTTCAAGAAAAACTCGGAGTTGAGCACCGATGCATTATTGGCCCGTGATCCACCCTCGCATCATCTGAAAATTACACACGCGAGTGGGAATCCCCGGAAATCAAATAAAAATGCGATGTATGCCCATCCAACATAGCAAAAAAAAAAACATTGTCCTTCTCAAAAGACCGTGACATCACGAACTCGTGTGGCATGCTCGGGTGGTATGCAGGGCACGAATGATTACATATTTTAACCATTTCGGCCTTCAATGCTTTTTTTTTTTCGTAACCGTCGTTGATGGGCCATGCGCGTGCCAAGGCTTCAACATAGACATCAAAAGGAAGAAAGGCAAACATAGCGTCTTGACACTCACTACGATATCACGACAGCCACTAAACATTTGGATGTCATCCGTTTGCAAGCCTCCGTCTAAAGCATCTATTCAGTGGTGGATCTATTTCAGACAACGCAGTCAGCCGTCGATCCGTGCTTTATGGTTGGCTGCTGTAACTGGGCCACTACCTTTAGACGGACACGTCGTGGTCAGGGCGGGCACCATGTGCTTTATGTCCCTATTGTGTTGCAAAAGAGCTGCCACATGTTGTGCTGTTTACCTCGGGACAGGCTATCGGTCGTTTTCATTTTAAAAACTACGATGATTGGTCTACTTCAAGGCGTCATGAAAAGAAAAAGTGGTGTGGCCATTCTGTACAGTTTAATTGAAAAAATCGGGGTAAAATTTTTTACAAGTCAAAAATTTTAAAAGAGGCAAGGTAATGTTGTTTTAAGTAATTAAATAAGAGAGACAACCAAAGGACAAGGGCATACAAAAAAAAAAGATGGATGCATAGACAAGCCACACTTACTCTTCTTTTGTTTTTACTTACAAAAAAACTGTTTTCACCGCATTGCGGGAGCCGCCACCGCACACCGCCAAGGCATGGGCTTTGTTCTTCAGTATTTGAAACTACTACACAGTAGAAGTATACACAACAAGTGAGTGATTCGGCATAGCATTCAAAATGTAAGGAAGGCACTTGAGCACAAATACATTCCCTTCCAAAAAAAGTTTCCTTGTTGACCACAAAAAAAAAAAAAAAAAAAAAAAAAAAGAAGGATTTTCGGCGCGCAAGCTATTTGTGAAGGTTCAATCGTTTTGATATCACAGTTGTGGTCATCATGGGTATACGTACAAGGTAGGTGATATGAGCAAACTTTGATAGAAATAAGCAATAAAGGATATATGGCTCGATGGATGGATTTGCGAAGAAAAAAAAAGAAATAGATGTGCGATGAAGGGAAGAAAAAAATGGAAGGAAGATGCGTGGTATTTTATAGACATGGAAAAAAAAAGGCGATCCCTCGTGCTGTAGCTAAAACCTTTATTGTCTAATAATGAAGCAGGAAAAAGACGCGCGCATCGCTTCACTTCATAGTTATCCGTTGATAAAAGAGGGTGGACTCATCGCATGAAATAGCTGCATGAAGTAGGTCTCAGATAATGTTAGAGAGAGATCTTTATTCTCAAGTGTTCATATATCGGCTGATGGGATACACAGGTGCACATAACTTTGGTACAGACGTAATGCATGGCTAGTTAAACTATATTTCAACTCTATTATACACTTTATTGAAAATAGAAGTCATCGTCATGAAGATGGCCTCTTCTTTTTGATGAACAAAGTCGTCAGTTTCAGCGCATTTTCCCTCCAGGATTACGCAGGCATTCTATAAGGCCAAAGTAATATGAGAAGATCCACCCACTCCTACCAATAAAGGACCAAGTCATGATTTTTGCTTCCTTGCAACTTATTTCATTATTATTTCTTCAGTTCCCGAGAAAAATGAACTGAAAGATGAAAAAGACTTTAGGGAAGTCAACAAATTTATCGGGATTTTGCCATTCTGTACCGGATTATTGCCATCCACACGAGATGTCATGACTGAGCGCGTGAAGTGCTCTCCTGCCTACTCCTTAGGTGTTCCTTTTTGACGGCTAAGGAGACATAATCAAACGGCCAAGTTGAAGTAAACCGAGTCACTGGTATAATACCCAAAACGTCGTTTTCTTTTGTGTTCTTACATCGTGACGGCGCCAATGCATGGATAGCTGATGGAGATCGGACTTTGAAGGTGCCATGGGTGGGCGCGCCGAATGGGAAAGATTGAAACAAACTTGGACGGCACAATTGATCAAAACGTGATCTCATCCTTCTGTTCTTCTCAGGAGGATGCATGTCTCAATGTGGCTAAAAATAGTGATGAAAAAAAAAAGATCTCGTTATGCGATTCTTTGAACCCAAAGAAACCGTGTGGCCTGTCAAGAAACCCTAGAAAATGTTTATGGTCTCCATTTTTCGTCCTCACCTGCAAAAAAAACATTAGACCATTTCCAAGGAAAGAGGCAATGACAAGGCCCGCCCACAAAAAAGCGTGATCAAACATTCACGGCTTCTCTAGCTTGACGGATTTCAGCGGGAGTCAATCTGAATTTCAAGTTGGACCAATGGATATGAACCCCGACGCCGTGATGGTAGGGCCTGTTTGCTCTCTCTGGTGAGAGCGGACCTTTTTGACGTTGCTGAAAAAGAGCCTCACAAGTGACATGCGAGGAAACAAAGAAAAAAAAAGGATACCAACAAGGAAGGTGGAAGAGAAAGTCTGTGAGCGCCTTTTGAGGCACTAGCGATTCAATGGTTGGGTTAGCCTCATCCCCCTCCCCACCCCCAAAAAAACATCAAAGCGATCGAAACAAAATAAAGTCACGGATTTCAATTTTTACAATACTTGTTCTACAGGTGATCTTTTTGGTTTTGGTGCCATCTTTTCTGCTTGTTTCTTCACCTTTTTCCCCCTTTAGTGAAGTTGTCTTTTTTTTTCTTTTGCACCTTTTTTTTTACTTTCATTATTTTTCTATTATTCCTGGGCCAGCTCATTTGTTGATTATCATATCCGTCCGCACCTCTTCCTCGTTCATGACGGCAACACTCTGAACTCTACGTTATATGCACTTTGGTAAAGTAAATACATCACAGAAAGAATCAGTTCTGGTTTTTTTTCTTTTATTTGCCTACTTTTCTCTCTCTTTTTTTTTTATTTCTTTTTTACACTTGATTTTCTTGTATTGTGTTTAAAATGATGGAGATCATGAAAAGCTGAAAAAAAAGGATAGGCGAGGCGACGGGGTTAGAGAAAAATAGAAAAAAAAGAAGGGAAAAAGGCTTGTCCACTAAAGAAAGATCGTTGCAACATAGAAGGTTCAGATTTATAAAGCATCTTCACCCCACGAAAAAATCATGTCAGCGGAATCCAATATCCTGCAATCTTTTCTAGAAGATGATCTTTTGGCTGTGCCGCAAGGTGATCAGCAGAACAGAGACTCTGGAATAGGGACAAGCTCATCGGACATCACCGGCTTTTTGGACGGCGCTTTGCTGGATTTCAATTCATACCAATTTGACTTGCCGTTACCTCAAGATTCACAACAACAACAACAACAACATCAGCAGCAGCAGCAATCACAACAGACCCAGCCATCATCACAACACCAACAACAACAAACACAACAACAGTCTCTCCATTCACATCGATATCCATCAGCCACTTCACCCCTTTCACAACCATCACAAGACGGAGATCCACATCAACACCAGCAACACTACCCACACTCGCACCAACACCAACACCAACACCAACATCAAGAGCAACAGCACCAGCAACAGCAACAGCAGCAGTGGCAGATTTTTTCTACGGAAACTTCTCCTGCGGCTCCTCCGCCTCCTCATTCAGTGCAACCACAACAACATCATCCTCATCGTCCGATACAGAATGTGCAGACGTCTCCCAATTATACCCATTACCTTTACCAGCAGGCCCCCACCAGGCCTACCACAATCTATCACAATCGTCCTCAATCTTCTTCCACGTATCCACCTTACTATTCCCCTGTTTCTACCATGCTTTCCACTCCGTCCAATCTCGCTCTTCCTTCATCGATGCAAAATGGATTTTACCCACCGCCACAGCGCAATTACTATACTTATGCACCGGCCAAACCTGATCATCGACAAAAGCGGAAGAACGTAGAGTTAGAGAACGGGTCGCCCATCGACCTTTTGCCCCCAAAGAAGAAATCCAAAGCTAAAAAGAAAAAAATCAAAGAACCGGAAGATCCCAACGCCCCTCCCAAACCGAAAAGAAAAACAGGTCTGAATAAACCACTCATACTGAGTACAGCATTATCGGCGGTCATGGACGGTGATACAGAGGTGAGCCTTTTTTTTTTTTCAGAAGGAAGCATGCTCCACTTTTTTGAGTTGCTTTTTTTTGGCCGTTGTGCTTAATCGTTTTCTTTTCTTTCTTCACTAGTTATCGCGTCCGGAACTAGTAAAAAAACTGTGGAAGTATATCAAGGAGCACGAACTGCAAGATCCTGTGGACCGAAGATACATTTTATGCGATGAGAAACTCAAGCTAGTGTTCGGAGGACAAGACCGAGTGAATAGTTTTACCATGAACAGAGATTTGTCTGCACACCTTACCAAGAAAACAGAAGGGCAAAAAGATACATCTGTGTCTCCTGCATTGACCGCCGATACACCCGACGATATCGTCGTCACCCCAAAGGAAGGGGAAGTCATTCAGTCTTCAATGAGCTCATCCTGAACAAGCCCGTTGCTATTCGTTAACTGAATCTGCTCTTTTTCTTTCATCTGCTCGCTGGGTCTCTTGCTTTTCAGCTCTCGTAATTGTATATGTAACGTCTTTATATTGACTCTCTTAATCGATGAAATTTGTTGCTTTTTTTTTATGTGTAAATAAAAGTTTGAGGGAAGAATACCATCGATAACTTGTTTATCTTGTCGTTAATAGCCACAGAATGATAGATGAACCCGACCCTTTTTTTTTTTATATCAACAACCGGTTCATGTTGGATTGAGATAGTTCATGCACCCTTATACATAAACATTGAGAAGGTTTTTGTCTTCTGTGATGATGATGCCTACGTTACCGACGTTACTGAAAAAGCAAATGTGGCCATTAGTACATCCTGCAGATGGGCAACCTTTTTTTACCCACAAAAAGTCGACGCCATTTTGAATGGCGTATTTTGGTTACTTCACTGCAGTAGCAAGGGCAAGCGAGTCAATCAACGTGGTGGAACGCGAATACAGAACCTGCAGCACCTCATTTTAAGATTAAGATCAAAATCAACAGGCCCAACGATGCATAATACAAACATGGTAATTTTCCTTCCCTTTCGCCCTCAGCGATGGTTGAGCAGCGCCATCAAATAGGTTATCCAGTCAAGCGGAGAAAAGCCGCAGACAAGGCAAGAAAATGAATGGTGCCAGTATGATTTGCTGATATCAAGGATAGGGGTGAGTGATGATAAGCATTGATGAGATTAGCTCCTGCATGTGATGCTAAGGTCTCCACATAGTCTTTCCAGATTCAAACCATATTTTGATGTTCATCTATCCAAAGCAATTAGAGTTCATTATTTGGTTGACAAATCGGCCTCCATTACGAGCCATACAAGCAAACCTCCCACTCCCCAGCAGGGGATGGCACAGCGCGTTTAAAAAACATACCAGTCGATCGTGTAAATTCAAGTTGGGTATACAATATGTGTCACAGACACCAGGTCCCTCGAAAGAGAGAGCTTTTCACCGCACATGCTTTGTTATGTGAGGAACTAATTATGATAAATGAAGCGGGGGCGAAGCCTCTTTAACATGGATGCAGTCTGAATATACAAGGATGGATGGCAGTGCCTCGAGTAGGCTATCCATTAGGAGGTAAGTATCGTTCTAAAGGATCATGGCGAAATGAACCAAATACCATAGGAGACTTACCCACAGCTTTACTGTAGGTTCAGCATCTTTGTTTATGCAAGGATAAGGAAGAAAAAATAGTTTTCACCGCCTTGCGTTACATGGATTCAGTGACTAGTTACACGGAAAGTCCTGACAAGGGCATATGAAAAAGCCAAGCGATGAAAGCCAAAAAAAAGGGAAGGAACAGTGCAAAAGCGCTATACCACCTTATTGATAGCGAGGAGATGCAGTAGATGAATATAAACAGATCCCGAAGGAGAGGCCAAGTCAATGGAAGGAGTTTATATTACCTGCATATCCTAGTTTAGGATATTCAACATGTGCCAGTGCAAGATGGCCAAGGCACTCCAGATGGAATGGATCACCAAACCCCCCCCCCCCAAAAAAAAAGCTCGTGCTCAAGTTAAAAAAGAAAGCAAGCAAAAAAAAAAAAAAAAAAAAAAAATAGAAAGATGCCCAGGATGGTTGCATAAGTGAAATGCCAACCGATCGCGATCGCATTATCTACCACGCGTTTTGTTATGTATTCATTCTAAAACTTGCGCCCTCTTCCATAGACAGACAAGGGAATACAATGTGTTTTTAAACATAAAACGTTTTAATCTAAACCGCAATGGCGGGAATACACAATTAGGGAAGGTATACTGTATGTTATTTCTCTGTTTAGCAAACAAAACGAGGCCTTGTATTCCCCAGTTTCTCTCAGCAGCCATAACAAGCGCCACCACAGTAAAGGATGAACGCCGAAATAAAACTACTTCCAAAGACCTCAACCGAGAAATCCATAACTGTCGACAGACTATCAACAGGTTGTCATCAGCATGATGTTTGGTTATGAAAAATACAAAAGGATTCGCATAAACGGTGTCATTGGGGATTTGAAGAGACATATCACGTATGATGTAGTCGCATGCAATGTTTGTCATTTTGGTTCTTTTATCGTTTCTAGAAAGTCCATATTGTGATGCGACAATTGCAACCAGAACATACTGTAGAGAACAATCGATGGATGGTACAATACACATGTGAATTTGGGGGTGGGGGCCCTATACCAAGCCACGATTTTGTGATGTGTAAAATGGATATATGAGCATCGTTGAGAAGCGCGGTTCCTGGAAATAAAAGCACGAATAGCCGTATCTCAGCTTGATTGTCCGTTTCTAGTGTTTTACACTAAAAGACACATGATACCACTTCGTCATCGATTACATCCTTTAAGGCCATGGTTTAGCCAATCCAAGTAATTGCCGATTCATGTATTGTCCGTTGACCCATTGTGTTACGATCAAACTAACGACGACTTTTTTAAAGTTTTTTTTTGTCCCTCCACAGACTGGTTTTTTTTCTTTTTAGTTTTCCCTCCATTTTGTCAGTTTTCATACAAAGAAAGCAACCCCTCTTCCCGGAATACCCCATCTTCCGATCAGTAGGCAACATCATCGTGTATCGTAGTATTTTATTTTCTATAGATACGTGGCATGGATACCAAATTTAGAGAATGTTGCAACAAAGAAAAAAAAACCAGCCGCTACGCCATCCTGAAGGCGGAAACTGCCCAAAATGGAAGGTGCGAAAACGAGTTTGACAGTATCACCATGTCCATTTGTTTGATAATCGGGTTGCAAGGCCTGCGGCTTAAAAGGAATGATTGAAAAGCGTGACCCATTACGATCGTTTGTGGCAAAGACTTGTTGACTCGCAATAAAACGAAAACAAGCCTAGTGTGGAGGGTTAAAATAATTCATTTTTCGCTGTGGAGTCTCTCTGAAAACAGAAGCTTCTGTAAGCCGACAGTGTCACACACATACTACTGTCCCTTTTTCCGGCTGCTGGGCTGTACGCGTCCCCCCAAAACTGTATTTTTTAAAAAAAGTTTCAGAATCATATAGAGTTCATCTAAACATACTCATACTAGCAACATGGTATTTCAGAATTTTGAATGCTGCTGAGTTTTCGCATGTGAAAATGTAAAAATGTATATCCAACAACGGAAGTGTTGACTCGGTTCCCATGATCTGTAAACCCCTCTCACCAGGCACTTCTTCCCTATCATTCTATACATGTGTGCCAAGCAAAGGATGCATGGCTTTGATCGCTGGCATCTTAGTTCGGTAGTCACCGCGTCCCTTCCATTGTACGTCTTGTTCTGACAAAGTGACGGAGGCGTGGAATTGTGAGGTTGGATATCGTAATGCGGAAAAGATATTCAGTGTACTACTCGAAGTCAGCCCGTTGTAAATCCGTCTTTTAGCCAGGGTTGAACAAGTAGGGTATGGGAGGAGAACATGTACGATACAAATGGATGTAGAGGGAACGACAAACAGACATTAAGTTTGGGACAATGTGCACCCTGGATTCGGCGGACTCAAAGTAACAACATGGCGGGTTTATCCCACAGACCATGTCACACTAACCTTTCTTTCTACTCATAACATCATCTCCAAAGACTCATGACAAAAAAAAAAAAAAAACATGGTGACAAGCGTTGAATAAATAATCAGACTTTTCATCCATATTCACTGATTTATAACACCATCTGCTACATTTTTTTTTCCGCAGCAACTTTCTCGACACTATGATATCATTGAAATTATTGCTGTGTATTTCTGTTGGAATGATGACTTGAGAGAAAATAATAATGAAATAGGTCATTTCGACTGGTGATTTTTACAAAAAAAAAAGTTGATTTGGAAGAGGTGATATGATTTTGTAGCCTATTTAGGCATGGCGTAGGACATGATCGATCCGATAAGCAATACCATTGGCTGCTCGGATAGGCTGGTCGGTGTCAACGACGGCTTCCCCGTTAAGGACGGTCTTTCGGGATAGAAAGTGATGCTTGACGGCAATGGTTTCATCCTTCAACATTGTGTTTAACTCATCGGCTTTGCGCAATGCTTCCGGATCAAGTACTCCCGACGGCACAATGTGGCTGCGCAAGAATCGTTCCAAGTCATGCTTGGCTTCAGCGTCCATGCCACGACGGAATGCGGCATTGGTGGGAGCAAACACGGTGAACGGTTGATCAATTTGGGAATTGTTGAAGAGGGCAAAGATGGAGTCGACTTGGGTGAGGACATCCATAAAGGTCGACAAGGAAGTGTCGGGCGCTAGTTTATCAAACAAGGATTGAGGCTGGGCTGAAGACCGGTAATCGGGAGCGCTGGGTTCATACAAAAGCTTGGGCTCCGTTTCCTTGGTCGGCGGCATATTGGGCCAAGAGAAAACTAGATGAACCAAAGGAAAGAGACACACAAAAATAATCCAAGGCGTCATCGTCTATTTTTTTTTCTCCTCTCTCTTTTCTTTCTTTGTTCTTTTTTTTAACTTTGACAAGATCGTTATTCTCGGCAGAAAAAGGAAAAAGCAATAAAAAAGAACAAAGAAAAAATGGCTTCACTTGCCTTTTTTTCTTTTCTTTTTTTTTTTTGCCAAGGGAATTCCTCTCTGGTCAGAAGGGAAAAAAAATTGGGAATTTCCATATTTGGGTTGACGTCATATCTGAAGGTGAGACACTTGGGCGCAAAACCGGGTTGCACGAAAGGAGGAAAGTGTTTGATGGGGGAATCCAAGGAAAAAAGAAAAAGACGCAGAATAGGCTACGAAAAAAGAATAACCCAATACGACCCGATGACTGCGGGTACAATAAAGTTTTTTTTTTTTTATTGTTTATGGGATCACAAAAATATAAAGTAAAAAAAAAAAAAGGCTCTTCTCTCCTCGTCCTCGTCTTCGTCCCCCCCAAAAACAACTGCATCTAACATTTTGTGATCGACTTGCCTTGTCAAAAAAGGCAAGGCGAACTCACGCCCAGAAGATCAAACGTGCGGGAACCTCAGGCAAGTAATGAAACTCTTTACTGATGAGATGCAGACGGTTTGTTTGCTTTCCATCATGAACTTTATTCGTCGTTCTTTTTTATTTTATTTTTTTCTGTCTATCTTGCTCGAGATGCGAATATAAAAGAAATCCATATTAATTCACACTTTCCCCTTCTTTATTATTTAACCTCTTCTCTTTTTTTTATTTCCTTTTTCTCGACTTCCGCTCTGCTTCCGTTCTGCTTCCGTTCTACTTCCGCTTCGCTTTCCATATCCATCATCTATTGTTTTTCTTCTTCCCGTCTTATCTGTATCTTTATCTCTCACCAAGGTTACTTTTTTTTATTTTATTTTTATTGTCATGACAAGCCCTGTAAAAGAAACCGTGCTACCCCTACCTCCTCCTACACAGGAAAATATCAGTTCTCGTTTGCAATTGTTGAACGGGCTTAAACAGTTCTTGGCCACTGCACCCGCCAATTGGGATATTCCAGTGGACGAGATCCCGATCAAGCGACATGCTATTCCTACGGGTGAAAGTGTGTCTTGTGTGAAATGGAGCCATGATTACTTTATCTCCGGCACCGACATTGTTCGCTGCCTTACACTGCGTTTTCATCTTTTTGGTCGGCCTGTCAAGAATTTGAAAAAGTTTGAAGAAGGCGTATTTTCTGATCTCCGCAACTTGAAGCCGGGCGCTGATGCCACATTGGAAGAACCCAAATCGCCGTTCCTCGATCTGCTCTACAAGCATGGCTGTATTCGAACCCAAAAGAAGCAAAAAGTGTTCCGCTGGTATTCGGTGCCTCACGATCGCCTTTTCCTTGATGCTCTCGAGCGTGATTTGAAGCGAGAAAAACTGGGTCAAGATCCTACCTCGTACGCCATTGCTGAACCTTCGCTTTCCATCTCGTTGGATGCCACCCAATCCATCTTTGACGACTTTCGAAAAAATCTATTGAGTGATCTCGAACTCAATGCGTGTCTCAGCGGTGTTTCCATTTGTTCTCAAGCTTCGTCACCTTCATCCCCGACGCCTACCGCCACTTCGTCTTACCATTCCGCTTCATCGACCCTGTCCGATACCTCCCGTCGGCCCTGTGACAGTCGAACCACATCGGTGTTTGGTGAATACGCTCTCTTTGAAGGCTCCCCCATGTACAAACAACGTCGTCGACGGACCATGCACGGGGTCAATCGAACCAGTACGGAATCCGTTCCCGATCGAGAAAACCTTCACCCGTCGACTGTATGGTGGCCTTATGATCGTCCTTTCAGCTCACGCAACGACACACGCGATGACACCCGATACTACACATGTCCACTCAATTCATGCGCCAAAGTCTTCAAACGCCTTGAACACTTGAAACGCCACGTACGTACCCATACCATGGAACGTCCTTATTTGTGCGATCTTTGCGGCAAACGATTCTCACGATCGGATAACCTCGCACAACACAAAAAGACACACAAACGACGCCACGTCCATGGATTGAATGACGGACACAGTGATCACAGTGACGATAACGATGGCAACGATCACGACGATTCCAATTACAGCAGTTCCGAAGCAAGCGATAACGATGACAACGACGTTCAAGGAACCGGCAGCCATGGCTTTCAGTATGGATCCAATCAAGGTCACTCCACCTCCAGCTTTCCTTCCGGCACTCATTACACGGGCTACTGGACCCATCCCAACGTGAACGACTGTGGTCTTGACGATCCAACCTACACCGAGCCTTATGTGGATGTGTTCTCGGACATGTCTGCTTCCACTCCCGCTTCCACCGTCGCTTATTCCTTGTCCTCTTCTTGCAATGCTTCGCCTACGTTTCTCGCCAAACATGCCTCCAATGCTCATCCCGAATCGGAGACAGTCTTCCTTCACACGTTTCAGATGCCGATTGATGAATTCATGGAAGGATTAATGCCCGCGCACAAACCTCCCATCGACACTCCGACTGCCAGCACCAGCACCAGCAGCACCAGCACCACTTTCTGGAACCAATCGACCCCATCCAATGAATGGCAAAACAATATCGATTGGAAAGAATACGTTCAAGCTCAATCCATGTCCATGGCTTCGGTTCCCAGTCATCCTCCACTGCATTACGAATGTGCCCAAGATGCGAAAATGGCCTATCTGGTGGAACAACAATTGCGATCCCATATATCGATGCCTTGCGATTCGTTCAGCAATATTTACGATGTGTTGTCAGTCAATACACCATGTACAATTGAATTCAATCCAGTGTTTCCCGCCAGCCCCATCATTCCACCTTTCGTTCCTTCCATGTGCCCTCAAGATGCACTGTTAAAGCCTCGCACCACTTCAGCTTGAGGCTGAGGTCCATGGTCATCTTTCCTTTTTTATTTCTTTTTAGCATATCCTTCCTCTCGCTCTGTGTGTGTATGTGTATGTGTCTCTGTCTGACTGTGTGTTACAGCAAGTGCATTTTTATCATCTTATGTATATTCCATATTCGTTCAGTTTTTTTCCCCTTCATTCATCGAATGATAAGAGCTTTCAGGTTCTTGTTGTTGTTCTAGTTGGTTTTTTTCCAGAGCATATGTATATCGCCATATTTTACATATGTATATAGCTCACCCCACGCTTGCTGTACATTTTATTTGCATATTAAAGGCTAGCCTGTACTATGTTCTATCATTCTATTAAGAAAATTAGAAAAAGATCATCTTGGATATCTCGAGCCATGTGGCAAGAAGGTTAAACTTTTTTTCCTTTTAGGCCGATCAATTGATGTTTGATGGTACAGAATCTTGTGCACCCACTTCTTTTTTTCGACGCTTGTTTTGATGTTGATTCTTTTTTTTTTTGCCCCAGGTTGGGCCATTTGATTTTTCCTCTTCTTACTTTCCAAATGTATGAATACTGCGAGGGAAAATAAACAATGGGTTAAAAGAAGATCCATGCATCCCGGGACACAGATCAAAAGATACAGCTCAGACTAGCCAATTCTGGAGAAGGAGGTAGACCTCCATTGTCTAAGCGTTCCTGTTATTGTTTATTATCCTAGCTGTAAAACAGATCCAATTCATCAGCCTGCTTTGGGCTCCCAGCGCTTGCAGCGGGGCGGGGTGGGGGCGTTCAAAAAGAGGAAGGTGCAAGCGACCAATGGCGTCGATCGGTTGACGATGCTTAGGCCTTTTTTTTTGTTTTTGTTTTTGTGCGTGTTTTCGTGTGCTTATGCAGGCAAGCTTTGATATTATTCAGGTTTATTGTTTATCTTTTTTTATTATCAACTGAAACGGTCTATTTCGTTTTTGCACGTTGAATGATCTAATAAAAAAAGATACTTAATTCATCGTGCATGTCACCCTTTCACGTAAACCGAGGCCTGCAGCCAAGCTACGCATCTTTTGATTCCCTCTATCACTGTACCCAAATAAATATGTATTGCTCAATTACACTGCCAAGATCTAGAAAATGAGGTCATCGTCCCTCGTTATCCAACCAAGCCAAGGTATCTCATTGGTGCGACCTGAACAAGGTAAACATACCCTTATCCATTCATTGGAATCGTTCTGTCCAGCGTCATCTTGATCCATTTTTGAAATCATTCTTTTATTTTTATTTTTCTACATACCATTTTTAGTATGATCATACCACCGCATCAACGTGGGCATCGGATGCTCAAGCCTTTTTTTCTCTGTGGGGGTGGTGTTCTTTTTTTTTGGCGGTTGTTATGGTTGCGTCATGATGAACCGTGTTCTACTGGTTATTTCCTTTTCATGTCTTTGCTTAATATCAATCCTTTTAGGTAAAAGATCACAACTAGACACACACCACTTTCTTTTTTTTTCTTTTTTGATGGACCTCGTGTTGATCCATTAGTAGTTGGTTGCGATCGACAAACGAGCCAAGAAGTTTCCTTAATTTCTTATCTTTGTCTCCAACTTTCTCTGAGGGATCCAGACCGGTCCTATGTTACAGAAAATGCAAAAATACAAAAAAGGCTTTTTTTTTTTTTTTGGGATAATCCATCTGCGAGTGCCAGCGATCTTGAGTAACACGTGGTAGAGAAGATTCCACAAAAAAAAAGAGGCAAAAAAATTCCCGGAAATGGCGACTTGTGTTTTTGCATTCACTGATCTCGGCACTGTGCATGAATGATGACTTCTGGTTATGTATCATCATTACGATTTTTCATCTAGCCGTACAAACAACTGGGATAGACCTCTTTTATCCAATCGGTTGGCACCATGCAAGATCACGAGCCAATAAAAAAACATGGTATATGCAAGAAGCCTTTTACGGAGCCCCATCCCCATCGCAGTACGATATTGACAAGGAGCATCACTACATTAAGGTATCTCACTCCATGTCTCCTAAACCAGCTGCTACGCTGCGTTGCACAAAATCTACAGTCCCATTGGATCCGTTCGCCTCCGTTGTGGCATGGTCTTATTGGATAAAGTTGGCAGAAAGTCCTGGAAAAAAAAGCCAATGACTGCAGAATTATTGTATGGTAACATACGAATAATATACCAACAAGCCGTACACCCGCTGTGCAATGGATGCCGCCTGCCACCGGAGGCCGCCCTCTCACATTGAGCGACTTTCGCCAGACAAAAGCCTAACGCATACACGGCATAACCTGGGCGAGAACTCTTGACGGACTGTGGTATATTAATGACAACCTTATGGCAATACCATGCAACGTGAGTTGTAACACGCGCACAGCAGCACTGATTGACGCCCTCAGTTCCATCCCGCCCAGGCTATGGTAGATCTAGAAAGATGTGTGGGTATATTGGGTATTTAAAAAAAATGAGTTAGTAAGCTCTTTGATTTGATTTAAATTTCGTCAAGATATTTTACCTTTGTTATTCGAGTTTTCAATAGCCATTGATCGCTTGGCATGACTTGGATTATATGACATTGAAAAACGTTGAACTAGTATATGACGCAAAGGAAAAGAAATTGGACTTGCCTTTAAATGGTGTACCGAAAAAAAAAAGCGATGAATACGGACCGCCAGGTAAGCTTCTTCTTCGATGCGGTAAATAAAATTGCTCCAGGGACAGTTAAGCGATGGATCGGTGGTGTCAGCTTGAGCAAGCAAAAAATATTGACGTGGCCAGAAGTGACGGTAATTTCGAGTTGGATTCCATATCGCGAGTCTCCCGAATAAAAAGAAAGAAAAACAAATAAAGGACCTGATGATAAAAAAACAATGGTCGCGTCATGAAACCTCCTAAAAAACCCTGTGCGAAAAAAAGAGGAAAAGACTGAGAAAAGAATATGTACAAAATACAATAATCGGGAAGACATCTCGAATATCATATCATGAGAAGCAATCCAAAGGAGAGGAACATGAAGAGGACACGTAAGCGTTGTCCGATATAAAAGAGAGAGTACCACCGACGATGGCCTTTGACGTCATCTGGTTTCGCCAGATGGATGGATGAATGGCGAGAGAAAGTCAACTTGTGGTGTCCAGAACTTGCCAGGCGGAAAGAAAACGAAGAAAACCGGAAGGTAAAAGAAGAGATGGAAAGTAAGAGAGGTAAGTCTGTTTTGCCGGAGCAAAATCGATAGTAGACCACTCGACGCCTACCTTTTTGAGGATGGTAGTCGATTTAACCAAGTTAGATAAACAGGATAAGAGTGGTCTGGATGATGGATGCGGATGGGATCTTGATACAATGATAGTGATGGTTTATCAAGAGAGAGAAAAGAAAAAAGATAAAATTGAAGACCAAAATATGTGATTTCCTATGGATGAAACAATAGTCACCCTACTGATGCATGAATTCATAGATCGAAGAACGTCTGCTTATGTATTATTCGATTCATTGAAAATTGAAAGAGAATGAAAGGACATATATAGTATAACTGACAAAAAAAAAAAAAACAGATTGAATGATGCTACAGAAGAACGCCAGTCGTATCATCAACCACTTTTCTTCAAAAAGAGCTCTACTCACATTTTTATTTGAAAGACGACGATGCTCTGTTTGACCACAACCGGCGCAAACGGCATCTTGCTGCTGATTGTTTCGCCTATTTGTGAAAGTGGGCAGCGAGGCATGGTTGAAAGATAAAAAAAAGGTTTAACAGGTCCTGATAACTTAGTGTAGATCATGTGATCTACAAATCGCATAGCCAAGTGTCACCACCGGACAGGCACACAAAAAGCATGTCACAGAAACTGTCACGTGATAAAGGAAATCGCCGCCGGAATGGCTGCCGGATCGCTGCAACTTTTTTGGGATTCCACCTTTCCATTTGGTCAATACTCAGGTTCAGTATGAGCGACAAAAAGCAAGAGGGAAAAAAGCCGGAAGTGACGGAAAAGGAGCTGGAAAACATGGCTCTTCGAGTCGAGAAGCTGGCTGCGAAAGCGCAAAAGAGCGAAGTGAAGGATATGATGAAGGGCGAGAGTTCTTCCAGCAGCAAAGGGTCGGCCAAGAATGAAGCGGAAATGCGAGCCAAGCTCATGAGCATGATGCAAAAGTTGGCCTTGATGGAACAGACCGGTGCTTTGAAAGCTCCCGGAAAGAAGGATATGGGCGATCACAAATTCTGGAATACTCAGCCTGTGCCGAAGCATGGTAAATACCCACCTAGGAATTTTTGGAACTAAGATATTGTCTGCCAGGGACCACTCGCATGCTAATCAAAGCCACGAACATTGTAGACGAACAGGTTACAGAGGTAGGCCCTATCGAACCTTCGGTGCCTGTGGATCAAGTGAGCCGCGATCCACCTGCATTGCCCAAAGAATTCGAATGGTGTTCGGTTGATGTCACCAACGAAAAAGAGGTACGTTCCGGTTGTTCCCTTCATTCAACCAAAATATCTGCGTTAACCATGATTTTCTTTTTCGGGGCCACAGCTCAAAGAGTTGTATGAACTCTTGACCTATAATTATGTGGAAGACGATGATGCGCAATTCCGTTTTGACTATTCCGCTCGATTCTTAAAATGGTAAATAACGGGGAAACCGTAGGAAAAGGAAGATTCGATGAATATTTAAAGGTCAAACCTGTGTAGGGCATTGCAACCTCCCAAATGGAAGAAAGCTTGGCATGTTGGTGTTCGCGTGTCGTCCAATAAGAAACTTGTAGGTTTTATCAGTGGTATTCCTGCCGATCTTAGAACATACGATGTGTAAGTGGATATCAGTGTTTCTGCGCCGATGCCTGAATGGGAAGGATTACCGACGGGGTTGTGAAGAAAAAATGGCTTCTGATGATGTTTTTATGTTAGTACGCAGCCTTTGGTCGAGATCAATTTCTTGTGCGTTCATAAGAAGCTTCGTTCCAAACGTCTTGCCCCTGTCTTGATTCGAGAAGTAACACGTCGTAGCCACTTGGAAGGCATCTTCCAAGCCGCCTACACGGCCGGTATTGTCATTCCCAAACCTGTTTCCACATGCCGGTAAGTTACTTTTTTTTTTATCTTGTCTCCATGGATAAATTTCAAACTGTTTCCAACCACGGCGCAAATTTTTATTTACAACTGATTTAGTTACTACCATCGTTCCTTGAATCCAAAGAAGCTCGTTGAATGCAATTTCTCCCGGGTGCCTCCCAAGTGGACGTTGGCACGCATGATTAAGCACTACAAGTTACCGGCCGAAATATCGACTCCTGGTTTGAGAGTAATGAAGGAAGCGGATGTACCTCAAGTGCGTGCATTGCTGAATAGCTACATGTCACGGTTCGATGTCGCACCTGTGTTTGAGACAGATGACGACGTGAAGCACTGGATTCTGCCTCACGAGGAAGTTGTGTGGAGTTATGTTGTCGAAGTAAGTAGCGCATTCCCATGGTCAAGCGGATAATGGAAACCGCTTGCTTACGGAACGAGTCTGTTCTTTTAGGATGCTGAGACCCACAAAATTACCGATGTCTTCTCCTTTTACACTTTACCGAGCTCGGTCATTGGTAATCCCAAACACTCTACTCTCAATGCAGCTTACATGTTCTATTATGCTATGGAGATTCCATCGGATATCAAGAAAAACAAGGTCGAATCGATGAAGTACATCAAGAAACGCTTGAACGAGCTCATGAAGGATGCATTGATTCTCGCCAAACAGGTAAAGTATCACCGACTTGATGGCATTTGTATAGAGCGATGGTTTACTCATATCTTGCTTTTTACAGTTGGACTTTGATGTGTTCAATGCACTAGATCTGATGGATAATTCATTGTTCGTCGAAGAGCAAAAGTTCGGTCCCGGTGACGGGCATCTGAACTATTATCTCTACAACTGGAAATGTCCCGATGTGAAGCGACACAAAATGGGTTTAGTGATGCTTTAAGAGCAGTTGATACAGTGTCACTGCCGCTATGATCTAATGTAGCTGTTCACATCCCAAGCTATATTTATCCTTGATACTTCCGAGTTTTAACGTAGATGAAATTCACGCTGTGTGTTCTGTATGCAGCAATAACCAATAAAAAGCTAACAGACTCCAAGTCTCTCGCTGAGTCCCAAATGAGCATTGAGCGCTGACGTCAAAAACATTGGAAAAGCTAAAGCCTTTTTGCAGGACCGTGCTTGCCCTTTTTCTTTTTTTCGTCTGTACAATTTTGAAAGAGAGTCATGGATCATCACGAAAAAGTTGATCAGTTTGTTGCAATGACGGGCGCTTCTGCCACACAAGCTCAATTCTTTCTCGAATCCAGCAATTGGGACTTGGAGGTGCGTGTCAGATCTGTTTTTCTCAGCTACGTCACCTACATCACCTGAACCTCACGTTAACAAATCCATCCTTCTATTAAAAAAAGATGGCAGCTAGTCAGTTTTATGATTCAGCCGAAAGCGGATCGCAAGGTTCTCCTATAGCATCGCAAGAAAGCTCTTCAGCAACCGTCGATCGTGCTTCTCCTCAGCCATTCACTGCTTCTTCACCCACCGCTGCTGCGACACGTCAGTCACCCAGCAAGAAGCCTTCGTAAGTCATGGTCACGATCCAATGTCCAATGCAATCGTACTCAAGCTTTAATTCAATTCGCAACTAGATCAAAAATTCGTACATTGAACGATTTGTCTTCCAGCGAAGGTCTTCATGACGGATCCGACGACGATGAACATGAAAACTTGTATGCAGGAGGCGAGAAATCGTAAGTGTGCGCGCGTCACATAAACTGGCACGGTTAATCGATAAAACTTATTCGCATCATTAGGGGCATGGTTGTGCAAGGCCCCAATAAAAAGGGTAACAGTAGCAGTATCATTGACGAGATCCTAAAGAAAGCGGCAGCGTAAGTGAGATACAACAATGAAATAGTCACCCCCCATCCATCATCCTTGCTATGGGTTTAGCTTACGAAAGAATATTATTAGTGGTGGCGCACCCCCCGAGGAAGAGTCTTCCAGTGCTGCCAAGAAGCCCACTTATTTTACGGGCTCCGGTTACAAGCTGGGAAGTGAAGAGGAACCTTCCAGTGTGATCAGTGCGGGCATTCCCAGTCAGTTTGCCGAAGAGGAACCAGAACCTGTAAGTCATTTTTTTGGATGCACTTTGTTTTGCTGAGCCTCTTTGATATGGTTGATTCATCTTCGTTTCGTAAAAGGTGACTCGATATCTCACATTCTGGCGAAATGGATTCAGCGTGGACGATGGTCCTTTGTTACGTTATGATGATCCAGCCAACAAGTCCATGTTGGCCGCCATCAACAGCGGGTAAGTACAGCGATTTTCGATCTGAACAGGGGAACCACCTGAGACTGAAAATTTGGTTCTTGCAGTCGTGCGCCGCTTTCTTTGTTAAATGTTCGTCATGGTCAGCCTGTGGATGTTCGTGTGGCTCGACGACAAGATGAAGATTATATTCCTCCTCCCAAGGCACCTCCAAAACCTTTCGAAGGCGCAGGTCATCGCTTAGGTAGTCCGGCTGCTTATACACCTCCTCCATCAGCACCGGGCGCTTATCCTCACGAAGAAGCCTCCTCCTCTTCTTCCTCGTCTCAGGTCTTACCTGAAGCCGATCCGTCGCAGCCCACTACCTCGGTTCAAATTCGTCTTGGCGATGGTTCAAGGTAAATCTTGGCCGCTGAAAATAAGTGAAAGAACTAAACTGACACGGAATTCTCCGGAAAACAATAGATTGATTGCAAAACTAAACCATACGCATACAGTGGGTGATCTTCGGCGGTATATCGAAGCGTAAGTACATTTTGACAGTCTTTGTATTCGAGTCTGTAATAGTAACGGAAAAAACTTGTTGTATTAGATCGCGTCCGGGACAAAGAGCCTATATTCTTCAAACCACGTTCCCTGTCAAGGAATTAAAAGACAACAACCAGACTTTGAAGGATGCGGGATTATTAAACAGTGTCGTCGTTCAACGTTATCAATAAATAGCACATGACTGATCAAGGCTAACTGTTTTTATGGATATTTTTTTCTTTCTTTCGGCGGATGATGGCAGACAATAATGCTGTGTTCGTGGCTGGACGCGGGCTGACGCTTTCATGCGATTCAAACAGACAAGGAAACTGAAATATCAAATATTCTGAAAAAGGCACTGGTCGAAAGGTACAGGGGCAGGAGAAAATTTTTTAGAAACTTTTCTCGTTCTTGAACTCATCAAATAAACAACTCTTTTCTCTCAACTTCTCATAGACATTTCCCAATTTATTTCGCGATATATCATGGCGCTTACCGTTGAACAAAAAATCGAAATCATGGCTTACAAGAATGCTGGATGGAGTGCAGCCAAAATTGCGAAGCATTTCAAGGTGGCACGAGGCACCGTCTACAATGTCATCAAGAACCATGAGCAGAGAGGAACTCATGAGCGCAAGAAGGGATCCGGACCACGCAAGAAGTTAACGGAAAGAGACGTTCGAACGTTGGTGCGGGAACTCCACAAGGATCCGCATATATTGTTGTCTGACCTTACTCAAAAGCTAGTGACGAAGGTTTCTGAGCAAACAGTTCGAAGGGAACTACATCGCCTAGGCTACTAGCGGACGGCCAATCAAAAAGTCTCATCTCAATAAGAGACACATCGCGTACGTCGTGTGGAATTTACAAGACAGCGTAGAAACTGGACAGCCGATCAATGACGAAAGGTGTTATGGAATGACGATACGTCGTTTGAAGCGTTTCTGGAACCTTGATGATAACCTGGTTCTTATGGAAGAGGGAGCAATAATGGCATAGATTAGCCAGCTCAATCTCCAGATCTGAATCCAAAGGAAAATGTTTGGTATTCAATGAAGTGGAGCGTACAGAAAATGTGCTACGTGGGTATGTGTGACGAGCACATACCCAAGCAATCCGAGATGCTTGGGATTCCATCGATACCAACCTCATCAACAAACTTGTGGATTCCATGCCGGAGAGGATAAAGGCCAGTGCTGGAAGCGAACTGGAAGCGAAGGGTCACTCAATTCGATGGTAACCAAAGGTATGGGGATTGTGAAGGCAGAAACATGTAATATATAAATTTTACTTAAAGCTTTCTATTAAAAAAATTTCCAAGATAGTAGACAACATTGTTTTGGTGTAAGAATTGAGTTTCGCCTTAAAATGAAAGATTTAGAATACCAATTTAGTGAGTTGCAGTCAGCTATCAGGTATGTCTGTATGAATGAAAAAAAGAAACCAATTATCGACTTTATTTTTTTTTAGAATTCATTGTCCTGGTTACATCCACTGGATTCCCTCTGCTGTCCTCTCTGATTTTGGTGTATTCGTTTGAAAGCTTTATGTACATTAACCAACAATGTGCATAATCAGCTGGTGGTGCATAGGCACACCAGCACTAATGTTTTAGTGGTGGTGGCAGCCTTAGCTTCTGCATTGACTCCAGACCTGAGGACCATACTTTGTGGAGATCAGTTACCCAGGTGTTATCTGCAAGGAAATGTCCTGTTTCTGATCTTGGTTTATTTCCTCGTATTTTTGAACTTGACTTGACAACTGGTGCCATTACAATTAGGAAGCAAAGTTATACTCACATATAAGCAATAACGTTCTTTTGTGCTATTCAATCTAATCTATTGATCGAGTTTATCATTCCACATCTCCAAAAGTGCGGATTTTAAAGCTGTTCAAAATTTCTTGGAAAGGGGACTGTAACACGATCATGGTTTGCATGTCGGATATTCAGACCATCCTGGATCGTCAAGTCAAAACATTAACGCGAGCCATAAAAGCTGACGGAGACACAAGTCAATTTGTTGCGGTACATTGCACGTCGGTGTTGACGCTTGATCTACGGTATTATTTGCACCTATTGTTACACCTTAAAACTAAGTCGCAAACAAACAAGGAAATACGGCTTCAATGGATCAAGAGCTCGCTAATCGGCTGGAATGGTCAGTAAACAAAAATCATGATAAAAGTCAATATTCACAACGGAAGACAATTTAAATTTTATATACAAAGTGTCATTGCGATTGAGCATGTTTGACGTGAGTCTTTGAATTTTATTGTGAAATCCAAGTATGAGATGGTGTTGAAAGGGGAATAACCTCGAGTGAAATGGTTGATGCATAAAACTATTTATAAATGGGGGGAAGAATGGGAATGATAAGATGGTAGTAAAATACAAAGAATGGTTTGCAGTTTGGCTTATGTAAGCCAAGGCATATCATCGGTGAAAACGAATAGGCATAACAGGTCACTCAATGACCGATCCACTGGAAAACCGGAGAGAAAAGAGGATGAAAGGGATACAGATTAAATACAGAGGAGAAGGGGGGAAACACAGGATGATGAATCATATTTGAGAAGAGGCTTACGCAATATCTTCATGACGTTGTTCGTTGTGTCGGACCAGCGCATCTCGGCGGGTGAAAGAGGCGTGGCATCGATCGCAATAAAAGGGTCGAACACCTTGATGAACCGAACCCATGTGTCGTTCCATATCGTGCTTGCGGTCGAATTTTCGTTCACAGAGATCGCATCCAAACTTCTTTTGGCGGTGCGGATCGTGTGTGCGAACATGCGTGCGGAGATTGTATGCTCGGGTGAATGAACGATTGCAAATCGGGCAAACATGCTGCTTTGATTCACGCATATTTTGACGCTTGCGTGGAGGTTGACGTGCTGCTCGTCGTTCGACATATAAATCTTTATCATCCTCGTCCTCCTCTTCTTCTTCGTCATCAGCTTCATCGAGTTCGTCTTCTTGATCACTTTCTCCTGATGGATGGACTCGTTTGCGGCTTGCAGGAAGCGGGGCCAAGCTCTCGGATTCAGGTTCGGTTTGCAAGTCGGCTTCAGATGCTTGGGTATTTTGTTGTTCTTGGCTGGCCTTTTCATATACTTGATCGTCCAAGATCTGCGATGATCGCTCTTGGGATTGACTGTCGGCTTCATCCATGAGTTCTTGGGTGAATTGGCTGGATGGACTGGACAAAGTGGACAGGCTTGACAGGCTTGATAGGCTTGACTGTTCATCATCTTCAATCACATCGTCGAGCAGTGGTACCATGCGGTCAAAGTCTTCTTCGAGAGGAAAGACATCGAACGGATTGACAGTTTCTACGTCTACGTCGCTGTAGCATTTGGCATGGAGATCGGGGATAGCGTCGAATAATTGAATGGGCGACTTGGAGGCCACGGTTGCGTTGGCAGTGGGTTGCTCCTCATCCTTGCTTAGCAGCAGATCCGACAGCGGACCGTTAAAATTGAGCACCGGAGCGGCCGTCAATTGTTGTGCGAGATCATCCATGTAGACTGGATAAGTGTCCAAATCGAATAATGTGTTGTGTTCGTTTTGAAGCGAATTGGGAGTGAACGAAGCCGATTTGACCGAACTGGCACTCATGGGAGGTGTTTCAAGCCATGGTGAGTTGGGCGATCCCAAAGACGACAGATAAAAAGGCGGCAAGCCCAATGAGGCATGGTAAGGCAATTTGCACGGCATGACGGAATGAGTCGCCAGTTTGGACCATTGATCTACACTGATCGAGATTTCTTGAGGCGTGATCGGCAACCAGGACTCGTTGAACATTTCTTGACTACTGAAAATGGGTTCCTGTAATAAACCGTTCATCTCCTGAGCTGTGGATGTCATCATTTTCTCGTTTAGTGAATCGTAATCTTCAATCAATGTATTAAGAGTAGTAGGAAGAAGAAGGAGAATTGGAGCAACTATTAGTGTTTTTCTTTTTTTAAAAAAAAAAAAGAAAGAAAAAAAAAAATGCAAATCGAGATTTAATTTATAAGCAGCGGCCATTTTGCACTGACACGGATGCCGCGCAGCAGGATTTTCCGTGTGACACAAGCGGAAAATGAGTCACAAACAATTCCGGTTCGCCCTCCAGCTTCCTCCCCCTCAGTCGTTGCCATGACAACGGCGGGGCACTTCGGACACCGCCCGTTGCCTCCATAACCTTCCCAACAGGGGATGAAACATTCCTTTTGTTTATTCTTGTCTTCTCACTTTTCCGTTATGTCATTTTTTTTTTCATTGTATACATGAAAGCTTAGATGATCCATTCGTAAAATTTGATCAGGAACAAACAAGTCTGTCAGGTTTCGGCGCGGCCTCCTATCCAATAGGAATCCAGGTACATCAAACTTGAATGGATTGGATCAGATAATGGGAAATTATGGCTCATGTTTCAAAAAGTAAGCTGGGCAAAAGAAAGTTCGAGCAAATGCAGACAAGCCAATCGTTACGGTCGATCCATCCACTCAACGATTGGCGGGGTTTGTAAGCCGGCTTCTCTGGTTTTCCATTCGCCATCATATTTCGGCTAGTTGAAAGCATTTGTCAGCCTGACGAGCGGGGAATAAAATGACAACGTGGTTGAACCGGTAACCAAGCGGATTTCATCTGGATGTCCCTTTTTGTTGCCAGTGCGTGCTTTTCCGGTCGCCGATGACTCAAATTCTAATGGTTTATTGTTTTCTTCCGCACACCCTATTGGTCGCCACATATTTCCTACCTTCATTGCGTCTCCCTCCTATTCGGCTTCATCACCGATTTCTCCCTTTCACATCTCTAATCGCGTAAACGTTGTACCTCTGCCTCTACGCATTCGTGGGTAATCAATAGTCCCCTTTTTATCTTGTTCACGTCCCATTCTTAGGAAATCGCAATAAAACAATGCTTTGATTATAATTTAGCTCCTGACATTGGCAAGAGTTACACTCTTAAGGTGTCGATTTTTGTTAGCCCAGCAAAAAATGCCAGCCAATCATCTAGGCTGTGGTTGGCTGGAAATAAAGATTGCCATAAACATCTTTTGTACCATTCAGTGGTAATCTGACGTATCACGATGATGATGGACATTTGCAGCAACATAATATACTGCACTTCACGGGCTATACATGGTCAAATATTTCATATATGATGATCCGTCATTGTGAAAATTTTGTCCAGTCAGTGCTTGTTGATGTATCCCATTCGTCAGATTACGTCTATCATTTTGTGTTTTCGCAAAGGAATGGCAGCACAAATTACCATAAATGGAAAATTAAGCAGGCCCTTCCACCGACAAAGTCAGTTGCTGATTTTGAGTTTGCGTATATAGACTGTTAAGCAATAATCCCATCTGTTTTTCAGTCAGCTCTATTGTTCTGGACTTTTCATGCAAATGTATGCAACATTTGCAGCTACAATAAATATCAACGCGTTGGCAAGATCGAAAACGCAAGTTGTCCGTTACCAAGACAAAATCAGATGATTGACTTCATTCTTTTTGCAGTTTCATGATTTGGCCTGCGTTTTCTTTGATTGTTTTACGTAACACGACAAGGTCCATAAGAAAGCCAGAGGGGAGAAATTGGTTCATGCAAGAAGACAATGTGACTTTTTAGTTTGAATAAATTCGGACTTTTTTTTTGTCGCCCCGCATTGGTTGTCAACCCACGAGGACCAGATTTTTTCTTTTTTGAGCATCCTTTTTTTTCCGTTATGCATGCATTCGTTAAAACATAACTTCATAATGGGCTCAAACTTCTCGGTTGGTGGGTCATTGAGACAGAAAATATATTCTATAGAGGGGACGGACATCTCATATTGCATGTATAGCGAGATCACTCCATCGAGCTCAGCAGACGGAAAAGATTCTGGCCGCCATGGCAAGTCGTAATCTGGGAGCATTACGTCAAATAGCACGAGAACCGGAAGGATACGTTCACGATACCTTGCGTCGTTTTGTATGGTAGATGAAGGATTCATGGCAATGAGGAGAATAAAAACATACTGACCACGTCTGAATGGGAACCATGCGGTTGTCGTTTTCTATTGTTTCCAGGCCGATATTACTACATACGCACCAAGGCTGTTATATCGACGAGAAAGGCAGTGGTAACGTTGTCAAAGTGGCTCCTTAACCTAAAAAACCTCAACTGATTGGTGACGCCCCTTCTAGATAAGGATTTACCGGATCCTAGCCAAATCTCCAAGGATGTCGAAAGATCACTTTATTACTATCCTCAAGGTGCATCTTTTTTATTATTATTTTTTCATCGAATGATGATGTTCCAAGGAATACCAAAATGTAGAGAACTCATCCGTCATTTGTTCCTCATCTAGATATATCACCGATGTTAAAGGCACACAAACAACAGGAATTGCATCAAATGATCGTCGAAATACTCTGGAGGAACCCAAGGCTGAAATATTACCAGGTACGAAAGAAACCTGCAGTTCGATAGGGGTTAATTTACTCAATGAAATGGTGACATGTAGGGTTTCCATGATATTTGTACTTGTTTTCTTTTGGTGCTAGGAAAAAAAGCTGGAATTCCAGCCGCTGAAAATGTCGCATTATTCTTCCTAAGATATCCTTTTTCTTGCGAATTTGCCATATGTGATGTCCGGGATCAAGTTCATTTCCTTAACCAGAGCCAACACGGATGCCATGTTAGATTCTTTCGATCCCATTTCCAAGCAGTTGCGGTTGATGAGTTCCATTATCGAATATGAGGATCCAAAACTGACGAGTCATTTGGAACAGTAAATTATCATTTGGGCAGGAACGATACCATGATAACCATATTAACGCCACTTTTTTTTTCTCCTATTTGCAGCTGCAACATTATGCCGTACTACGCGCTGAGTTGGATTTTGACGTGGTTTAGTCATGATTTCGAGGATCTTGACAAAGTGGTTCGGTTATTCGATGTATTTATCGCCAGTTCAGCCATGATGCCTATTTACGTTGCCAGTGCGGTAAGACGGGTTTTCATTTTTTTCCCAACATGACCACACGTGCATCGAACTGATTCCCCGTTTGCCGATATCAGATCACGTTACTTCGGCGTACCGAACTGCTTCAAGCCAACGCGGAAATCCTGCATTCCCTGATCACCCACGTCCCACAAGATATCGACCTTGAAATGGTCATCCAAACCGCTACCCTGTTAGAAACAAAGTATCCCTTGGTGCAACTGCAAAAGCAAAGTGGTATTTGGCTGCATGATGAGTACGTGAAACCCCCTTGGGAAAGAAAATGCTTCATTATCAGTCAACTGATATTTCTGTTTACACAGATCGGCTTTGAACACCTGGGATAAAGATTACAGCTTTTTAGGCTGGGACGATGTACCGAATCGTTTGCAAGCCGATAAGTATCTAAGTCACAGCATACCCAAGGAGGAATGGGAAGATGAAATGTTGACAGAATGGATGGAACGACGGAGGCGACATTTTACCCATGATGGTGGTGGACCCGCCATCAATTTTTGACCTTTTCTTTATTTAGTTATTTATTGATCCCACCCGTAATATTGGTCCTTTTTTTTGACCTGGTAGTATAATATCTTTATATTTTTATATTTTTGATTGATCATAATCGTATGGCCGCAGTGAACGCATTTTTTTTTTAAATGGAGTCATGTGGGCTTGAGGTATGCAAAAGGAACTTCGGAGCTAGTGACTGGAAGTGAGGGCGGCTTCAATGCTGGAAACAATGCGTTCCACGGCGAGATCCGTTTCTTCATCGGTGATGTTCAGCGGTGGAATGATGCGGAGGGTTTCGAAAATCGAAGCGGTCAGAATCAGCGTGTCGCGATGAAAGGCTTCTTGAGCGACTTGCGCTGCGAATCCTTTTTGAACCCCCAGAAACTCCACGCCAATCATCAAGCCTAAACCGCGAACATCTGCGCGCACGCCCTTTGGCAAAAGCGCAGGAATACGAGATCGCAGTGCAGAGAAGAATTGTTCAGATCTACAGCATTCACATGAATACATACAGACACGGTGGCGTGGGGATTGTTTTGGGGTTGCTGCTTACCTTGCGTGGCAGTTCTTTAGCAAGTTCTCTTCTTTGAACACTTTCAACGTGGCTGTAGCGGCTGCGCATGCAACAGCGTTGCCAGCGTATGTGCCACCCATACTTCCTGGAGGTTGTGTATCCATGAGTTCTTTTCGCGAGACGATACCCGACAGAGGGTAACCGGATGCAATGCCTTTGGCCATCACCATGATGTCCGGTGTCACGCCAAAATGTTCAATGGCAAACATTTTGCCCGTTCGTCCAAAGCCCGACTGAACTTCATCCGCAATGAATAAAATGTTGTTCTCATCACAAATTTGTCTCAAACCCTTCATGAAATCTAGTCAAAAAAAGTGAGTATGGCGAAACAGGGAAACACAGCAACAGTAATAGCAGGAAGCGGCTTACTTTTGGGTGGCACCACATAACCGCCTTCGCCCAAGACGGGTTCAATGATAATGGCGGCTGTATCTTCGGGAGCGCATCTTTGTTTGAGTAGGATTTCCAACTGGTTTAAGCAATCTTCGGCGCACTGTTCGGGGGTAAATTTGGAAGGATCATGGACGTGAGCGGCTGTATGCTGGACATAAGGGTAAGGTGCACAATGCACGCCAGGCATCAAGGGACCAAATCCGGCCGAATAAACGGACTTTGAGGTGGTGAGAGCCATGGCACCAAATGTGCGGCCATGGTAGGAGCCTTGAAAACAAATAATGTTTTGCTTTTTCGTAGCGTGTCTTGCCAATTTGACAGCGGCTTCGACGGCTTCCGAGCCTGAATTCCAAAAGAAGAATGTATCCAGATGTTTCGATGGCATGTGAGGCTTCAATGTTTCAATCAAGTCCAACATTGGCTTGTGGAAGAAAATGTTGACTTGACCGTGTGGTATCCGCGCCGCTTGGTCTTGCACGGCTTTCACCACCGTAGGATGACAATGTCCTAACGGGCAAGGTATTTGTTATTGAAATGATACACACTATTGTATCCCTGTTCGCTACGTACCTGTGCTGGTCACACCAATACCGGTGGTCAAATCCAGATACTTTTTACCCTCCACCGTCCACACATAAGGACCTTTGGCTTTTTCAATCACCAAGTCGGTACCACGGCTAATCCCTTTGGCGATGTGTCGTTTTCCAAGTTCAACGAGCTTCGACATTTTTATTATTATTCGCAGTTGAAATGAAAAAGCAGAAAAACTATGCAAAAGGAAATGGAAGCATTACAAGGGAAAGAAGGAAAAAAAGAAGAAACCAAACAGTCATCAAGACATCATTTTTAAATTGCCAGCCAATTTTTTTCCAAGCCCAGCGCATGAAAGAGAGTCCAGCTCCAAAATTCATCCGAGCCCTATTTTTGCAATTTTATGAGCACTGACATTCCCTAATTTGGTATCTGCCACTTCATAGCCCTTGTTTTAAACAAGCTTTGATACGCTAGTTGTTAAAATAGCTATTTGTTCAGCAGTGTCTCCCTTTCACCAAAGAAAATAGCCTTGAGGATGTTACCCTACTGAAGGTAGTATGCGAAGAGAAAAAGAAACAAAAGCAGAGTCTCATTTTTCATGATTGGGTGAAGGTTCCCTCTATTGAAGAATTGCGTTTAAAACTTCCTTGACAATACTTAAATATACCCTGAATGATACGGAAGGAAAGAAGCAGTTTGACCTGGTTTGGTTGACGGGCTAAACGGGTTAGTCCATACCATTATTTTGCAAACGAGTAGAATACCGTTCATTGATAACTTATTTGGCACAAAGGATGATTCTTGACTTTTTTCCATTTTCATGCATCACTTTTGGTGTGGTGGCTTATGTAAGGCAAGATGAATCTGGCTGGACATGATCAGCGTTTCGATCTGTGACTGGGGCTCTGGTTTAATCTCTTACTTGATTTTTCTGCAAAAAATAAAAAATAGGTTGACAGCACCTTTTTTCTGCTCTTGCGAATAAAACCATGACCACCTCTTTGACCATTCCCTCTGCATGCGATTTCCATTTGCATCTTCGTCAAGGCGACATGATGCGTATGGTCACTCCCAAAGTCGCTGAAGGCGGTGTTTCTTTGGCTTACATTATGGTAGGGAGTCTATTCAAAAAGCCCACAGTTACCATGTGAACCTGTCAGACCAACTTACGTTTTCTTTTTTTTGTTCCAGCCCAACTTGCAACCTCCTATCAAAACCACCGACGAAGCACTTGCCTACAAGAAGGAATTGCAAGCATTGGCCCCCAATGTCACTTTCCTCATGACTCTGTACTTGTCACCCGAGTTGACCGTCGAGGAAGTTCGCAAGGCCAGCAAGGCCGGTATCCGAGGTACGCTAGCTTGTTCATATAGGGAAAAAATGGAGAAGAACATCCCAATAAGTGTGGGTTCGTAGGTGTCAAGTCTTACCCTCGAGGTGTGACCACCAACAGCGAGAGTGGTATCGAATCCTACGAAGTGTATTACCCTGTGTTCAAAGCCATGGAAGAAGAAGGTCTGGTGCTCAACTTGCACGGTGAAATTCCCAGTGATCACAACAACAATGTTTGCGTGATGAACGCAGAGGAGAAGTTTTTGCCCGAGCTTGAGAAATTGCACAAGGCTTTCCCCAACCTTAAGATCGTGCTCGAACACGCCACCTCTCAGGCCGCCGTCGAGATGGTCAAGCGTCTGGGTGACACCGTCGCTTGCAGTATCACTGTCCATCATTTACAACTGATCGTGGACGATTGGGCTGGTCAGGCTCATCATTTCTGTAAACCCGTCGCCAAGTACCCCAATGATCGTAACGCTTTGAGAGAAGTGGTCGCCAGCGGTAAGTGTGTGCTTGGATCGGAGTGGTTGGGCAGGCCATGGATCTGATAAACGTCGTTTTTAGGTCATCCTCGTTTCTTCTTGGGTACCGATTCCGCTCCTCACCCTAGCCACGCCAAGGAATCCGCTCACGCTCATGCGGGTGTCTTCACCACTCCTCTTGTCTTGCCCTACCTTGCCAAGATCTTTGAAGAAATTGGATGTCTCGACAAGTTGGAGAATTTTGCATGCCATTTCGGAAAACAATTCTATCAGGTGACCCAAAAGGACGGATTTGAGACCGCCACAGTGACGCTTGTCAAGGAAGACAATGTGGTTGTCCCTCAGCAATATGCTATTGCCACCGATCCTTCCACTCAAGGTGACCTCGGTGCCGTGGTACCTTTTTTGGCCTCCAAGAACATTGGCTGGAAGATTGCCAAGAACTTTTGTTAAATCATACGGAATGTTACTAAAAATTAACGATGTCAACTCTTTTTGTGATGCCGAATGGAAATGAGTGCATCATCATTAGACTGAAAAGAAAAAAGCATATTAACCAATTAAAAAACATGCATATACCGCTGAGGATCGCCTAATCATCGGTGTGGTCCTTTTAGAAAACTGACTTTGCAAGACATTGATCGTCCATTATATTCTCTCCTCTCCCCACAATCCCAAAATATGTGCACCAAAAGTGTGATCGTGTAATCTTCACATAGTTTATGCTCCTCAAGATATACTCCACTGGCAATTTTAAAAATGAAATGATAGCCGAGTCAACCAGTGTCAGCTATGCAATGATAATAAAAAAAAATCCTATTTTAACAGTCTATGTGTTGAACGAGCTTCAACTATAACAAAAGTGTGCGTTTCTTTTTCAACGGTACGCCCAGTGATTCGGCATCGATCTCATCACTGTGCTCTTCATCCTTTTTGGCATCCTTGTCCTGCTCGTAGTGTTTCAGGAAAGCTTCTACATCTTGATCGAATCGATTGCCTTCGATACTACGGCGAATGGAAGCCATGAATTCGTGAAGCTGATGCAAATTATGACTATTGCAGAGGATGAGTTTGCAATGCTTTTCGTCTCGGTCATGGTCCACCCAACTTTACCTCATTAGCAGCAGCGGTCCCAACATTTCGTGCGCATTGAGTAAATGATGGATATAAGCTTTGGTGTGGGGGGCAGTACAACTGTAGCATCCACAGGATGCATCCAGAGGCTCAAAGGATCGGTTGAGCTCGGTTCTCCATAAGCTGAGGGTCTTGGCTTGCTTGTCTTTGCTGGACTCTGTTAACTGATCGCCAAACTTGAAAGTGATCGCGTGGCCTCTCTGGGTCACCTTGTATGCGTAACTGCCATCAAAAAGATCAATTCCATTGGCAACTCCTCGCAGGATGTTTTCTACGCAAAAAATGTCAGTTATCTTGTTCTGATTCGTCTTTTTTTTATGTACATGGTATATATGGTATACCTGGTGTGGCCAATCCGTACGCCAATCGAGGCTTGGAGGCAGGCAGCTGATCGACCGAGGCTCGGATCAGTGACTCCAAATCTTCGTTTTTTAAACCAAACACGTTCAGAATGAAACCTAGTAACAATACCAGTTGACGATGAGAACTGCCATGGCAAAAATACTAACCATTTCACATGAATTACCTTGCACATCACGTTGTGCGGTTTCAATAGCCGATCGTTTGCGTTCTTCGGCGCTGTCGCTGCCCACAACTGGAGCGAACAGTGGGATTTCCAGGCTCTTTTTTTTTGGTTGTGGAGAATAGAGGTAAGTTGGCTGATGACAGTCAGGATGGATATAGGATCCGAGAAACTTACGTCGGCTTTTGATTTACATGTGTCTAACCAACGCAAAGTGCGATCGACTGAACGTTTGATTCGTTTTAATTTAGCGTCTTCGTCGGTGACGAAATCGCACATGCTGGCACAAAGATCAGGCTGGTAGGCTTCCATGGCTTGAGCCCAGACATCTGGCGTCACTTGACGAACACCGCCGTGCGTATCGACCGAAAGATATTTATCGGTATTGAATGAAATCGGCACCGATTTCAACGGATCACGCATATCACAAAACAATAAATAATCCTAGCAACCACAAACGGGGGATCAGAAAACACTGGCTCTGTCTAATCCGTCTAGTGTTCACGAATTTTAATAAGGCTTACTTCAAGATGCAAGTATTTGTGTAATCCGTGCGGGTACTTGAATGAGGATGGCTCTTTTTCTTCCACACTATAGAAAAAGAAACACCAGTCAATGACAATGCGCTTATACGTACAATAATAGCAACACAAATATATCAACGTACAAGTGCTCCAGTGACACTTGGGCAAGTTCGACGGGTGTTAATTTCAGGTTATCGGTGACCAAGTGAGGTACGGATCCGCGAATGGTGTAGGCTATGCATGCTGGAGTTTGAATCGTTTTATTCTTCTTTGCGAAGTGGAGCGATCCACGACGAAGAAGTTGATTGGGTTGCTCCAAGTGAACTTTAAAATTAACCGCGCTGGCCATCCTCTGCATGAGCTTGTTGTTCCCTGAACCACGAAAAAAGACAAAGAGGCTGGATGGGGCAACCAATTTTTTTGACAGCTTCGCCCTCGGCCTGTTTTCGACTGTGTGACTTTCTTTTGCCCATTCCCGAAAAAAAAAAAGGATTCGTAGGCAAATTTGCATGAATTGGCTTGAAGCGTTTCCCGATACTTATCTAAAAGCAAGAGGAATAAAAGCATTACAACCGGTTGTTTCTGAACATTTATTGCCATGATTATAATTAAAAGAAACTTGTTTCTTGATGACCATCCACATGATCAAATAAATTATCGCATCCATAATCAAAAAAAGTGGCTAAAAGGAGGACATCTCATCGAATGGACCGCTGTATTATCCGCTGCCAAGGCCAAAATGCGCAAGATGCGCCACTTATAACATACCCTATCACCTGGCAAACATGTGAAGTTTCTTGATTTATGTATTGTTTATGGAACTTACAACGGTTGAAAGATGTGATGAAGCCCGGGATTTATGGTGTTGATTATCCATTCGCACATATTCAAAGTGATAGAGGATGCAACGATCACGTATTGTTTATATTACAACTTTTTTTTATTCTTTGTACAATAAAATATTACATTAAATAGAACGTTTAAAAAATGGATAATGTGTGCTTAGTCCTTGCGATGAAGACCTTTTTTAGCACGACGTTTACGCAAGGTGCCATTGGCGACTTTTTCTTGTCGAGTGACCCGGCGCGATCGCATCTCTGAGTGCCGATTCCGGTAAGAGTCTACCGCACGCTGTATCAAACCACGACGACCAAATAACTGCTCCTTGTTAAGCCAACATAAGATCCAGCCTAGCTTGTTGCACGTGGTTTCATAATCCCAACGATTGCCGTCGTAATCTTCTCGGTCCACATTGGCTCGAGGATAAATCTGGAAAAATCCAAAAAAATGTAGAATGACGGATGTTAAGTATCTTTGAAAAATAATACAACGATGGTTTATGGTAGTTTTCATATTTACCGCATTTTGCAGACGGAATTCCATAGGAATATCCTCCAAAGCAACACTGTCAATGTCCGTCCGTACAGTGTATTCCTTAGCAATACGATCGTGCGAGTAAAGGAATGTGATGTATTCGATTCCATCAATCACGCGAGCCACCGGTTCGTGAGCTGAAAGCGAGACAATGGAGGCTACGGAGGGATGCGACGAAGTACGACGTCGATACGTGTGGGGTCGGGACCGGTAATGCTCCGCTGAAGATCGTTGCTGTTTGTTTAGACGTGCCGGTCCTTGCGTCTGTTTCGCATTTTGTGAAAAGTAGCATGGTGAGGTAACGTTGCTGCTATTGCTGGAGGACGGCGGAGGCGATGCTTCCGTGGGAGGACGAAAATCCATGGGGAAGGTTCCCATGGCTTGCAATTCTGCCAACGATCTTCCCGGCGAGGAGACGGGAGGCGTAGGAGGCAACTGGCCAGCCATGGATGACAACGTGTAATTGGACGGCATGTTGGACAAGAAATCCTGGGGCTGGGTCATCATCGACAATAGGGTAGATGCTTGCGGGGTGGTATCCGCTGACAGATTCGTGGGGCTCCATTGATTAAAATCCAAAGGCTGCATTAATTGCGACGCCGAAGGTTGACCGAGGGCATTGTTGGCGTCGAGAGGCCACAGCGACGGATTCATCATGGCCGAAACGTCAAGATCGCCCATGGGGAGCTCAAAGGCTGCTGCCAAATTGAGATCGACCGCATTGGTCTGAGTGGCATTCTCCGTTTCTGGCCACGCTGCCGATCCAAAATTGAGCTGATCATCGGCAGCATGGCTTGCTTGGCCTGTCAATGCATCTGGATTTGTCAACAATGCTTTCATGTGTTCGTTTGTAGAATCCTCCAAAAAAAAAGCGATATTTGTTTACTGTTCGAAACAAAAGAAACCAAACAAAAAATAAACACCAAAAAAAAAGATCGCCCCAACAATTATGCGATTGTATAAACCGAATATAAGACCCAATGCACATGAAACAGAGAAACATGAAAAAAAAAATTACCTGAATCTCGGATGTTTGTTTCGTAACTCAAACACAAATTCGCCGCAGATCGTCACCATCCATTCCACCGTGCACCGACGAATTTTATGGATTTCAGCACTGAAGTATGATCGTCAGATCCGATGCCATTGTTTGTTTACTGCCGATCGTATTCATCTTGTCGGAGATCGGCACAGGCGCAATTCATTGTTGTCAATTAATGCAATGCAGTTTTTTAAGCTCGGTAAATATCCCTTTGCGTACATTAAAAAGCCGGTCCGCCACTACGTACTTTTGCTCTCATCGCACTTGACACAAACATTTACTGAACATCACCATCGTATTTGTATGAATAAACTTGTGAATACAATTGCTTTTTACGCAAAGAAAAGTTTCCAAGATAAAATACTTTATTGTAACGTTGCTCTGTTGGCTTTGCGTGTTTATTTTACTCCCGGTCAAGTATCATGAATTCTTGGCTGTTCAGATGATACCAATAAAAGAAGTCGGATCCTTTTTAGGAGAAATTCATGCAGGCACCGTCCAACGAGCGTTGTGTATGGTGGATGTTCTAGCCAGTGATTTGTTTTTTATGACGTAAGAAGATCCAATGGACACGATGATTTTCACCATGTTTCAGTGCAATTATTCGCCTATTTATGCAATCATTCTCATTTGCAGCCAATCTGTCAATTAGTCTTTGAATCCTCCGAGCTGATTTTTTCTCTCATGAAGTCTTTACGATGTCATTGTTTTTCCATACATTTTGTGGCCAAAAAAAAAGTCAAAAAAGCAACGTGACACAGCACGTATCAAGAATGGATCGACCGCACACCATGAAACAAAGCAGTTCAGCAGACCGTCCATGTCACAGCACGTGAGATAATTCATTGTCTACATCGCCCAGAATAGAAACGCTTCATGGTTGACGAGCGACAACATTTTGGGAAATATCAGATGGTGTCGACAGTAATTTAGTGAGTTGATCCCCTTCAGCTCTTGCAGGACCCGTTATCACGTGCAACGCGTCGTTGATCAACGATGTTTTAACTTGACATGATCACACCAATGATGGCTTGCTCGAAGATAAGCGATTTCATATGTTTTGAGATTTCAATACGTGGTAGACAGAAAGTGGCAATACTGAAAAATTGGGTACATGGCACTGCATATCAAAGCAACCACGCGGACAGTGATATAGCACGATAACTCTACATATCCATTTTCCCCAGGCGTATGAGATTCGATGAGATCTTTGATTGTGCAGTCTTTGACTTAAAGTATTGTGGATGCTATAAAAAATTACCATAGCTAGTCTATACATTGTAGGGTCGTCGGTTCTTAGCATAGCATTTTAGGCAGCATGACAGAACTTACAAGAATCCGCTAAATTGAAGTTGCCTCTTTTGGTTGAAATATCATGTTACGGCCTTTATGGAAGGCTTACATATTATAACGTCTATACAGGAGGGCATTCTATTTGTATAGATACTGTTCGCATCTTGAGTTGGATATTGGTATTTTGGCAATCGACACACCATGTGCCCTGATCTTTTATAAAAACGGTCACAATTTTACTGTACTCGAATATCGTTTCGATGTCCGATTCTTTGCTGCATATCAAGTTGGGAACCTGAAATGCCAACGTTCTATGCCTGTTTCAACCCACAAGTCAGGAAGGAAACTCACGTCGACGATCGTCTGAAGTGCTGTGAGCATGCTCGCAAAGTCTGTGTAGGTCAATGGGTGAAAAAAACAAGTGGATACTTTATTACAAACGACATGTAAAAAAAGGGTAAAAATAAAGCTGACCCCCCCCCAAAAAAAGAGAACTGATTTGAGTGAAGTCTTTGCAAGATCTTAAATCGAAAAGACGTATTTTTGCTTATTAGTATACGCAAGCAATATCCTTTGTTTGCCCTTGCTAGCCCTGCTCTCCCTTGCTATGTTGGCCGCTGCCTCTTCACTTATGTTAGGCGGTAAATTGATATTTGTGGACTGCCGTGAGCCATCGCTGTAATCTATGACTGAGATCGGTTCTTCGTTATAATGGCTCACTTCGTCCACCAAGCGATGTCTGCGGTGATAGAAGATCATGTCGTCAGGGCGCCAAACGAGGTCCAAGAACTCTCAACGGAATAGCCACCTGCCAATCCACTGTACACTCTCGCATCATCGGGTGCTCGCGTTTGGGTCAACACATCCGCAATTTATTAGTGCATCCGTTCGAACGTTGGCTTGAAATTTCTGCAACATAGTTTTCATGTGTCTGTGAAGGCTGGCCAACTCTTTTGCCCAATAAGCGACACGTTCAAGAATCGCCTTGGTGGACAATAAACATCGTGAAACTCAGTTACCACAAAAGCCAATGAGAACTTGAGTGTCCCACCGTGTCCCAAATGTTAATAACTCGAGTTATCCATGAAAAAGGAAACCATGGTTTTTTTTTCTGGCTTTCTATTCGTTTTCGATCTTTAAAAGTGCTGTTGTGAAGCTACTCCACATGGATAATGCTTTGGTATTCAAAAAAGTTGGATGAGGGACGGGTAAACGTTTAATGTGGGCAGAGCTCTTTTTGAAGAAAGGTGGTTGATGAGACGACAATTTGGCGTTTTTGTAGCATCATTTAGTTTAGTTTTGTTCTCAGTTATACTGTATATGTCCTTTCATTCTCTTTCAATTTTCAATGAATCGAACAATACATAAGCAGACGTGCCTCGATCTATGAATTCATGCATCAGTGGGGTGACTATCGTTTCATCCATGGAAATCCACATATATTTTGTCTTCTTTCTTTTCTTTTTCTTTGGTTTTCTCCTCTATCTTCTGTTTACTGGGATAAAGTCTCACTATCATTGCATCCCCTCGCATTCATCATCCATCATCCAGACTATGGTTTACCCGCGTGTATCTGTAACCAGTCAAGTCAATTGAAATATCAAAAAGGTATGTTTTGTGTGATGTGACTATCCATTCTTACAAGAAAAACTTATCTGTCCTTTTTCTCTATCCTTTCTTTAGCTTTTGGTTTTCTCTCCGGTTTTCTTTTCGTTCTGGCAAGCCGTCCATCCCTCCAAATCTTTCTACTTAGTTCGCGCACCCGATCCTGTCAGACCGATTGGTCGTCGACAGGCACCGTCGGTGGCGTGACTCCATATTTTCATCGGAAAACATTTACTGCCCTCGGACCGGTCTAGCCATCATAGCCTGGGGCGCGAAGAACGGAGGAGGTCGATAAGTGCTGCTTTCTGCATCTACCAATGTCACATTGTACCCAAAATATTGACATTATATGCCAAAAGTTCTGCCAAGAGTCCCGTCCAGGCTATACCCCTTAGTGCTTTAGACTTTGTCTGGCGAAAGTCATTCAGCGAAGCAATATACCCTCCAGTAGTGGGCGGCATGAGAAGTGTACAACTTGTTATAGCTACCCTACACATTGTAATAAGCATGCTGGACATCAAGATCCGATTGACTTGAATGCTACCAATAATAAGCGTGAAGTTGGTCATATATAGAACGAAAAACGAAGAACTTTGTATTTACAAATTTATTCGAAGGAAACAAATTTAAGCACTTGATCTTTCGCCACAGAAAGGCAGCATTTAGTCTTCTCCTGCATGAAGAAGACTGATGAAGCCGAAAGCAAGACAAGAGTTTGGAACGGAATCCATCGGCAGCGTCTACGTTGGTTTGTGCAAGAGCACGCACCAACACGACAATAGTTCCCCGGGAAACGTTCAGATATTTCTAGTTTTGTTTTTGAGCAATCACCTGTTCGGATGTCTGTGCCTGCAGAACCTCCGAAGCCTGGGGGACGAACATATTCCCAAGTAACAGGACAGTGTCCGCCTGGCAGAACCGAAGTGGACAACCGCCACCTAATAAAAAGAAAAGAATTAATAACACTCTAATGCTAGTGGATAGTCAATGAGTACTTACGGGCAATTTAGCTTGTAATGAAGCCTCAGTGGCAAAATCACTAAACAGCAGCGAGCGAAGAGCGTTACTGCTCTCTACAGATAGCCAAGACCGAGCTTGACCGACTAGGACCTGGGCAACCTCCTGCACAAATATTTTTGCAGTTTCCTTCGCAAACGCCAGCACGGAACAGTAATTTCACTGAGGGCTCTACGATACAGTATCAGTCCACAAATGACCTTTGTTTAATGGTTTCAAATCAAATAGCGTGTCATCGCAGGCAGGGATCGCGTTTATGGACGCTATCACTATGGTACTCGGTGTTCTTTGTTGCACCGTCCTTTACTTCTTCGAAAACGTCGATCGGTTGATCTATCAATTATGAGCTCTTGACGCATCTTTCTTTTAAAGGGGCCAACAATGCGCCAAATATTCAGAAGATCGGACCGTCCGAGTTTTTTTTTGTTCGCAGCTTGATTTTGGCATGGTGAGCGAACCTCCAGTCACGTAGCTGTTAATTGCTCCTCTTTCATTCATTCATGGAGCCGACGCGTCGCATACATATACCAACACCCAACGCCACCAACTTCCCCACTCTGTATACCATCTGCTTGGCCATTGCAACTTCCGATGAGGATGTTCGAGGCCAAGATTCATTATTTCGTTTATCATTCGATCCCTTTGTCCTGGACCTCATCAATCGAACATGTAGCCGAAAAATATGGAACAAAAATCTTCTGAAAGCTATAGGCAACAGCCATGGTGACCATCTGCGGTACCACATGCTGGAATGGTCCGTCTTGGACATTCGTCCTGATCGTCCGTTTTACAAGTCAAATTTGTCACAAATCCAGTCGCTCAGCTCGTTTATCACGCACTTGAATCTCCGTAGTTCTCGAGTCCAAGACGACCAGTTGCACCATTTATCAACTCTTATCAATTTGGTCGGGTTAACCTTGGATCAGACGGGCGTAACTGATGTCGGTGTTGCTCATCTTCGAAGGATGACGTACGAAGGACAACAGACACTGCAACATTTGGAATTGCTGAATCTGGCGGGTAACAGTGGGATCAGTGATGTTTCGTTGGTGTATATCAAAGGGTTTCCTTCCTTATTGGCGGTGGATCTATCCTGCACAGATGTTACCGAGACCGCGCGTATCGTTCTAGAAGGTTGTGGATTCGTTCGAGTATTTTCGTCTGAAGCAATTAATAGTCACCGACGGAACGCCGCTGCCTATCATCTTCATACAAGGCTCGATTTATTGCAAAGATCTGCGTTGCCAGATCGAAGTACGCCAAATGTATCATCCAAAAGATATCTTGATAGTCTGCGGACTACCGGCAAATCGCCCCCCTCTTGCGCTTGTCCCGCAGCTGAATGCTTCAGACGATCCACAGTTCCTCCTACTTTGCATATCAAGTCACCCACACCATCAAGCAAACACACTTTACCCCTCCGTGCACAGCCACGCCAACCAACGTTGACATTTGTTTCACTCTGTGAAGCTTTTGATTTTTAGCATGTTTAATTTCTACTTCCATACATACAGACAACACAAGCATATGCATATGTATATACCGTCCTCGCATCTTGTTTCTATTTATCCGATTGTTATACTGTATCATACTGTAATATTTTGCACCGAAAGTCAAAAAAAGTTCACGCTTTATGCATACTCTATAAATGAGGATCTATGGTCTAAAAATGTGGAACGTGACATGCCTGCATTGTCATATTTACAATGGCAAATGTGCCTTCCCCCAATACAAATCCACTGGCAATGATGATGATTAATATTTTTCCCACTTTGTTGCGATAGCGATCAAAAAATGACCCGATGGAAGACATCGATTCCTCATGGTGATTGTGTGCGCCATTGTTACAGTATTTATCCCACAAATGAGCCATGACTCCGCCCACAACTCGAGCTAGCGTGAAATTAGGCGGATTATACATGCCAATCGCAAACGCAATGCCTTGCGGCAAGTACCGATGCCAGCGGGCATCCGAATGTCGTTCCTTCAGCCACGTTAAGCAGGCAAACAGAACGCCAAATGCAATGACAAATTCCATGACGTGCGGAGGAAGAGGTCGTCCGTTCATCAAACGTGCCATATCCAACCACACTTGCGCTGTGGGTACCGGAAATTCAGGACCCGGGATCGTGTAGACCAAAGTGTACAGGTAGTAAGCCCCTGTTTGCGGTTTCTACATGTCAGCAAAATAACCAAAAAGCATCCGTGGATGGGACACTCACCGGTTGCAGTGAAAGCACTGACAAATGAACCGAGCAATTGGCCATAAAATTGGGCCTTGGGTGACGCGCGTAGGAGGTGACCTGTTTTCAAATCTTTGGATACCAAAAATTGCAGAGATTAGAACATATCTTTAGCATCGTTCTTTGCCCAAAAACTCTGCTGAATCTTGATAATGTACCTTGCATGAGATCACCCGCTTGTTGAGATCCTGGGTTAAAAAAAAAGTCATAAGCCTTGAGACATGATTTTAACTGTGTTGAAGCATAGAGTAACTTACCAGCTTCGGCGATTGCTCCAGCTATAAGATTCGCTACAATGTTGCCCGGCATAAAAACCGAAAACAGCACCTGGCTAATCTTACCGATACCGCTCACCTAGTTCAAGAAAAAAGTCAATGTCAGTACAACCGAGAAAGCCAGTATCGCTTTTTCTCCCACTCACAGGGTTCAAATCCGTCTGACCGAGAGCGCGTACACCCAAAACACTCAATAGCATGGCCAGTAGTATAGCAACCACGATCATAATAATGGGCAATGTTTCGGTCCCGAATAAGCGTGCCACGACATAGACACACAATCCAGTTGAAGCAATCAATCCTCCTATAGTGACTGGAAGCGGTACAAGTTGATGAGACGGGGCGTCATCCTCTACGTTTGATATTTGACCATCGGATACATCCACAGGTCTTGTTTCGATCACTTCCTCAGGAGTATCATCACTCTCATCATCGCTATATCTTTCTGCGATTCGCGTAGCTTGTGCCTCAATGTGCTCCACGTCCGTGCTATCCGTCGTCACTCGGATATACTCGGTATTGGCCGGCCGGTGATGGCGTCTTGCTTGGATTGATTGTACAATAATGTCACCCAAAGAAACGAGCGACTCAGCAATCATCACGCTTAATGATATCCAAAGGATCCAACCTTTGGAACCTGTTTTCCAGTCCCCGACAGGCCCTGGTGCCCATCCAGCATAATAAGCAATCGGTGACAAGACACCCCATCCAACGCAACATCCGAGCAACATGGACAAGGTTGTCGGCAATCCCTACAGAAAGGCCGGTACTGTCATCAATACAAAATCACAACCCATGCTACGCTTTTGTCCTGTCGCTCACAACATACCATGATAATGCCTTGGCCCATATAGCTCAGACTGGGTGTAAAATACCATTCCCATGAACGAAAGTCGATGGTATCAAAAACAATCCAGTTAAAAATAGGCAATGCGGAAATTACCGGGAAAAAATAGGAAAGTAATGTATACAGGGAGGAAAGAGAAAAAGATGCCGCCAGTGCATGCAATTTGAGCGTCCAGCGCTCTTCAAGGATGGCAGCAACTTCACTAGCGGTTTCGCTTGAGGTGGTAGTGGGGGCAGATTCGGGGATTGAAGGGCTCGGCATGGGTAAGAGAGCCACAGACCATGGTTGATCGTGGAAATATATGTCAGACGAGGAAGATCGACGAGGAGGTCGATTCGATTGAGGTGAACAGGGCAATGATGCGGCTTGCTCTTGGTCAGAAAATGCGGAAGAAAATTGACGCTGTCGAATGGAGGAAGAAGATGATGATGAGGGTGAGTGACGTGGTCGAATAGTGGAAGAAGGTTGTTGGTGCAATAGCTGAATCATCTGAGCTGTGGCGGTGCCTGAAGGAAAACGCAGTTTTTCACGTATAATGGTCTCCTTGCGCAATGGGATGGCAAAGAACACACCAAAAAAAGCTACACCCAAGGACCATAAGAGCAGCTGGCTAAAGGAAAGCACAATCGGGCCGCCTGGATGATCCTCTTCAGTCAACAGACCCAAAGCGGGAATGACACCCACAAATCCTGCAAAAACACCGCTTAGTGTCACCTTGGATGCGTCGTTTATTTCCGACTGGAAAAAGTCGTTACCTGCTGCCAAAGGCATGGTTGCCGTGGCTACGGCAACGGTTTGCAACACCACATTTTCCACAGGACTAAAACGAACTTGAAGTCGAGACTGAAGAGGTCTGAATATAGCATAACCCAGCAAAGACGCTTGAAGTGACATCATTGATATCCAGCCGGTTTGCAGTCCAAAGTACATATTGGAGAAACATATCACAGTGCCTATCAATAGCCCAACCGCCACTGCACGTAGCTGCGTGAAACAAAAGAGGAAAAGCGTAAGGATTGACCCAGTTGAACAGCAATCGTGGAGCTCTTAAAGTTCGTCTTTTACCGTAAAGTGATGTTCGTGGCAGCCATCGTAAGAAAGTCCAGCGTCAGACGACACCATGAGCACACTTGCAAGTGGGCTTACAAAAGGTAGCAATAGAAATAGGAATAATCTTCTTTAAAAAGAGAAAACTGCTCGCTCTATTGTGCTCTAACGCTCGTTGAAAAGGTAAGTGAAAGACACGCTGTGCAAAAAGGGCAGCGACAAAGTGGCATCAAGTTATTTCAATCTCCGCGTTCCGAAGAGGGTGGCTTTTTCCTTTTCCAAATTCGCTGTAGCAAGGGGCCCTTTTTTTTCTCAGCACAATTTTTGTATAGGCTCTCTTCACCTGTCATGTCCTTGTTAACATCGGTACATGGTCTACTCAAAAGTCAATATCATGTGCGTCATACTGATAATGTCGTTAATGTTTAGGTCCGAGTATTGTCCACAGTTCCTCGTGCAGTTCATCAGAATGCTGTGCGTTCTTTTGCGTAAGTGATCTTCCACTGCGATGCGAATGTTGTTAGCTTGTGGCAGCAATATAACCTGACCATTCATTTCCCCTTTATCCTACAAAGATCGCATGCTCAGAATGGAGAATCAGCAACTTCAAAGAAAGTAGTGTTGGACTTGCCGACTCCTGAAGCGGAAAAAGCCGAATTAAACGAGATTTATCAAGGTACCTTTCGACATGAGGTGATGCACAGCCTATCTTTTTTATAAACTCATATGTTATGTTTTTTTTAGCGCCTGAACGTGTTGAACCAACACACAACATCCCCGTCTGCAACTTACAAATGAGAGGTTATTTACCTCAACAGCTCGATTTTTATTGTGATTTTGCTCGTCGTGCTGCATTCCATCTCGGTATGCCCTGCAGTGGCACCATTCCTCTGCCAACTCAAACCTCGCGCTGGACCGTCATCAAGTCTCCCTTTGTTCACAAGAAATCGCAAGAAAATTTTGAACGAAAAACCCACAAACGCTTGCTTCAGATCAAAGACACACATCCTGAAGTCGTCGATCGATGGCTCCGATACCTGACCATGAATGCTCCGGCCGGTATTGGATTGCGTGCCACCAAATTCGAATTCGAAAAGCTTAATACTACCAAGGCGACGGTTTCCAAGGCCGACCAACAGTAATAAAAGCATGAATAAAAAAGAAAGGAAAAGCATATTTTGCATGTACACATACGAATAAACAGAAACCTGTATAATTTGATAGAATATAATGCCCCGCCGCTGTTGCGGTTTTTACGGTTGATGCGATTTGTCCATCGCATATTACAAAGTGAAGCGAAAACCCCAAAGCAGGTTGCTCGTTGAATAACAATGCAATGGTCACGTTAATTGAATTTGCTCCAGACCAAAACGTGAATGTCATGTTGAATACGGTTGTCTATGCAAAAGAAACACATCGACTTGCCAAGAACAGCAACAAACAAGGGATCACAGGCGATGATGATACGACAGAAACAAAAACTTGTCTTTTTTGATTTTTCATGATACAAAAGCATAGACAAAGAATACAAATGAAATTGAAAATAAAGAGAATATAATAAAACAGGGAAAAGAAGGAATCAATGCAGAAGAGAGAAAAAAAAAGTGAGATATGACGAACATGCAATTATTGAAGATGATGTTGTTTTCTATAGGCCTGACACTTTCTCTTGAGTTGACCCACGGATTGCTGGTATACATTCAGTTCTTTATCCCAAAACATTGCCTCGTAATCTTCACCGTGTTTCTCAATCAGCTTGGCAACCCAATCTTGTTCAAAATGCGTTTGACGTCTCTCCTGGACAACGCCGTTAGCGGCTTGTGCCTCCAAAGCTAAACCAAAAACACATCAGTTTCTCCTGAATGCAACTGAGATACCGCATGCCGCTCCTAGACGATCACTTACCGCGAACAACATCAGTCTTTGCCTCGACAGGCGGAACCTCTTCATCAAGAATTTCGTCGTGGGTCTTTTCAGCTTCGCCGACAATGATGCGGACAATGTTGCCTTCATCGTCACGCTGAATTAAACCTTCGCCAGGTTTCAATGTCTTGCGCACCTTTTCAACATCTTCTTCTGTTAATTCCTTAAGATCCTCCTCGTCAGTCGTCTCTGGTTTTTTGTCGGGAAACAATTTTTCACGACCACCGGCTGTGCCATTCAAGGAGGTAAGCAATCCCAGTTTTTCGTAGCTAATTTAGAGGATCGGTCGTATTAGTAAATACATTACTTTGGTGATCTATCAGAATAGTGCTTACTTTTGTCGTAACGTTAATTTCTTGTCCCAGTTGGCCTTGATAATGGCATTGCCCTGCAATAGAACAAAGAAAAGCGTTTAATCGAAACAAGAACTATCAAGCGTATCGGTCCAGCCATCGTTGTACCTTGATGGTCACTTTCTTCAAGTATTTATTTGCAGTGCGTCGTGTGTTTTTCGAACCGCTTCGTTGCTTTCTTCTCTGCTGTGGAGTCGCCATGAGTTATTCGATGAGGGATGCTGTTCTGATCAGCTTTGGGAAATGAAAAAAAAAAAGTAAATGGCTCGAAAAACGTGACGGTTTATTTGCACGATCACAAGTTTTTGGTTCAGCGCTGTGCGGAGACAACCGATCCAAATCCGTCCAAGACGTTGAACTTGGCACGTTATGGCTTTGACAAGCAGCGATCACAAAACGCTCTTTATTGGCGTGCTGTCGGGTTCAGTAGCCACTCTCGCAATTACTACTGCCACTTATTATTATCTATGTACCAAAAATACAGACACTCAGCCCGGCATTCTGCAGACATCGTTACCTACACCGGACATTGTCGAAGGTGTGGATGGTCTCATTGGTAACACACCGCTAATGAAAATACGCAGTTTGTCCGAGGCCACAGGTTGCACCATTCTGGTAGGTTGCTGCACATGCATACATATTCTAAATTTTCGTTGACCGATACTCACTCTCGTGGGGCATTATAGGGAAAAGCAGAGGTAAAATTCTGTGACAAGAACGTCGTCACGGTTGCTTTTTTTGCATAGATAACCTAACCACGACGCGATAGTTCCTGAATCCTGGTGGTAGTGCTAAAGATCGCGTGGCGTTGAATATTATACGTTCGGCTGAAGAAGCTGGGATTCTGAAGCCGCATACGGGAAGTACGATTTTTGAGGGCACGGTGGGATCAACCGGAATTTCAATTGCAATGATTGCTCGGGCCAAGGGTTACAAGGCGTGGATTGTCATGCCCGATGACCAAGCCAAGGAAAAGTATCAGCTCTTGGAAAAACTGGGAGCCACGGTAGAAAAGGTGCGGCCCGTGAGTATCATTGACAAGAAGCAATTTGTCAACCTTGCTCGAGAACGCGCCCACACTTTCGGTGAAGGCGAGACCAAGGGTTATTTTGCAGATCAGTTTGAAAATCAGGCCAATTTCCAGATCCATTACAACACGACCGGACCTGAATTGTATCGACAGTCCGGAGGCAAGATTGATGCACTTGTTCTGGGAGCAGGCACCGGCGGCACTTTGTCTGGTTTAGCGTGTTACTTGAAACCTTTGATCCACAATCTCAAGGTTTTCTTGGCCGATCCTTCAGGCTCTGGTTTATATAACAAAATCAAATTCAACGTCATGTACTCTCCGTACGAGCGAGAAGGCACACGCCGACGTCATCAAGTTGATACTGTGGTGGAAGGTATTGGTATCAACCGATTGACCCGGAACTTTGATGTGGGGCGACATTTGGTCGATGATGCTTTCCGTGTCACAGACGAAGAAGCAGTGAAAATGGCACGTTACCTCGTACGCGAAGATGGTAAGCAAAAATTCTTGGTGTCTAAAATAAAGATACTGCTTCTTCAGAATGACTGATGTTAGTCTTAGGCCTGTTTATTGGAAGTAGCTCGGCTGTCAACTGTGTCGCTGCGGTTCGAGCTGCCAAGCAGTTGGGTCCTGGCCACGTTATTGTAACACTTCTCAATGATTCTGGACAGCGGCATTTGACCAAATTCTGGTAAGTAGGACGTTTATTGGCGAGGGTGTGGGCGTGGGCAAGGGGGAGGAGGAGGTTGCATGAATTGCATTTCGATGCGAATGATCCCATATAAATAGGAGTGATGAATATTTGGCGTCGCAAGGTATCAATTACGAATTGAAGCCCGACGAAACCGTGATGGATTTTGTTTGAAATGTCAATATGCCAGTTAGAAAACCTTTCATACATGTATATTTTGTTTGCAACTTGGAACCGACTCCTTTTTGTACTTTTTTTTTTTTACTCAATGCAAAGACAACATCAATCATTGTGGCACAAATTACCAATAACATAAAGTGTTATATGATGGCTTCCATCATAGCCATCTGTTTTTATTTTGTTTTAAACGCAAGAAGCAAGCTTAGAATATTCATATGAGATCGCCATCGTTAAATTGTAATAAATAGGAGATACCGAGTTTGCTGATGCTGGGCATCACAAAGAACTTGGATGCTCCAGATCCATTATCCCAAGGCAGGACAACTTCTTGAATGTCAACCGCAGGGTTGCAACAGACGACTTTTGGGCGCAATCACTTGATTTTGTTGGTGGTGTGGCGGACACCACCTGGTTCAGGTTGCTTGTCGGGACAAGAACCCCACGTTGTATCGGTCAAAGACCGTCTTTTCGGATGTGGCACCATCAGTTTCTCTAAGCATGCCTTTTGGACAGTTTACGTACCGATCTCACTCGACTTTCCTTTTTGATTTATGTAAAAATCTGCCTGATTTTGAAAAGCACGCCCAGAAGCAATTGACGCGGCAGCCCCAGAAAAGTGATTCTTGGTTCAGATGGGTCTCTTTTCGCGTGGATTGATGCCGACAAAAAAAAACAGGGCAATCGTAACAGATCAGCTCAGGGATCAGATAATTGACCATGGGATTCAATGTAAAAAAGATGTAGTAAATAAGAGACAACAGAGGAAAGAGAAGACGTCAACCGAAACCAAAAGCTTGCTTTCTTTTTGGCTAATATCTTGCAGAGTTGAAACAATGGAGAAAAAAAGGAGACTTTTTTATCATTTCCCTTATAAGTGCCAAGATTGGATGATCCTGAACAAGGCTTTCGAATCTGTCATTTTTTAGTCAATGCATGGAACTGTTTTCTTTCACGTTTATTTCATTTCTTTGACGCCGTCAAAAGTAAAAGCTTAGGTGTATTTTATCAATACATTGTTCATTGACAGCTCAGTGTGTCGGTGTAACCGCACCCGGTTTTCGTTCATAAGATGACAAGAGATTTACATCAGGTAGCAAGTTCCATTCGTTCTTTACATTAACGCGGGTACATTCAATTCTTCAGGAGAAAAATTGCGCCATACAAGGCAACCGGAATGGAGACATGAAAAATCACATACGTCTTTGTCTTTTGTGCCCTATAGAGGAAGATACAAGTGATTAGTTTTGGCCCTTGTAATTTAAAAAGGATTGCACTATGGTATCTACTTACATGGTGGCCGATTTTCGGAAGGTTCACCTGGAGGTTCTTCCACATAATCCATTTCATAGTCATTGTATGCCTGTGCATCTGACCATTCTGTATCCCAGTTCTCGTCAGACTCGGTTTCTCGTTTTCTTTTGCCGGTAGTTCGATTGGACGCATCACCCAATACAGTATCGCTCGACGATCGTCGTGTTGTTTGGCTGGTTCCACCAGTCTTCATAGGGGCGTCGCTTCCGTAAATATGCTTTTTCATCCAGTTAATCTTGTCCACAAGATCAGGGTTCTTCTTGTTTACTAATTCCGCCAAGTCGCTGTATAATCTGATAGAAAGATCTTTTTGCATTATATTATTTGACACTTCGGCCATTTGGGCACCAGTCATTCGTAGGTTCTCGGTATGATAGCTCGCGCAAAAGCGGGCGTATGTGGCATCGCTGGTATGCGGAAATCTTCCCAAGTATCTTTGTTGTGTAGCAGCGATGATATTCAGCATTTCAATTTCAGCGGCTTGCATACGCATCTGTTCTTCCTGGTTCGTTCTCTGTTCCTGGAGGCGTTCCATATAAGCTTCGTAATGATTTTGGGCTCTTTCAGCTAAGCACTTCTGGTAGTCTACTTCATTATTCTTCTGGTCGTATTCTTTTTGTAGAGCCGCGATCCGACCATCCTTTTCTCTGATGATATTTTCCCGTGCGACAATCCTTTCTCCGAAATACGAGTCTTGCTCGTCGAAAAGCTGACGTTGACATTGAGCCAATCGTGTCAATCGGTCCACTCTGGCTTTAGTGCGATGCATTTTCCTAGTAGAATTCGCCAACTGGCCTCGGAGAGAAGCCATTTCCTTTATCGGTCGGGTTGCGGCTATTTTAGCTCGCAATTCTTGTATGTCTTTGTGGACTTGTTGCCTGGTTTTATGCAAATTGTTATCGGTGCGTCGGAGTGTGTCGTTGAGCTGATTTGTTTGGTGGTTCCAACCATGGAAGAATTCTTGCGACATCTGAACTCCGTTCTGTTTTTGATAATCCTGAATTGGCAATGATTAATCGTGATTGTCTGTACAGCGCGCTGAAATAGAATGAACAAATTACCTTGAGTTTTGCTTTCAGGTTTTCGACGGTATTTTGCACGCCATTGATGTAGTTATCGCGATCAATGGGCGCATTCTGGCGCACGGAATTAGTAATGAATCTGGCGATAGTGCTATGCTGAAGAGTAATCAGAGTGTCTTCCTGATGAGCAAAGGCGGTTGAAGCGGTAGCCAGAATGCATGTTTGGGTGTGACCACCCAATTCGTTTTTGAGTAACCATGTTAGGTTGTTATGTCTACAAGGCAAAAACAAACAAAGCAAATATTAGTCTCACGATGTTGGACAACTAACAAACCAGAATAAAGTATTGCGGTACAGTACCTGTATTTATCGGTAGAACCAGAGGCGGCGAGTTCTTGGATTAGATTTAAAAGGGTCAATAAGCCCTCGTTAGCAGAATCGGTTTCGGGTTCAAGAGTATAACCGGGATACTCTGAGCGGAGAATTTCGGCACCCGCAAGATCCACAAAGGTCAATTTGCCGCTTCGAACAACCGTCTTGTCGTCGACGGTGTCTTGAATAAACAGTTTGATAGTAAAAAAGCAGTGACCACGGCTAGGGAAAAAAAAAAAGAAAAAAAATTAGGTTTCGATTCATTTGATAATGGGTGCGCACTAAAAGGACGGCAATGAAGCTACGCTTGCTTACTTTGAAAATTCATGCCAGCGTGTGCCCGCAACAGTGCGTTGAGCCATGCCGTGACGAAGAATTCGGAGACCTTCCTCGGCAGAGCGAATTAAGGGTTCGTGGCATCCCAGGACTGTCACATCGGAAGTGGTTGGATCTTCATGAATCTCTAAATTGGAGTTATGAGCGGTGAGCAAATCGTAGAGACCATTGTTGCACAGCTCAACAAGGGAAATTTTGACATCGGCATCACGATGGAAGATGCGCAAATATTCAAAGAGCCAGTACAGGGCTCGAGGGATCATGCCCGCTTCGGCAGGACAGGTGGAAAGTTCTTGCATATTTCCCTGAAGGGAATAGCTAACGTGACGAAAACGTGGGAGTTAAAAATAACGCGAATATAAGGTTATCTGATGTGTTACTTAGGCCAATCATAAACTGTCACTTACGATTTTCCAGTACCGGGTTGTCCGCAGGCGATCACGGAACAGTTGTAACTAAATTAAAATAAGAAAAATTAGTCACCAGTGAAAACGCATACAATGGAGTGATTGGCCGTTGAGTTACCCCTTCACGATTTGTTCAATCATGGGTTCGGCTACGTGACGGAAAACGGACTCTTGAGAAGACGTGGGATCGAAAACACGATCAAAGCCAAAACGTTCTTCATCGGCGCCGAACAGGACTTCCTGTTCAGGGTAGTAGGGGTTGGCCTTCAAAGCAGCACGAGCATCGGGATTGTCTCCATGGGGATTACTAGAAACCAAAAGTCAATGAAACCAGAACAGTGAAGCCATGCGCGGCATTAGTGGAAGGGCAATTACCAATAACGGAGGACGACTTGAATATTCTTGGCTTGTTCGACCACCTGATGAGGCAAAGGCACAGACGCAGAGAGCCATGAAGGCAAAGTCAAATTTTGGAAAGTGTTGAAAACACGACTGGTGAAGGAGTTGTTGTTGGAGCTTTCGCTGTTAGAGGTGGAGGAACGCTTAAAAAACCACATGATAACGGTAAAAAATACGAAAAAGAATAAAGAAGTGGGCGATTTTCGCGTTTCTTGGCTGTTATTTACTCAGCAAGAGGGTGACCTCAGAAAAGTGTCGTCATTGACTGCTCACTGATTTTTTTCCTTTAACCATTTCATGTCAAAAAAAAAAAAAAAAAAAAAAAAACCTGGGCAAGGGCGGAGAACCACAGAATCACAGAATCACAGTTGCATTTTGTCGGCCTTGGAAAACTCTCAATGCTGCAGTGAGCAGATAATGCCCGACAAAAAATTTCGTCAAATCAAGCTTACTATGTCACTCGCAGATAAACTTATCTTCAGATGCCATCAGCCATCATATCGTCCGACTGAAAAGGTAAACTGCTCTCGGCCATAGATTCTGAACTGGTTGGCCAATTTGAATGTAAAGACAAATACATTGAATTGTCAGACGATACTGATGTCTCAAGGGCGCTATATATGTGGGGAGATGTGCCTGGATCAAAGAATAGACCATAAAAGCATCACAAAATGACAAGCGGTCTCGTTGTTACCACCCCAGGGAAGAAAAGGCCGAAGTGTTTGTATTTCCCGCCTCGCATCTTTCTCTGATCCCCTTTGTATCTGTATCGGGACATGCTTCATAACTTGAAATCTAATACTAAAATCAAAAAAAAAAAAAAAAAAAAAAATTTGTCCAGAGATTTTGCACTCGGACTTGGCCATTTGCCAGATATAATGTTGGTGGAGATTGTTTAGGTGGATGCCGTTTATCAAAAATCAATGACTCAAAATTTACCAAAGTCGAGTAACTACGGCTTAGCACGAACTTATCAGACTACACCAGCTGCCTGTGACGAATTGAACATAAATCAATCATCAAGGTGTTACTTCTGAACATCAGGCAGTGCAAAGAATGAGTGTATAAACGATTTACAATTCCTAAATTATGCCTATGCATCATAATAAGAAGAAGGCAAATGCAATATCGTGGATAATTACTGTATCATAAGTTTCGCCAATGGTTTGCAAGATTTTACCAAGTTTACATCATTTTCGAGGAAACAAACTTAGACAGGGATTGAATGGTAAGTTGAATTCATATCTTGCCTCCCCGAGCATTTATAAAAGAATAGTGGATAAGCAAAATATATGCAGAGAGACAAAGACATAAATAGAAATTAAGTACCGTATATCGACCAGTGTAGTACGTACCTTAGTTGTGATGGTAAAGGGAATGGCATACCAGGAATTTCGTAGGGATACCCGTGATGGCGTCGGAGCGGGAATTGAACTTACCGTCTTATTCGTTGGCTGGGCGACCTCTGGCATCTGGACCGCGGAGTTGAGCCCGGAAAAGCACACTCAAGGTCGGCACACTGTAACACCTTCCTTTTCTCCAGAGCACCAAAGGTAATGTGGATGGGTGTAAAGGATGGCGCAAGAAAGATGTGAAATGGATGTGGAGATGATGAAAATCAATGGATGGAAATGGTGGATGGATGGATGAACTAATTTTGACTATGGATAATTAGTCCATCATGGAAGCTGTTCAAACTTTTGGCCGCAAGGTGCGTATTTCACTAAAAAAGAAAATGAGAGTTTTTCATTGTCTTTAGCATGAGGGATTTTCGTACGATATTTCGAAGCAACTGCTGGCAACGGATACTTTTACGTTTTCGCCATTTACGAGTACCACATGATCGCATCACGACGATTTCATGAGGTTCATTTCGAGCCCAGTTGCTTTGAACATCGTCGTCATCATCATCGATGCGCTTGCTTTTTTGCATTGAAAGACAAAATGAAATGAAAACCATGGCATTGAAAGTGTTGGATCCAGGTATTGACGATTGCTCTAAACCCTATAGAAAACCGCCACTGCTGTTGCCCACTGCAAGAAGGGTCGTGGCCTTATCCGTGTCAACGGTTCTCCTCTTGAACTCCTCGAACCCGAGATTTTGAAGTTCAAGGTCTACGAAGTTGTCCTTCTCCTTGGTGAAGAACGTTTCGCTAACATCGACATTCGTCTCCGTGTCCAAGGTGGTGGTCACACTTCCCAAGTCTACGCCATTCGTCAGGCTCTTGCCAAGGCCGTCGTCGCTTTCTACCAAAAGTTCGTTGACGAAGCCGCCAAGAAGGAGATCAAGGAGATCCTTGTCCAGTACGATCGTACTCTCCTTGTTGCCGATCCCCGTCGTTGCGAGCCCAAGAAGTTTGCTGGTCCTGGTGCCCGTGCTCGTTACCAGAAGTCTTACCGTTAAACCTATTCTTGGCAACCACACACTTTTGGAAGCATTTTCTTTCTTCCTGTTGTCGTGGATACGTTTTTCCTTTAGAAGTGATATTCTTCATTCATAAAGAATCAAAACATGAGTCTTTTTTCATGTCACATAATCTTGTGTTGTTGCTATCTTGTTGCACGGCTGCTTATTGGAAACTGGAACGACTGGCGCTTCAATGTAAATTGCAAAAAAAGTGGTAGTTGTAAAAGTACGGCGCGGAAGATATACGGATTATGAGATGCGGGACAGATATATATAGCGTGTCGTTCCACAGGGAACCCGACAAACTTGGACACCAAAATTTTCATATCTTGACAGGCATTACTGTTACAAGGGCGCGTTTGGTTACGTAAACGTCAAGGCGGTTTTGTTGGATTGCTTGTTACAGACTAAATCATTGTAAAAGCTGTGAATGGCAAAAGGAAATCTGTTTGATAAGAATGACTTGCACCTTTTTTCATCTGATAAGAGTTGCGCGGATAATTGTCCAAGGATTGCTATTGGTTTTTGACGTGAATGACAGCTGCCGATCCGCATTTGAAAGGATGAATGGAGGATTTGAAAGTCAGTATAGTTCTCCTTGTCCGTCAATTTAAAAAAAAAAAGAAAAAGTGGTTGTCGCTAGGCTGAACTTAATTCTTTTCAACATGGATGAGAAACGTGTGGTTCGGATTGTCTTCAAATCACTTCTCCTTGATCTGATTTCCTTCACGATCATTCTTCCGTTGTTCCCACGGTTACTGAATTACTATCAGATTCAAGAAGGTGGCAATAAAGTGAGACGATCCTTTCTCATTTTGCGCTTGTTTGGTGTTCTTTAACGTTTTCTTGCTCGGGATAGGCTACGCTACTGGGCCACGCGTTGCAAGTACTTGAACAATACAAATCATGGATCAGCGTCGCGCAAGTCAAAGGGTCCAGCAAGTGGGACACGGTGTTACTCGGAGGTCTGTTGGGATCGCTGTTCTCTTTGCTGCAGTTTCTTGTTTCGCCTCTCATTGGACGCGCAAGCGACCGTTTTGGGCGACGCAAGGTTTTGTTATGGACCATGGTAAGTAGGAAGGAGTCTCCTGTACGTTTTCTAAAGCTTTTGATGACACGATTCTACGTTCAGATTGGCAATATCATGTCCACGGCTATCTGGCTATTCGCGCGTTCTTTTGTCGCGTTTCTCTTTGCTCGGGTGATTGCAGGTCTCAGTGAAGGAAATGTCCAACTGAGTATTGCCATTATTTCGGATATCACCACCCCGGAGCGTCGATCACGCAATCTTGTAAGTCATAGGATATAGCTTGTCTTACTCCGTGAGCTGACGAATCAAACTGTGTGTGGGAAAATGGTAGGCGTTTATCGGTATAGCATTTGCTATTGCGTTCACCTTTGGGCCTGCTCTCGGTGCGTGGTTTGCTTCATTTGACCTTACGACAGTGTATCCGTTTGTGGAAGAATGGGGGGTCTACCCTTATTCAACCCCGGCTCTGGTGGGGCTCGTTTTACTGCTAGTGGAGACCGGCTATTTGTACGCATACTTGCCGGAAACCTTCCGCCATCGACATATGAATAGCAGTGCATCGCGTTCATCTGCAAAAGAGTCGACGGAACACGACAATACGGCCACCCGGCTTTCAAATCTTTGTTATCTAAACGCAGTGCAGTGCATTTATTCGTTCCTATTCTCTGGCATGGAGTTCACGCTTGTATTCCTGACCTTCGATGTGCTTGACTACACTCACATGCAACAAGGAAAGCTACTGGGATTCATGGGCATTCTGTCGGCTTTAATTCAAGGCGGTTATGTACGACGCCGAGTTCAACGTCTAGGTGAAAAATCACTGGTCATCCAGGGCATGGTGGCCTGCGCTATGGGTTTAGCCGGTTTATCCGTGATGGCGATGGTTCCAACTCACGCATCGCTTTATCTGTACGGCAGCGTGAGCTGTCTCGCCTTTGCTAGTGGCACTGTAGCGAATTGTCTGACCAGTCTTGCGAGTCTTCAATGCCACGAAGGCGAGGAAAACGAACCTAGGCTTGCCAAAGGTCGGGCGTTGGGCGAATTCCGAAGCTACGGTCAGCTGGGTCGTGCCTTTGGCCCCATTTCAGCGTGTGGTTTGTACTGGATGATGGGGCCCACGTACTGTTACTGCACCGGTGCAATCGCTATGCTGCTCACTACCGTTGCTACCACGGCTGCTGTTCCCGTGCACAAGCAGAAAAAAGCGTAAACTGTCTTTCTTGTCAATGACAGATTTTCAGACATAATCAGCATATATCACTGTATCTATGGTTATTCTTCAAATTTCACTGTATCATTCCATTCCCGTTATTCCCTGGTCGTCCCCCCCTTCTTCCTCCTCCTTTTCTATTCTCACCAATGAACTCCTTTACAGTTGCTTCTAGAAGATTACGCAAAATAGCTAGTTTAAATAGCTAATGACATTACACCAATTGTCAGCGTAAAAAAGCGCTGAACATGGATGCTTTGCTTTAATATCTACGATTACTTTCTGATTCTAGAATAATCGATTTTGTATGGAAATTCCAATAACCATCGATTCATATGATTGAGGTATTCCTTCTTTGTGGACCGCGGGTTGACTCCAAAATCAAGTGGACTATGTCTGTTTCTCTGCGTGAGATTAGATAGCAGGAAACGGAACGGAACTGTAACAAAATCAATGGAATCTGTCTGCTTCAGCGTATATTAATATGTTTGGAGATTTTACGGACGGATTATTGAACGAGCTATTGTCGTGATAAAATATGAAATTTTACTCTCCTGCCAGATGCACCAGCAAATTATAAAACCTTGAGTGAATGGTAATGTTTCAGGCAGGAGGCAATGATGTGAAAGAAAATTTTTTTTTTCTAACTCGCCTTGGGCACAACGGTGGTCCGTGTGAAAATAAACCAAAAAGAAACTTGAAAAAAAAAGTAAAAAGTTCACAGTTGATGACACTTCAGGTACTACAGCAAGTAGAAGTCTCTAAATAGTGCAAAAGTGAAGTGCAATATGTTTATGGTTTCCGTTCATTTAGGTGGATAAAAGGGCTTTTTTTGCTTCCTGATAACTCATTATCATGCATAAGGAACATGGCATAATAACCCGCTATGCATTCAGGGTTTACATTGAACCCTTGTCTTTTTTCATCAAAAAGAGCACTGTGATTCGGTGGGAGCAGGAGATTTCCATGGATTCACCAATGGGCGAATTTTCAATGTCAGCAAGCGATACGTCATCCCCAAGCTGTTGTTTTTTAGTGCCAGCTCGCTATTTTTTTTTCTTTTGCTTGTTTGACAACCAGAACACCAATCCATCACCTGTGATTTTTGCTTTACCATGGCTACTGTAAGTGTCTTTTAATGGACGTGTTCATTTCGGCAGAGTGAGGAGTCTTTATGCAGAAAAAGCGACATGAGGACGGTAAAACGCGGCCAGTTTTTTTTTTCCTTGGTTCTTTTTTTTATTCGTGTGAGCGGACTTGGTCGCGCTCAGTTCAAGCTCGTCATGACGAGGTGGCTCCGTTCATCATCCAGCTTTTATACATTAACAGTCTCCTTCTGCATCTCACTCTGCTACGTTTATTGTACGAATGTAAGGCTAATGGGCCATTTTTGTCAATATAGGAGCGCGATAACAATGTCTACATGGCCAAGCTCGCTGAGCAGGCCGAGCGTTATGACGGTAAGTACTGTCGTTGATGTCCTCCCTTCGAGTCCCTTCCCAAACAAGGAAACGTTGAAGAAGAGCGGTTTTATTCATATATATATATATATATATATATATATTTGTGCCTATTTTGAACAGAAATGGTTGACTACACCAAGGAAGTAGCCAAGGTAAAGTGCATGCTCACTTTTGATGTTCGTCCTCCAACCATTTCCTAATTACTAATATCATTTATCTACAGATGGGTGTTGAATTGACTGTTGAAGAACGCAACTTGCTCTCTGTGGCCTACAAGAATGTGATCGGTGCTCGCCGTGCCTCTTGGAGAATTGTTTCTTCCATTGAACAAAAGGAAGAGACCAAAGGCAACGCTTCTCAGGTGGAGAAGATCAAGACTTACCGTCAAAAGATTGAAACCGAACTTCAGGATGTCTGCAAGGATATCTTGAACGTCTTGAACGAGAACCTCATTCCTAACGCTGAAGGTGGTGAGTCCAGAGTCTTTTACTACAAGATGTAAGTTTCTGAAACATGGAAAAAGAATTACAAAGAAAAAAATTTGCTCATCACGCCATGATTTTTTTTATCTCAACTTTTATAGGAAGGGTGATTATCACCGTTATCTTGCTGAATTCCTTACTGGCGATGAACGTAAGAATTCTGCCACTCAGGCCCATGAAGCTTACAAGCATGCCACGGATATTGCCCAAACCGAATTGGCTCCCACTCACCCCATCCGTTTGGGTCTTGCCTTGAACTTCTCCGTGTTCTACTATGAGATTCTTAACTCTCCCGACCGTGCTTGCCATTTGGCCAAGCAAGCCTTTGACGATGCTATTGCAGAACTCGATACCCTTTCTGAGGAATCTTACAAGGACTCCACTCTCATCATGCAATTGCTGAGAGACAACTTGACCTTGTGGACTTCGGATCTGCAAGAAGGTAAGCCCTTGAATACTTTAATTCAAAACGGGTTGACTGACGATGGATTCTTTTTGTCTTTTAGATGCTGACAAGGGCGAGGAAGCCAAGGCTGACGAGGCTGATGAGTCCAAGTAGAGAGAGCGTTTTTTTTAATGAATGAATAAATTTGGAGTCGATTACGTTCTTTCTTTTCTTTTTTCTTGGGATTGGGAAGTCAGTATTATCTTTTTGTATCGATCTTTTGGAATACAAACATTTGGCAGATCTTGGTATAACTTTTCAAACATGTTTTTACTGATGTAATTCAACGATTCCCATTAGATAGCCGTCTTTTGGTTAGTTCCAAGATGGGTGAAATATGTTGATAAGTATCTTCTGTGACTTACCGGAGCATCTGTTATTGCTTTAGAAACGCCGAAAGGTGTATGTGCTCTATGCAGCCATCGCCAAGAGGGTTTATTTACGGCCCTTTTTTTTTTCCCTGGTGATGCGGGGCCGCAAAAGTACAGTAGGACATTCAGAATTGAAAAATTTCAATTGCCGTGCTTGCAGGTCTTCTTTCTCGCGCATAAATATGAATTGCGAGGCTCAAGTCTTTGATGAATCACTCCCAGGACAATACCATACTTCCACAGTACCGCTATCGCCAACCAATGCAAAACCCACTACGGCCAAACCTCCTCCCGAAGAACCCGTCTTGCCCAAATTAGCCAGCGATAAAGACACCATGCACTTTTCCAATTATCGTTTCGTCATGAGCAGCTTCGAGCTTTATGAAACGAAAACAGTAAGTCTGAACTTGGATAGTTTAAGGCGCGCAGGGTGCCTGTCTGACCAAACCAAATGTGTGTGGTGCGGTGGTGCGGTGGTGAATAGAGATACTACCTTGTTGGAAGCAACCGATCGAGGCAACGTTTCCGAGTATTGCAGATTCATCGAACCAATCCCCAAGATCTCGTGGTTATTGAAGACGATGTCGTGTATACGGAACATGAAAAGAACAAGCTGCTGAAGATGATTGAGGACGGCAACTTGTCGGTGGGCGGATTGAACCTGGTGCCTATGCAGATATACGGGATTGTGGGTTTCATTCGGTTTACCGAAGGGTGGTATATGATCTTTATCACCAAACGGAAACAGGTGGCCTTGCTGGGCGGTCACTATATTTATCATATTGATGAGACGCGTCTTGTCCCCGTTGGAAATCATGTCAAGATCGATCGAAACTCGGACGAAGCTAGGTACTCTGCTGCTGGTAATCTCTCTCCATGCCGTTTTGTGGTTGTGCTCATCATAGTTTTATAGATACATCACCACGTTTCAAAACATTGATTTGACAAAGAACTTTTACTTTTCTTACACATATGATATCACAAACACACTGCAGGTTAATATGACCCAGCCTCCGTTGGAACGCAAAGGAGCCGAAAATGATCCGTCCATCGGAGATTATCACCCGGCGGAACATAACGATATGTTCGTTTGGAACCATTATTTATTGAAATCCGGGTTCAAAGATCTCACCAGCCGGAGCGGCTGGATTTTGCCCTTGATTTATGGGTTTGTTGATCAGGCGAGTACGTAAGAAAGCAACAGAATGATCCTCTGCTTTGCATTGACCGTCTTTTTTTTTTTTTTTTTATTCATGTAGAGATTTCGGTGTTTGGACGAAACATTATCATTACTTTAATTGCGCGTCGCTCCCGGCACTTTGCAGGTGCCCGCTTTCTGAAGCGAGGTGTGAATGACAAGGTGCGATTTTTCTTACAAGACTGCCTGGTCGTGTCGGATCTGGGAAACCCAAATACTGATCTTTTTTTGGCTTAGGGTTTTGTCGCCAACGATGTGGAGACCGAGCAAATCGTAGCCGAGATGACCACTACTTCGTTCCATTCTACGGATCAACTGTTCGGAAACCCTCGTTATACCTCGTATGTCCAACACCGTGGGTCGATTCCCCTAATATGGTCGCAGGATACAACCAATATGTCTCCCAAACCGCCGATTGAACGTAAAGTGATATATTTGTGGGAGGGGAAAAAAACTATTGACTGATCCATTATATTCACCCTTTCCTTCATTGCAGTTAATGTCGTGGATCCCTTTTTTTCCGCAGCCGCCTTGCATTTTGAAAATTTATTTGAACGGTACGGGACACCATGCATTGTGTTAAATCTGATCAAAGTAAGTGTTACGACAGGAACAAGCGATAGTACCCTATCTGTTGACAAAGTGTACAATCCCTGCTTTTGGTAGCAAAAAGAGAAAACCGAACGAGAGTCCATCTTGGGTAAAGAGTTTGCCGAAGCAATTGATTACCTGAATCAATTTCTTCCCCAAGCCAAACGTATCAAATACATCGCATGGGATATGTCGAGAGCTTCGAAAAGGTAAAACTTACATACTACGTTACCTGTCTTCTTTTTTTCTTGCTGATAAGTTTGGTTACGATCCACAATTCAGTCATGATCAAGATGTTATCGGGTATCTTGAAAAGGTGGCGCGAGAAATCATGGAAGAAACTGGCCTTTTCCACAGCGGTCCCGAGCCTTATCTCAATGCCATGAAAAGAGACCCAAAGTAAGTGCTTGACTTCAAAAGATAATTACAGCGTCATTGTCTCGTTTGCTCAGACCACTGTCGAAACAGACATCCATCTGATCGACGCATGTATTTGCGGCAAAAAGGTGTGCTTCGTACGAATTGCATCGATTGTCTTGATCGTACCAATGCGGCTCAATTCCTTATGGGAAAATGTGCTCTGGGAAATCAGTTGTACGCCCTTGGTGTGATTGCTTCGCCCAACGTGGACTTTGATTCGGATGTGGTAAACATTTTCACGGAAATGTATCATGACCACGGTGATACTATTGCCTTGCAATACGGCGGTTCCCATCTTGTAAACACCATGGAGACCTACCGCAAAATTAACCAATGGACGAGTCATCCCCGTGATATGATTGAGTCCATCCGTCGTTTTTATGCCAATGCATTCTCGGGTAAATTTTCGTGCGTCTCGCCTGTAGAAAGCTATCATTTTATTCATAACTTATTTTTTTCAACAGATGCTGATAAGCAAGATGCAATCAACTTGTTTCTCGGCAACTTTGTCACCAAGGATGGCCAGCCATTATTATGGGAACTAAATTCGGATTACCATTTACACAACCAAGATCCACGCGTCAAACCAGTCCGTCGAGAGTGAGTTCATGTATAAGTGATACTTTGCTATATGTATTGAGCAAAAACGGTCTAGCTATCGAAACTGGTGTTCCAAAAATGTGCTGAATGCTAAAAAGGAAGAAATGGATCCCAAGTTATTCGACATCCCTCTTGCGTGCCGTGTTCCTGCACTGGATCCCGATGAAAGCGATCCTTTTCAAGGTTACTGGGTGGAATATTACACCCATCATCAACTCACTTCGCTCGATCAGTTGTTTGCCTTTAATATGAATGGCACGCTCAAGTATCGCCCACCTAAACTGGCATCGCATACTCGGGATGGCAAAACAGAGTAGGTTGCATGAAATAAGGCAGGCATATTCTCACATTAGACTTATCTTGCACCAACTTATTGTCACAGATTGACTAAAGCAGAGGCGCTGGAGATCAGTCCTTTCACTGTTCGTTGTTCACCCAGTAGCAGTCGAAACCTTGCTGCAGCACGCGCCCATCCAACCATGACCACTGAGACGTCAAAAGAAGAGCAAGTGATGCGAAGCAAAGACAAGGCGTCCGCTTGGACCATTGAAGGCATGGTCAAGCGCAGTCTGGATCCTACCATCACCCACTCTGAACATAAAGAATATCGAAGGTACTAATTGACTTTTTTTTTGTCGGGTGGTGCATTAAGGAGGGATCATTTATTTGATGTTATCTAACAAATGCCGTCCGAATAGATATACCCAGCAATTTCGCAGTGTCGAGAAATTAACGATATCCCATGGTGATCAAAGAAGCTATGCCAACATTGAGAGCTTTCCTGAATATCAGCAATACCTGAATTACATTCACCGTAACGCGCCTGATGAGCATCCGTCGGCTCTCAAAACGCAAAGTATCGATGAGCAGGTTTATAACACCTATGTTGATATTCCTCGTCGGGCCGCCGCGGCTCAATTTAGCCGAGAATGGAGCTCAACTGCTCGCAAACGGTACGAAGGCTATCTCATGTATTTGCGCACAGGACGATACATGCAACAACCTTCTTCCGTGCATCCTTCAACTCCTTCCCGACAGCCTACCACTTCACTGCAAGACAATACTATAGTCGCCAATTCAACTGCCGCCGCATTACTTGCTTCCCGAAAACCATTGGTTTAATTCACCCATTCTTTCTCCTTACTCCCTCTCTCTCTCTCACTACACACACACCTCACACATATTTTTCAATCCATATTTCCTACAGTCGACTCCATCTTTCTCAATTATATTTACTGTTACTCATGCATTAAACAGTAAACCTGCCTTTTAAAACTGGCGATCTTTTCAAGTCGGGCATTGTGTCCAATAGAACTAGTCCAGCAACTGGTCTTGAACCACTTGATCATTGCTCAAAACCAACTGACACTGGATGAAACTTTCCAGCAGTAGTAAGGAGCGATAGATTGATAATGATCTAGCTTAACCATTCCAGGCATTCAAAAACGGTGCCTTGGCTTGGCTCGGCTTGACTTGGTTTGGGATGGTGGGACAAGGCTGAAACCTGCTGGATTCCCCAGAAACGGGGAAATAATATTTAGCGAGTCACCCTTTGGTTGTCACCTTCTATTGCAGCATTCCTTTTCACTTTTTTCCCTTTTCAATTGGTGCATTGCATTCCAACACTGTTCTGCGCTTGTTTCTGTTTAGTGTGGCCCGTCATTGAATAATGTTTGAACAATTGCGACTGTAAGAAGCAAGTCTTGCTCACGAAAAGCTTTATCAGTTACTGAATAACTGTCGGGCGTCTTTCCAACGTATTTAGACACATCACAAACGACGCCTATGTGTTCACCCCAATGTACGAACCCGCCCAACTGGCGGTGGCCTCTAACAAGTCTTTAGATACGCTTACCATTCATCGGGATTCGGGGGTCATGGAGTTAAATGGTGAGTAAGCATGCACTGTTTTCGTTTAGGCTGCCATAATATATTAAACCCGTTCGGTAAAGCTCCGCCGCTGCATAGTACAGTGCCACACGACCTTGTTGTGTATGGCATCATGGGCTTTATAAATCTTCACGCTGGTAAGATGGAGATACCCTTGGAAGTAACGTTCAGTGTCGCTCACAAATGGATAGGTGAATACATGATCGTGGTAACGGAACGGCAGCGAATAGGTTCGTTGCAAGGACATGATATTTTCCAAGCGACATCATTCAAGATGCTTCGAGTCCCACGGAGCACGACCGGTCTTTCCGAACAAATGTTGCAAGATGAGGAAAGATACATACACATGGTAGAAACTCATCTGCAGCAAAATGCATTTTATTACTCTTATACCTATCCCATCACATTGTCTGTGCAACGTCAGACAAATGCAGATCGCACTGCCCCATTATGGAAACAGGTAATCATTGACGAGCATGGGATCTTACACCACTTATGTACGTCTATTTCTGACATGATTCCCTAGACGGATGACCGGTTTTTCTGGAACCGATACCTATCAAACAAAATGATCGAAGCTACCATGGATTTATCCGATAAAGCAAACGTAGGTTCTACAATTGGGATCATGTGACGGTTCTTTCGTTCTGTTGGATACACTGGCACTCATTTTGCTCCTTCAGTATGACAGTTTCATTCTGCCAATGATTCAAGGATGTATGTGCGCTTGCCATTAGGAAATTGATGAAACTTGGGCAATAACATGGACGTTTTGTCATTTAGTTGTATCTATTGTAACGACCATGATCCATCAGCAGGCTGTGACGTTTGGTCTCATTAGTCGTCGATCACATCAACGTGCGGGAACGCGATACTTTTCACGTGGGTTAGATTCATCAGGGCATGCCAGCAATTTTGTCGAAACCGAGCAAATCCTTTTGTGCGATCAAAAGCATCCCGTGGGACCTTACAAGACACAGATGGCTTACGTGCAAACTCGCGGATCCATGCCGGCATTGTGGGGTCAGACTCCAAATATTCGCTACACACCGCGACTTTGGCTCAATACAGAATTATCCGACAACCATGTATGGATTAAAAACAAAATTGGGTTTCGTATCGCTATGCCCATCGGTCACCTTAACCGTATGTGTTGATATATAGGTCCTGGAGGCATCTCGAAATCATTTAGCGGAGCAGATTCGTTTATACGGACCTCAAATTCTGGTCAACTTGGTGAATAAGAAAGGATACGAGCTTTCGGTGGGACAATTATTCGAACAACTGGTACAGGCACTCAATGATCTCGACTTGTTCTATGTTCATTTCGATTTCCATCACGAGTGCTGCAACATGCGATGGAACAGAGTTCAACTTTTGATTGATCAATTAGAACCTGAATTACGAAAGCAAGGGTAAGGGCTACGTCCTTCGTGATGATATGATGCACTTGACCATGTGTCTGATGTGAAAAGCGTATAGTTACTGCCATTTGGATATGTCGCTGCCTGAGGATCCCGTGATTCGTCAAATACAGTCGTCCGTTGTCCGTAGCAACTGTATGGATTGTTTGGATCGCACGAATGTGGTTCAAAGCACCCTGGCAAGATGGGTCTTGAACCAGCAGTTACGGGAAGCTGGCATTTTGCAGTCGACCGATGTTATTGAAAACGATATTCGCTTCATGACTATATTCAGAGAAGGTACGTCGGAAAAAAGAAAACAAAAAATGAGTGATATACACGATCCAATTAACTGTTGAACGGTGTTTTAGTGTGGGCGAACAACGCGGATGCCTTGAGTGTCGCTTACTCTGGTACAGGCGCTCTGAAGACCGACTATACAAGGTATAAATCGAAAATATGGCATACTACTACCTGCGAGCTCGAAAGTTCCTCATGTGCTCCTTCTTTTTTCCAACTCTTACAGAACGGGCGTCCGAACCAGAGCCGGTGCCTTGCGCGATTTACAGAACTCTATTATTCGTTATGTAAAGAACAATTATCTAGATGGCTCGAGACAGGACGGCTTCGATCTTGTTCTCGGAAAATACAAAGTGCCCTTGGCCTCATCCGTTGGTGGACATCGTGAAAGTCCGTTTGCGAAACAAAAGCCCGTCTCTGTGCGTGTCGTCCCGGCTCTACTCCTGCTCTCGTTTGGCGTGTTTCTATTTGCCCTCTTTTTCCCAAGCGGTATCAATATCGCATCCACCACGTTCTACGTCATGTTTTTGGCGCTGTGCTTTGCCACTATTCTATCCACATGCCACTTTATGCTGGAACATGGCACACAGTACGTTGATTGGCCGAAACTGATCAATATTGCCCCTGTGGCCGATATCGCCACCGCGGCTGAACCGAGCATCACCGTAGTCACCAAACGACACCCCTTTTCACTGTCCTGGCGACATAAGCGAGACAGCACAGGAATGCTGGACGAAATTGAACAAGGTCACGAACTGCCAACCTTGAAAAAAACCACCTAAGACTCGTTTGTATTGTTATTACTTATACACATGTTTCTCTAGTTCCCTCTGTATATATTTTTCTTTCCTTTATGGTTAGCCAACCTTTCCTATAGAAGGTTAGATCTCACATGATAGATGTTTATGCTTTTTGTCCCAAAAAAAACACAATTTTTTCCTTCTTTTGAAGATAATCTTGTAGACAACCTTATCTTGTAAGCAATTTGCGAATCGCTTGGACTTGACTTTTTTTTACTGGTTATTGAATAGCTGATGACTCTGCGTAATGGCATTACAGCTCATCCCAAGGGCAATGTGTGGTTTCTTGTCACGGAGCACAGCAGTTATGTGATTGGCGCCACAAGCGAGGGACTTTTACTGAACCTTCATTGGGGAGGAAAGCTCACGACGATGGAGGGACCTTGGACGGCAGCGGTTCCCCCCGAACGCAGTTCACAAGATCCAGGGTTAACAGCCGCCACGGAGGAATTTCCTGTTTTTGGCGGTCTTCGCTACGGACTCCACGCGCTCAAAGCCGAGTTTACAGAGACGCACACACGAGAACTTGATTTGATGTGGACAGGAGAAGCGGTTCAACAAGGCACGAGTTTACAGTTACAGTTATGCGACCGTGTATACAAGGGATTCTGTGTTTATCTGCATTATGAAGTGGATATTCAGCATGATATCATCCGACGATGGACGAGTGTCAAAAATGGAACCAAAAACAACATTGAACTGGAAAAAATCATGTCCGCCGGATGGCATCTTCCGCCTACGTACATGAAGCGTGAATTGGTCACGTTGGCGGGCGAGTGGTCTGCAGAAACGCAGGTGCAAGTGCATTCACTTCAACCGGGTCTCACGCAGACCATAGAAAGCCTGCGGGGGATCCCATCCGCTCAAGCCTATCCGTTTTATGCAGTCAAACAAGCCAATCCCGAGTCGCAGGAGGCCGCTGTGTACTTTGGCACCCTGGCTTGGAGTGGCAATTGGGAGATCCATTTGAAAACCGACATTCAGGGAGCCACGGTCATCACAGGAGGTATCCATCACAACGATTTTAGTTGGACGTTGAAGCCTGGTGAAACGTTTGACACACCTTATTTTGCTTGCGGCTATTCCATCGATGGACTTTCGGGAGCACGCCGTCGAATGACTTCGTTTACGAAAACCCGTCAACATGCTGGCCATTTGACGAATCCAGTGCTTTACAACTCTTGGGAAGCCACCGGGTTTCACGTCACGTATGATAATCAAAAAAGGCTGGCCGAGTTGGCAGCCACCGTTGGTGCAGAACTATTCGTAGTGGACGATGGATGGTTTTCGGGACGTCGCGACGATCATGCTGGGTTAGGCGACTGGTATCCTGACGACATCAAATTTCCTCACGGACTACGGCCGTTGTCTGATTATGTCCATCAACTGGGCATGGACTTTGGACTTTGGTTTGAACCAGAAATGGTAAGTGGCTACCGAATGGAGTATAGCAATACAAAAAGAAACTGATCAATCCCATCGGCGTGCCTAGGTGAACCCAGATTCGGACTTTTACCGGAACAATCCAGATTGTGTATATCATTATCCTGATCGTCCGCGCAGTCTTGAGCGGAATCAACTGGTATTGGATTTGACGCGAACCGATGTACAGGAGTATCTGTTTGACCGCTTGAGCAAGCTTATTGATGAAGTCAACATCGATTATATTAAATGGGATATGAATCGACCCATCTCTGAAGCGAGCGGATTCTTTACAGCGCAAGCGTTGAAACGCAATCCTCGGGAAATCTGGGTGCGTCACGTTCGAGCTTTTTACGGTCTGATTGAGCGGTTGAAGAAAACCTTCCCTTTGCTTCGGATCGAATCCTGTTCCAGCGGAGGCGGACGAGCGGATGTTCAGATCATTGAGTATACAGACCAATGTTGGACAAGTGACAATACGCGACCCGATGCACGTCTACGGATTCAATACGGGGCATCGTTTATATTGCCTCCAAAATGCATGTCGTGTTGGGTCACTGATATGCCGACGGACGAGTCGCTGATGCCTTTGAGTTTCCGATTCCACGTTTCTTTTATGGGTACGCTGGGTGTAGGCGCGAATCTGACCCGCTACACTGCAGACGAGCTTCAGCTGGCTTGTGATTGGATCTCGGTTTACAAATCTTTGAGGTTCATTTTGCAACATGGTGTTATTGATTGGCTTATTGCTCCTCAAGCATCGCAATGGCAAATGATGGCTAGTCAAACCTATTTAAACGATGACGAAAGTGTGGTTCTCGTGTTTCGAGAACAGAGTCCATTTTGGCAACCCATACCTCCTTTACGTGTACGGCATCTGGAAGCGTCAGTTATGTATACCGTTCAAATATGGCATCAAGATCCTGCGGCCGCTGACATATTCAGTTTTTCCGGTGCCTTTTTGATGCAAAAGGGGTTAGACCTGCCTTATTTGACACGCCATGCCTACAGCAGCGTGGTCATCCACATCAATAAAAGTGGCCAAGGGGGTTCCCGGCGGGAGGGACTGAACGGTTAGGAGCTTGGCGTTTATTCTTCCATCTTTTCGCTTCTATTTTATTTTTTTTTTAAAAAAAAAAGGGATCCTGCCTTTGGTTTTTCTTTTGCTGCAATGTATCCCTGACAACCCATCGTCCATATCATCGTGCAAACGAATCGTCACGTGGGAATGTTGGTTACCGTTACTAGGTGGAATGACAATAAGTTGTCTTTCATAGTTTGGACACTTCCCCCCCCCCAAACCGTATAACATGTTGAAATCTTTATAATTGGCCTTTAGCTGGTCTCGGTTTTTTACAATAATTGATGAATGCTTTTTCTATTTCAAAAATAAAATAAACGAAAGCAGGGCATAGTTTCAAAGGTCAAGCATGAGTGATAGTTATACTATAACAAACTTTTGTCAAGCAGTCATATAACTGGTAGGTTTGCTAGGCCGTAGTCATTCGATGCATAGGAAAACGGCGCCAAGATAAAATATTTCAAGATTGAAAATAACTGTATGCCAAGTGGGGCATGATTCGAAAACGTGGTATCCAGGATGGACAAAACAAAGTTCAAGGAAAGAGAAATAAAGGAGAGAAAAAGATATATAATCACAAAATGATAAACATCAGTAGCTAATTACTACTAGACGAGAGAAAAAAAAGCATGGCAAATTAACAAAAAAAAAGGAATTGATGTTACATAGAATGAAGCAAAAAATAATAATAATTAGACTTGTTAATAATATTGGAGTTCACTGTTCGCGGCGGTTGGACATATGACCTTTTCTGCAAGAGACGGGTGTGCCGGATCGGACGATAGTGTTGAAGACAATGAATCCATGGAATGAATATTGGCATAGCAGTGAGTGGAGGTATGCAAAGTAGAGGTGGTGGATAGCATGCTTGGAATATTAGGAAACGACGTTGGCGAAGCGAAAGGAGAAATGATGCCCGAAGATAGCTGAAACGGTAGTTGGTTGGCCGGCAAGGCGGCTGAACCTGGATGTTTATACCCATTATTTGCCGGAATCATGGCGTACGTGGGTTGGGAGGTAGGGGGTGTTTTGGGAAATGGCTGATTCCATACGTGGTAGGAGGGTGAAGGCAAAGGTGTGGTCTCTACGGAAGCTTTGTGTAACGGATGCGGAGGGTAGATGGATGGCATTGATCCTGGCGAGGATCTGGCTCCAACATGAGGCAATGAATACCTAGCTTCATGTAATTCCGACAAATACTCTCTGTCAAGAAGCGACAACGTCGGAGCCGAAGAAGCATGTGGTAAAGCTGGCATACTGACAGGAAATCGCATATGCGATATGCTGGATTGCGATTGAAGTGTTGCGCAGTCGTCAGTATTAGGAGGCGTTGGCATAGAATCGGCTCGAACATTGTATCGCATGTTGTAACCTTCCGACACATAATCGGACGTCCCCGTTGTCAACGAAAGAACAGCAGTTGAAGGATATCCTCCATTCATCGTTTCCAATGGCGATCTCGATACCGAAACATGATGGAAAGTCATATCATGTGTAGATGCAGACGATCGTCGACGCGTGTCTGGTCTTTGATCTGTGAACAAACAGTTAGAAACGATGAGAGGGAAATGGGTTTTATCAAAATAAAACATCGTCCACTTACAGAATGGTAGGATATCATGCGGAGAGTTCAGTGACGATGAGAATACGGGCGTTGCTGAATCGGGCGAAGACGACATGGAGCTCCTTTTGCTGTCGTCAAAGGATGCATTGGATTCGATATTAAGGGGAATACGGAAGGTCTGTCGCATCAGTAATTCGGAGCTTATTTCTAGGCACGCCAATTCAGGAATAGAGCAAGGTGTTCGTAAACGGTGGTTGAGCACATCCTCTTTGGTGTAATAACTGATTAAATGTTGAGCGGAACCGTTCACGACGATACTCATTGTCTTTTTAATGAGTCCGCCTTTCTTGAATTTGTACGAGTTGGTGAGGGAGCCTACCAACGCGCGCTCGCGGTTGCGATCAATGACCGTATTCTCACTGTGTCGGCTATGCCCAGTGGAGTGACGACGATCCACCGATGCGCGTTTGCCGTGACCTGTATCGCGTGCATCCAATTCACGGTAAATCAAAAAGTTGCCAAGAATTCGAGAAGGACTCCACACAAGACCATCGGTCCAGCGCTTAATGCCTGTCTCAAGATCTTATGGTGAGTTGTTTTGGTTGCTATATAAGCGATCTTCATCATCTCGCTTTCATGCGTAACCGCGCGAGCCAACGCACCTGATTCTTTCTCATCAAACACAAATACGGTGCCCGATTGTACCGTGCCACGTTCCCTTTCTTGCAATCGACGATTGATTTTATGAAAGATCCCGCGACGACATGCTTCAAAGATTAGCAAAGTGTCCGTTGTGGTCTCGATAAATCCGTGAAATGTCTCCATAGTTTGCATGAACAGAAAAAGAAGAAGGAAGAGAACAGAATAGACGAGGGCAGAATGCGCTGTGGCTGGACAGGAGTGGCGGAGAGAGATCAAAGGACGAAAGGGAAAAACGAAAGGAAGAAAGACGAGAAAGGAGGTTTATAAGTGGAACGAAAAAGAAAATGACTTTCGCTGGTGGGTTTTTTCCGGGGGAGGGGGAAAAACGATCCTTCGAAAAGCGCAAACCTGAATAATGTGGCATTTTTTTTTATCTCAGCACGGGCATTTGCGATTCAGTCGTTGAGCGGCTGTACGATCGAGCGATGATGACCCTATCTTGTGGGATAAAACAGTTGGAAGGAGTTGGGCATTAGCGATGCACACCCCATATAGAAAACTTCTTCGTGGCAAAACAGTCGAAAACTTCAACGGGATTTTCACTAATATGTTTAGCTCATGGAGAACAGCATGGCCGAAATTTTTTTTATTCTTTTTCATCTGCAGGGGCTCACAAAGACCTTGGTCCTTTTTCTTGAATCAATATGTTTTCTTGCCTTTTTTCTTGGGGGGTTTTTTAACAGTGACAGGAAGAAAAAAAATGCGGAAATTTGGCGTCATTTTGCAGAACCTTTGGATTGATAAAACAAAAGGAAGAAGAAAAATACCAAAAAGATCCCTGAAAAAAAGAACTGATAAGGATTCAAAGGGTTTTTTGCCATCAATGCCGGTTTATGCATTGATTGCTTGATGCATCCACGCGCAGCATCTGTGCGCATACATGGTGCTGTACCTGAATGCAATAAAAAAAAAATAAAGTAAAACACATCCTCTGATGCCCTTACGTTTTCCCATGTTGTTGGTTTTTTTTCTTTTTTTTTGAGAAAACATGGAGCTCCTTTGGCCCACTTCCTATCCTATCAATCTAGGGACAAACACGCTGTGAGCCGATAGCCATAGCAACATATTACTATCTTATTTTTCCGTCTCCTTGGCAGCATTTTTTTTAATAAAGAAAAGTATGGGATGGCGTTTTACCGAAAAGGAATGACCCTCCTTATCAACCAACTGCACCGTTTCAATTGTATTCTTGAAGATGGATCGTCCATAACCAGGTGATGCCTTGAAGAATGAAATTCTAAAAGAATTAAACACGGTTTTATCTCCAGGATAACGCATTTGGTCTTGAGAAAAAAAAAGTATTGAGATACAATCAGTGCCGGTTTTGACAGACAAAGCACACATCAATGCATTAGCGATGGTCATGTGAAAAAAAAAAAAAGGTGACAACACAGAAGCCGAGGTGGTTTTATTTATTGCCTTTCTCAACCGATAACCAAAAGTTGCCATGCCCGAATTTGCATCTACTGTCAACTATTGAAAGTAACAAACATAATCTTGCTTGTGTTTGACGTCTATTGCATTATCGATGGTGACTTGGGAAACAAAAAAAAAAGCCAGATGGCGTCGGATATTTCCTTTTTCAGTTTATGGAGGTAACAGCGAGCATAACCGGATACTCATTGCACCCTTGTTCCACTGAAACCAATGATACTGTATATTATTGCAATTCTCACAGTTTCATCCCTGTTTGTTGAATTAAGAAGTGCCGATCACCATTCAAAAGAAAGTGGCTTCTTTTGCGAGAATTGCAAACAATCACCGGCATTTGCCCATGTGTCAAAAATGACGAGCCTATATAAAGAGATTGCAGTTTTCACCAATGCCAGTATGCTGTTGCTGTACTGTACTTGCTATGCATGCACAATAACTGGCTATTCTGCATGGCATACAAAAACAGTCTAAATAAGTTGTACACTGTTATTCTTGGTAAATAGTAATTGAGATTGCCGGATAAGCTGACACCCCTCTCGTCATTGCTAAGCTGGGGACTCTTGTGTCACTTTCGGCACCCAACATAACATCAGTAACACGGACATATTGTTATAATGGGTTTCCATAACATTCATATCCTTGCATCTCTACATTGCAATCAAACTAACCATTCTCATTTTTATCAATGTTTTTAGCTTCAACTGTTTACCCTCGATTTATTCTCCACAAATCTCAGGAGCCAGAAAAAAAAAGACCTCTGCCACGCTTCATTATGTCGTCCCTTACTGAAAGTCAGTGTCACGACCCCTTCGATCTGTTTTTATTCTCGATGTTCCTTTGGTTCTTATTCCCCCTTTCTGCCAATGACAATGATGGATGAATTATTATAATGCAACAGCTACAACGAATGAAACGACGATAATATTTGCGGAACCGACGCAGTTCACAGGCAGCCATATTGTGGTACAAGAGCCATTGTGGATTTTCATGGACGATATCCCTAGATCGTTCGTAAATGCAACGGGGCTCCCTAGGGGCGGATGGATAAATCTATACCTATTGGAGTTATCACAGCAAAGGGTTCAAGCTAAAGCCTTGCTTCTCCTTTCACGGTCAAAGCAGCCATGCCAAAAGTTATCAAATGCATTAGAAGTATGCAGCACTATAGGTTCCATTTCCCAATCACCAAAATAACCCGATAGCCGATGGATTGAGTTTGACCGATTAAGCCCGTGCATGTCACTCTTTTGATTTTCACCGTGTCCACCTAGCGGGTACTGAACCATTTGCTCAATTGATAAGGAACTACTGACAAGCTTTAATGTATCGATTATAAAATACAGCAGTATAGTTTTATTGGGAGCAGTGGTTTGTGAAGGATCCTCCACAAATCCGGATGAGGGGTCTAATATGTGAAATGGATGATCTAACAGCTGCATCCCGCACTTCCTGATGATGCATTGGCCTGATTGTCTCCAGATACTTTGACCGTCGAAGTGGGCGCAATTCCCTTTTGCCACAAACTGGGTGTTTCAATGATCTAAGAGAATGGTAAAGTCGTCAAGTTAGTCTGCTTGTTTTTTCGGTCAACCATATGAACGTTACCTTTCTTACTAATTCCTCGAACGCTTCTGACACACCGACACGAGTCTTTGCACTGCATTCGATGAATAATGTCTGCAGTTTACGAGCCATCGCTGCACCTTCTTCATAGCTCACGACTCTGGAAGATTCCTACATAATCACGCAACCCCCGACTTCGTCATCAGATCATTTGGTCTCGTTTCACGTGCATCGTTTTGTCATAAGAGACAGCTCATTGTTACCTTGTCGACTTTATTGCCAATGATCATCGTCACTACATCCGCACTCGAACAATAGGTCTTCACCTCTTCCCACCAGTTCTGAAGAGCATCAAAGGTATCCCGATTACTCACGTCGTACACTACGTGGTATCCATCAGTCAACTACCTGAAAAGAATTGTTTGCATGGTTGTCGGTGTTACACTTACCGAGAATCACGCCTTGAGCGCCTCTGTAATAAGATGAAGTCAAGGTTCGGAATCGTTCTTGTCCTGCTGTGTCCTATTCAAGTGTTATCGCTGTGGGCGAAGTAAACAATAAATAGTTGCTTCATGTCGTACCCATATGGTGAGCTTATACGTTCGTCCGTCTAATTGCATCATGCTCACTTTAAAGTCGACACCTAATATCAATGCATACAATATTGAGTAAGAACATGGTGACAAGACAATGTTTTCAGACTTACCAATAGTGGCGGACACTTCATCCTGTGGTAGAAAAGTGTCGTCGGTAAACCGTAGTAATAAAGAACTTTTGCCTACGCTTGAGTTGCCAATGAGTAATAACTTGAGGGTGGGGACGTCTTGTGACATGTTATTGTGTTTGTAATGGGAGGAAGAACAAGAAGAACAAAAAGATGCGCAGCTTCGGAGTTCTGAAAACTCACACTTTGATGTCATGTTATTCCACCCCACCGCAGAAAAATTTCACGTTTTCGCGCCACATGCGTATTTTGGCAACACCAAAGCCAAGAGAATGATCATTAACCCACTTTCACCATCTACAGTTCTTATTTAGCTGGATACAGTACGCCAATATATCCTATTACTACCATGACTGTATCATATTGAGAACGACTCACAGCGGGGAATGACAGGTTTTAGCTATTCATGCAGCCTGCGAGAAAGAACAAACGAGTCACACATTCCCCTCCCCCCAAACTGGGGCCTTTTTGCCTGATCTGCCTTTTTGGAGGGGTCCCGGTGGCTTGTAACGATATGAACCCTTTCAAGCCTTCAGCTCAACATCGTGCCTACATTTTACTTGTTTACAAACATATTCTATCCGAGTCATGCCATTTTTTTGACGATCGCGCAAGGTAGTTGTGCAAGCTTTTGTCTTGCGTTTTGTTAGTCAGATGACTCCAATGACTCAAAAAGACGAACTATACGAATCGGTGCAGGACTTTTTTGGTGAATCGCGCCAGAAAAATATTCAAGGAATACCGATCATGCACTGACGAAGCACGCATCAAGAGTAAAATTCTGGATGCACGAAAGGTAACATTTTTGGTCTCTGTTTTTTCTTGGACATGCGTATTTTATGTGTTTTAACTTACCATTTTTCACAGCATCTCCACAGTCTTCAACGAGCCAACGACGGAAATATCAAAAGCGCTCTTCGACTTCTCGAATCCGCTTACGGTCGAAAAGGAAAAGTCCGGCATTGCTTATTACATGTAAACTAAACTCTGTTTTTCTGCGATAATTCTATGGTCATCTCACGTTGGGAACTTATTCTGTAGCCTTACATTCATAACCTACCCGCTGATTTTCAATATCCAGCTCCTTTTGTACCTCATGTTCCACACACCGCGCCTCCTCCACCACTTTGCGGGCCTTTGTGCGCTCTCGTCAAGAAAGGGCTGGAGAAACCCCTGGAACCGCAATTACCGGTGCCTCTGTTTAAACCACTGCATCCAGGTCGCAAAGCGAATTTACTATGGCGTTGGCGGTCCAATCTGTTGAGTCGTGTTGCGCTGCCTTTGCCGTTCGAAATAGTCGCTGAACTTGAAAGAAAGGCAGGGGCTGACCCGACCCATCCATTACATGTTATTCATACAATGGAAGGAGGGCCCAAGTGGGAAGACATGTATAGCGGCAAGGAAACCGATCCGGACCTAATGCATCTGTATCCGTCAGCTCGACTTGTACCTCTGTCGCAAGTGAACCGCAGTCGATACCTTCCTCCGTCTCCATACCAGGCCCCTCCGTCGCCGTACGCCACGCTCACGATGATCCGACTTTTAGACCCCTCTTTCGAACATGAGCACATCAAATCGTCCGTACGGAAAATCTTGGGGCGAAAACAACGACGCTGTTATCGAAAACTACTCGTGCATGTACCGCTTATCAGACCGTTTCCCTCTGCCACCAGTCTGTGGGACGACCAAATCGAATACAAAATTAGCAAATCACGGTGGATTCCTGCGTCCACTTTAACCCTGCTAAGTGAAGATCTATTACCCGACGAAAAGGTCATGGAAGATACTTTGTCGTTACAAAAACCTAAAAAGAAGCGAGGAAGATACTAAAAAAATCACATTATCACACTCGTGGGCTGTAAAGTTAGCTTTATTTTTTCTTTAAATTCGGTTCACCAGCTTGAGAAGCGGTGCAACTGTTCTTATCACTCATGGGGTATGGAAAATCTGCTCAACGGTTCAAGCCAACTTTGACTTTGAACATTCAGATAATCAAGGGTGCTCCAACTGTCTCCATAGCTCAAATGCTTGATTACCGTTTACTCATGGTGCATAGAAGAAACTTGTCCTGACTGTTAATGGTACACAAGGACAAAAGAGAACTAGGGCCAATTGTGCATAGAGAAGCATGGCATTACGACACTGGTACCTAAAGTAGAAATGGCTTTTGTCAAAAAAGCAAGAGTGCTAAAGAGAGCGCAACTTCTTTTGCACGATACAAGTGAGAATTATCATCAAGCTGATATGCAGCATGTTTTTATGCCAGAATCACAATCGGCACCCAAGTCGCCACAAGCATATGAACATTCCCTACTGGCCTCCAATGCCGTTTGAGCAAAGCATGTCGGCTGCAACCCAGGGGGGCAAGTAACCGACTCGGCAGGACAGTCCGCTGCGTTACCAATCCATGCAGCCGAGGTGTCGCTGAAAATGGCGAGGAAAGCGAACAAGAGAGTCAACGCGAATTTTGCCATAGTAGGAAAGAAGCGTGGGTTGAGCGAAAAGTTGGGTGTGGTTGAACTTTTTTTGTCTTGTAAAGTTTTGCTCTTTATATAGCTTCAAGAATATTACCGAGAAAGCTCCTGCAAGCATCTTTCTGAGAAGCCCCTTTTGATCGGCTCATTGCAGATTTGTTTAACATCTACTGTACAGTGAGCGCCCGTCTTTTTCCACCCGATTTTTTTCCAAGTCCCCTTTACGAGAACAGTCCGCTTCTATGCACTACAAAATCTGAAAATTGACGAAGTAACTCGCGCGGAGATACCCTTGGAGGTTGTACAATTTTAGTTTCAGGCCGAGGTTCTTCCTCCTGGGCTGTCTATATGAAAGGCGCAGATCTTACTTCCTCAAAAGTTGCTAGTGAGAGGAAGAGTTGTCCTCATGGTTGAGCATACTTGACCATTGTTGACAGTGTTGTCTTGTAATTGTGTACCTTTCAAAAAAAATCATTTATGCCCACTACATTGTAGAGTTGAGTGTCCGGCAATTGAAAAGGGGTTGGAAGTATTTGGTCCAGTCATCCAGTATATGTCCATTTATTATTTATCCGACAAACATCGATGCGGATTACTTATACAAGCGAGAATTATTATCAAAATGATATTAGTCAGTGCAGCATGTTTTAAAACCAACATCACCGCAGTCGGTACCAAAGTCGCCACAAGTGTCTGGGCATGCAATACTAGCATCCTCTGCCGAACGAGCAAGACAGGTAGGCTTCAAGCCGTCGGGACAAATCTCGGTATCGATAGGACAGCTCGGTGCGTCACCAATCCATACAGCCGAGATGACGCTGAACATGGCAAGGAAAGCGAACAAGAGGGTCAATGTGAATTTTGCCATAATGTAAAAAAGAAGTAAGCGTTGATTGAAAATGGATGCGGTTGTGCTTTTTTGCCACGTAAAGTTTTGTCCCCTTTATATGTTTTTAAGGACATTGCTATTTACCGACGAAGCTCCGGGAGACACCTTCTGAGAAACCGTTTGATCGCCTCATTGCAGTTTTGTTTAACATGGACGAAATTTAATTCAAATAAAGCAAAAAACCAAGAGTCGACCCTTGGTTTCTATTGAAAGTGTCGGGCGCTACCGAGTCACATTGCATCCAATTGAGAAAGCATTGTATTTCAACCGATCTTCCTCAAACTTTGATTTATTCATAGTCAAGCATTCATTTTTGGCGCAAGAAATGTTCAAGTTATAAGTGTTTAACTATTTTCGAATAAAAGCCGATGGCCAACCCTAAAATTTTATGGACATCCGAGTCGAAGATCAGGTGTTCGGTTTATCCCCCTGAAAATTTCGATATACACAGCTGTGGATCGTATGGGCTAACGCTTTACATAATTTACCTTCTTGCCTCAGCATCGCCGTCCGTGTAAACTCTTTCCATGCGATGCAGCGTAACTTTAGTCTTGGTATCCCTTTTTGATATCTTGTCACCGTCAGTATCAGTCGACAGAGTATACATACATAGATGCCTTGTCTATTGAAAATAATCGTGCATCTCTTTAGTGATTATTGTTTGAGCACCGTTTTAGGCAAAGTAGTTGCCATAACAACAATGTTTTGTACAATTCAGGACAGGCTTCAACTTAATGCACATCACAATGGATTCCCCCTTCCACTTTAACCCTGCTAGGGGAAGAACTATACCCGACGAAAAGGTTAGGGAAGATACTTTTTCATTCAAAGACTTGATAAGAAGCGAGGACGAAACTAAAGAATATATTACATTTTGGATTTTGATATTTCCTTTTTCTTACGCCATTCGACCCACCCAGATTGAGAAGCGGCGTAACCTTTCTTATTACGCGTGGAAAGTAAAATAACTGTTCAACGGTTCAAGCCAATTTACCTTTGAACATTCGTATAAACAAGGTGTATTCTAAATGTCTCAATAGCTCAATTGCTTGATTACTATATTCTCAACATAATGTAAGTGGCATGTTCTGGTTGTTAATGCTATGCAAGAAGGAAAGGAATGGCAACTAGTACCATAGTACTGGAAAGAAGCATGGCGTCACGACATTGTTACCTAGTAGTGTATCCATGGTGGCTTTATTTGTCAAAAACAATAGTAGAAAAGAGAGTGCAGCTTGTTTTACACAGTACAAGCGAGAGTTCCCATCTAGGTGATATCAAGTGCAGCATGTTTTGAAGCCCTCATCACAGACGCTACCAAAGTCGCCACAAGTGCTTGGGCATTCCACACTGGCGCGCGCTGCGTCAAAAGCAACGCATGTAGGCATCGTTCCAACGGGGCAAAGATCAGAATTGGCAGAACAGTCCGGTCCGTCACCAATCCATAGAGCCGAGATGACGGTGAACGTGGCGAGGAAAGCCAACAAGAGAATCAAAGCAAATTTTGCCATAATGTAAAAAGGAAGCGCGGGTTGGTCGAAAGGTCGATGTGGTTGTACTTTTTGTCAGGTAAAGTTTGCCCTTTATATGGTTTCAAGAACATTGCTCTCTTTGCCGGGGCAGATCCGCGAGACATATTCTGAGAAACATGTTTGACCGCCTCGCTGCAGTTTTGTTTAACTTCTACAAATTAAACAAAGCAGTACCTTTGCCAAAAAACCAAGTTCTATTGACAGCATCAGACGCTACCGAGCCATCTTGCATACAATTGAGAAAGCATTGCAGCCCAACCGATCTTCATAGATGCTAATATTTATTCATGGTCAAGCATTCGTTTTTGGCGCATGAAAATGTTCAAGCTGTAAGCGCTCAACTCTGAGAGGATTAAAGCTGATGGCGAACCGCAGATACCATGGACACCTGAGATGGGAGATCAGATGGTTTGGTGTATCTTTCTGAAATTCCCGTTGCAGACATATGTGGATAGGTAGACTAACGTCTAAAATAATTACCAACTTGCGCCAGGATCGCTGCGGGAGAAATCCCTTCCGTGTAATGCAGCTTAATTCGAGCCTTGGCATGTATTTTGATTTCTTGCCACCCTCAGTAGCAGTCGATAAACCGTTACAGTATTTCTCAACCATACCGTTGACTTGATTTGAAGTCATCTGATATAGTTACTGGTTAATAAACGGTCTTTTTTAGAACAGTGTAGAATGCGAAAGGCAATTATTTGCCTAGTCATGATTGAGTATTTTATGCTTCGCTATATTACAGTTTTTATATGTCTAAATGGGAACCAAATCTACAAAGGTTGAACGGGGATCTAAACTTTTAATGCGAACTTTGAGAATATCACCCACTTGGAATTTTCGGTTGGACTGCTGGATACGGCCACGGACTCCCAGCTCACAGATTGTACCGACCGCGACTTGTTCAAACATTCCCAATCCAGTGGATACCGGTACGTCAGGGAAATTGACCAGGTAGGTCCATTCCATATCCTCTCCGTGGCTCTCAGCTTGCAGACGACGCAGTAATTCAATCACCCAGTACTGCGTGCTACGTTGCTGCAAAATCGCTAATTGTTTTTGTCGTGCTTCGACCCTCGGACCCAGTACTTCCAGCTCTTCCGCCGTAAATGGAGTTTTCTGCTTGGTAAGATGCGCTTTCAACTGCCAATGAACGACGATATCCAGGTAACGTCGTAGTGGTGAAGTGGCCTTGGTGTATCCATCAGGAATTCCCATGACTGCATGAGGCGACCTGGGAGTCATCGTGATGCCTGCCGGTGGTAAGTTTTCAACATATTTTGACATTTGCTGAAATTTGATGACGCCCGTAGCCGGATCCCGATAATCCAGCATTTCTTGGCGAATGGCTGCGGCTTCCGGGTTGGTTTCGTAATCCCAGACTTGTGCACGATATGGAATAGGAACGCCATTTTCCGCCGCATATTGACTGGCCGCTCGTCCGCCCATGATCATCATTTCCGCCACCATCTGGCGTGCCGGTGAAAAGGCACTTTTGTCCAGCGACACTTTAATCGTTGGTAAACTTGTTGCAAAATGGGGCGATGAAAAACGGATATTGGGTAAATCCAGTGGACTGGGATGAATACTGATGACAGGGCTAGGTTTACTGAACATGATGGCTCCATTACTTCGACGGACACGCGCGTGTTGATTGCTGAGGTTGAACAGGTCCAGCAGATCCTTCTCGTATTCCTTCTTCAAGGTCGACGACGACGATTCGTCTTCTGAGGGATCAAATACAATAGAGGTGGGGTGACAAAATGATTTCGACAAATCAACGAGGGGATCTTTGTACGAGTGAGCGTGCGGGAGAAGTAGCTTATCGACGTCGTCATAGTACAACTTGATGACGTTCTTCACAATACTTGGGGTGATTCTCCACTCGGATAGATGACCTTCCTTGTCCAATTTCGCACTGAATGTCATGGCATACTGAGAATCTTTTCGGTTACGAGCTGTTTGCGCAGCTAACCCCAAGCTGAATTTTTGCGAAGACAATGTATCTGGAAGAATAGGCAAATGTCGTTCGGGCAGGTAGAGAGTCTGTACACGCTTCTGCATCAGATCCGCAAGTTCGTGGGTAGGTGGTATATACGCAGATGGATCAGCAATATGGATGTGTAGCCAGGCACTATCTTCCCCCGGGATTCTCTCAATGGAAATACCGTCGTCAATTTCTTTGGCTGATGGATCATCGATCGTATATACAGGCATGTCTCCGAAATCCTTGCGAATGCTCTCACACGGGTCGTCGGCATAGAAACCAGCCGCTGACAGTTCCTCATTTCCTCTCTTCAAGAAAATATCCGTGTACATCTCCATCTTTTGTTCGTTCTGCTTCGATCGTTTTGTATACAAAAACTCGCCTGCAACGGCTGCATTCTCGACCAGGCTCACGTTGTCCCAAGGCTTAAACATGCCAATGTCCCGAAGAAACTGGACAGCCACGGTTCGGTCCACAAAGGTGTCATCGTAAGCCTTTAACGATTTGAGAATTGTTGGCACGAAAATATCGTGAGGTGTAGCAATGGCGATTTGCGGTGATTTGACCCAATCCACGACGAAATCGACAAATTTTCTATCCGTCTCCGTAAGATTGTCCGCCTGAACATAGGCCAAGTCTCGAGCCGCGGATGAAAAGGTACCGAGCTTGGGATCAGCATGCGCGTGAGTATACTCGACAATCTTTTTTATCCGATCGAGGAAATCATTGTAGGACGTATCGCGGCGACGGATCCACTCGATGATCTGCCGAAGATTCTGAGCCTCATTTTTCGGTCGCAGTAACCATCGTCCAGTTCCCCGTACATTCAGCGACGCCATAAAATGTACATTGTCCGTGACCAAATTTGAAAACATGGCGTGAATCTGTAAAGAGGACGGCGTGTCTTGGAGGTTGAAAGCAAATTTCGTCAAGTCTTCAATGGACACGTCGATTTGTTCACTGTCAGCGGGAGCTTTTTCGATGAAATGCGAATACAAGGCCGGCATTCGCCCCAAGATGCTTGCCGACTGGTAACGCACCGATTGTTGATATTCTTTAATAGCACGTATATATTGTGGAGGTATCGTGGTCATTTTTGCTGCTGTGGGATCAAACTCGTGAGGCTCTTTCAGGTATCGTGTGGCGAACGACGACTGGGCAAAGCCTGGAACAGCAAAAGCAACGATGTCGCTGTGGAATTGACCGATTTTTCCGTTGCGCAGAAGAACTTGGACTTGCTGTGACTGTCCGCTAATCGTCTTTTGTTCTACGACAATACCGCTGTAAGATCGAGAATGTCTGTACACGATGCATGAGTAAGAGAGTGAACTCTCGACGTGTACACATGGAGGGCTAACCTGAAAGCTTCAACATAATCGCCCAACATCAGCCGAGGCAGTTTTACAAAACCAATAGCTTTTGCTTCCTTGGCGTCGAACTTCATATCGGGTTCGTCTAACGGGTCATTTTCGCCTTTGAGAGGATCGACGGTTTCTAGGCTTTTAGCGGAACGCGACGGTCCGCTCGAAGCATATCTGGACAGTGCCAACCAACGCGGTTGCTGTGTAGCACACTGAAGTACTGGGCGAGAATGACCCAAGCTCAACTGCTTTATCAACTTTCTGTCCAGTCGTCGCGATAATCGTGACACGTTCGACAGCATGAGGGCGTGATGTATAAAAGTTCGCAGTCGCTCGAGCCAAAAGCGAAAAAGACTACAACACAAAAAAAAAAAAAATGCGGCAATGCCCAATTTTGGGATCTGTGACGGTTTAATTTGACTAGCCCTCAATGAAGCGACGAGTTTCGGGGGACCAATTTTTACCACGGCTTCCCGGTTATCTTAGCAATTTGTTATTGTCGGCCATTGTTGGCAGATTAAGGAAAATCGCATGATGCGAAGCTGGCGGACGCGGAAATTTGAGATATAACATGCTTGATGCAACGAGTAGTGTGACCAAACTGGCATTTATCGCCTACAGGGCGGTTCTGAAAATAGCAATGAGCGATTTGGGGTTGGGAGATCATCATCGTCAAAAATTGAATATTAACGGAATGCAAAACGATGTAACTCCCACCTTATTAAAACGAGCAGGTGGATCGTTGAGACGGATGTCCTTGAATCATTCGCGCACTATGCTATGTTATATATTTAATACTCTTATGTTGTTTTTATTATTCCTTTATAGTTTACTGTATATATTTTGTCTTATGCTCCTTTGCTTTCATCCTTTGCTATGATTTTTCAAGTTATTCTTCACCGTTATGTTCCTTTGGATCTTATACTTATGCTATGTTTTTCCCAAGTAATGATTTTTTTCTGTTATCTATTTTTGTCTCTCCATTTAATATTGTACGATGTCTGACTATTTCCGTTCCTAACTTCGTGTACATATTGTTGTTGCTCTGTCGTGGATGAAGAAAATGATCGTTATGTGGCGGTAAGTCAGGGGGGCAAGACCCCCGGGAAAAAAAGGAAAAGAGACTGTGCTACTCTGTTGTCCATTGAATTCGCAAAAATTTATGCGCACATCAACTAAATCTTGCCGAAAGTTGACAAAAGATTAGAGTTAAGAGAACACCATCAGCGAGACCTTTGGATACACAAATTCGAGTGCGGAGTTCTGAATATTGCAAATGGAGCATCCCATTCCAAACACATCTTTAACCAGCTACTAAACCCATTTCCCTCCCTCAAAGTAACAACAAACTACAGACCGAAAGAGCATAACTTTGTGACCTTTATTATCAACAGGCGCTACTAGCCTACATAATTAAAATCTTGGTAAATTAGCGATTTGTAAATCACATTACTTACACTAAGTTATCAGGACCTGTTAAACCTTTTTTTTTATCTTTCAACCATGCCTTGCTGCCCACTTTCACAATAATAGGCGAAACAATCAGCAGCAAGATGCCGTTTGCGCCAGTTATGGTCAACAGAGCATCGTCGTCGTTCAAATAAAAATGTGAGTAGAGCTCTTTTTGAAGAAAGATGGTGGATGATGTCGATCTGGGTGTTCTGTAGCATCATTTAATTTGGGTTTTCTGTCAGTTATACTGTATAGTCCTTTCATTATAGTCCTTTCATTCTCTTTCAATTTTCAATGAATCGAATAATACATAAGCAGACGTTCTTCGATCTATGAATTCATGCATCAGAAGGGTGACTATTGTTTCATCCATGGGAAATCATATATTTTGGTCTTCTCTCTCTTTCTGTTTACCTGGAAAACTCTAGGTATCATTGTATCAAGATCCCATCCGCATCCATCATCCAGACCATTCTTATCCCGTTTATCTAACTTGGTTAAATTGACTACCATCCTCAAAAAGGTAGGCGTGGAGTGGTCTACCATCGATTTTGCTCCGGCAAAACAGACTTACCTCTCTTATTTTCCATCTCTTCTTTCACCTTCAGGTTTTCTCCGTTTTCTTTTCGCCTACCAAGTTCTGTATGCTACAACTTGACTTTCTCTCGCCATCCATCCATCCGTCTGGCGAAACCGGATGACGTCAAAGGCCATCGTCGGTGGTGTGACGCTCTTTTTCATCGGAAAACGCTCACGTGTCCTCTTCATGTTCCTCTCCTTTGGATTGCTTCTCATGATATGGTATTCGAGATGTCTTCCCGATTATTGTATTTTGTATTTTATATTTCATGTACATATTCTTTTCTCAGTCTTTTCCTCTTTTTTCGCACAGGGTTTTTTAGGAGGTTTCTATGACGCGACCATTGTTTTTTTATCATCAGGTACTTTATTTGTTTTTCTTTCTTTTGATTCGGGGGACTCTCGATATCGAATCCAACTCGAAATTACCGTCACTTCTGGCCACGTCAATATTTTTTGTCTGCTCAAGCTGACACCACCGATCCATCGCTTAACTGTCCCTGGAAGCAATTTTATTTACCGCATCGAAGAAGAAGCTTACCTGGCGGTCCGTATTCATCGTTTTTTTTTTTTTTTTTTTTTTTTTTTTTTTTTTTTGGTACACCATTTAAAGGCAAGTCCAATTTCTTTTCCTTTGCTATGATGTAATGAACGTATACTAATTCCAAAAATTTTCAATGTCATATAATCCAAGTCATGTCAAGCGATCAATTATTATCGAAAACTCAAATAACAAAGGTAAAATATCTTGACGAAGTTTGAAACAATCAAAGAGCTTACTAACTCATTTTTTTTTAAATACCCAACATACTCACACCTCTTTCTAGATTATCATAGCCTGGGCGGGATGGAACTGAGGGGGTCAATCAGTGCTGCTTTGCGCGTGTTTAGAAACAAATCACGACGTAAGGGATGCCATAAGGTTGTCATTAATATACCAAAGTCCGTCAAGAGTTCTCGCCCAGGTTATGCCGTGTATGCGTTAGGCTTTTTGTCTGACGAAAGTCGCTCAATGTAAGAGGGCGGCCTCCGGTGGCAGGCGGCATCCATTACACAGCGGGTGTACGGCTTGTTAGATTATATGTGTAAGATTGGTATTTTAAAAATCGTCATCCATGGCAATGGTATCGTACGCATAGCTGCTGAGAGGAAATTGGCAACCATTTCCTTGTCTGATAAGATTGGTTAGAAGTTTGACCTGTTCTCTTCATGACAATGCGTAACTTACGGCCTTCCAACCGGCAAAAACCATGTAGTAGAATTGCTTCCCATGACTTGGGTAAAATTACTCCTAAAGAGCAAAGTAACATTAGCATGAAATACTACAAAGGAAGTGAATCGTATACTCACTTGTATCCGACATCCCACGGATTAAAGTATTTGGTGCGCATAACATCTACGCGACCACGTTCATTTTGACCGAGTCGATAGTTGGATTTTTCGTAAAACTCGATGGTTGTCCGATTAATGAGCAGCTGTCGGCTGTGAAAAATGGTGAATGGGATCAAGAATAAACCAAACACACCAGAAAAGAACACTAGCAGCGCCCAATTGATGTCTAATCCAAGAATGCCCTATCGTCTCTCCGTCAGTCTCGACTGTTAAGATTCGACAACATGTTTCCCAAGTTACCATCGGTTGGTTCAGTGTATATATAGTGGGCGGCAAGGTTGTAAGAAAAATATCAAGACATAACAGCGCTGCGTACAGCAGAAAAAGGTAAAAGAACTTGTAATTATAGAATCCGACACAATTGTTCACCCTGTGAAAACCAGTGTCAGATCATCTCATTTTGTTGACAATGAAACGCAATGGACTTACCAAGGACAATGGCTATGCATGGTCAGGAAATGGCGATTAGTCACGTATTATCCAATGTACTCCCGCTTTTCTTTACTTACTGATCCATTTTCAGGATGCATCTAATTCGACTTTTTTTAGAAACCACCGACTATTTATCAAAGAAGGAAAATGGGCTTACCGTTTGCAGGTCCTACAGTGATGTGTGCGATCATACTTCTCCAAGCGGCATTTCTGGCAAAATCGCTGTGCACCGCACCGTTTGACAGTAATGGATCGTACTGCCGGATAATTCGGAGCACTCGATAATGGTCTCTCCCTCGGAGTGGATCCGTCCACAAGCAGAACCGCAGCATCGCTCATGCTCTTTCGTTCGTCGTCATGGCTTTCGCAAGGTGTCTCCTGATTCAGTAAACGCACATTTTCGCTATCGTCCAACAACTGGGCTTCTTCATCCCGATCCCAATCCTCCTTACTAATCTGAGAGTAAGCCATGCTTAGAGAGCAATGAAACTCTTAATCATGGTAGTAACGCTTACATCTTTTGTATATCCCGGTGATGTATTGGTGACTTTCCAATAACACCATATGCAGATGGAAAATATAGGTTGAAAGAGTACGATATATATACAACCTAGTGTGTATAACTTGAGTAATCATGCAAGATCAAGACGATCAAACTTTTGAAATTAAAAAAAAAACAAAAAAAGGTACCCTGAAGTATGTGACCATCACTCAGCAGACTCCAGCACAAACGAAAATTGTAGGCCCAATAAGCCCAGCCCAAGATAAGCGATAGTAATATTACAGGAGACGCATTGACGATCCGGAGACATGAGGATCGGAAAGCTTCGAAGCTTGAACAACAACATGGTCTGAAAAATCGCATTATTCCGGGATGACGGCTAACTTTGATAAAAGTTATACTACAGTAATACAAGCGCATCACTAAGAAAGGTAAGCATTTTGCCCAGGAGCTGGACGGTTTTGAAACACCGATGTCCGTTTTCAAAGTCACTTGAAAGAGTCCTCATTGTGTTCGCGTGCCAAAATTCAAAAATAACGCGTTTGGCGTGATCCCTTTTTTCACGCTTGAAATTTCAAAATGACCACTCAAAACATGTAATGACCGAAATCGACCCGACTATTGGCGATTTTTTTTTTGCTGACTGGTACTTCGTAGAAGCGAACTGTGCTCGTCCCCCAGTGATCATCCTCTTTTGGAACGCAAAGTGTCGACTTTTGATGAAATGCCGGAATTAAAAGATCGCATGCTGATCAAAGATCGATCATTCCGTCAACAGTATGCCAGCTTATATTTCGTTCGCTTATTGAAACTACGTCCGTTCATTTTACAAGCAGCAGAAGAACGATGGGCACATTTACCAGGTTGGGCTTTTATCGTTAGGCTAGATTTTTGTCCCAAATAGTTGACAGCTTCCTTTTTCGAACGTGATTAGAAAAGCCACGCTATGTGCCGAAAGTATTGGATGTCCAGGCCGGCGAGATTTGCTATATTGTCGGCACCGTGTATATGGAAATGATGATGAAGCCAAACGTGATGAAAGATTTAGGCACAGAGGTAAATGCAATCCCAAACTGTTTCTCAGAGCAGGCGTTTTGACCATGTCACAGCATTCTATTGTTGCACCGCCGACACCAGCTAAATACCGAACAGACAATGACAGAATTTCGGTCGAAGATGAATCGGGCCGTGTGGAATTGTCGGGTCTTCGAATTTCAAAAGAATTGCTGGTGACAGGTACGTCCGATCTGATTTGCAGCACAGTAGCCACAGCAAAGTATTCACGGCCCTTGTAGGAATGGTCATTGGTGTGTTGGGAAAGGAAAATTCAACAGGTGCATTCGAAGTTGTGGATGTATGTCTTCCTGGCGTGCCTGATCAGGTCCCCTTTGTCGAGAAACAAACAAGTATGAGATGGTTCATTGATGAACGTGACAGTTTCTCTAATGGATCTTTTGATTGCTGCTAGATCCCAATGACACCAAATATGTAGCCCTCATCTCTGGGCTTAACATTGGATCAGATGCAGCAACGGATCTCAAGACACAGTTGTTAACCGAATTTCTTTGTGGTGAACTTGGCAATACTCGGGTAAAAATACCGCGTCGAAAAAGTTCGTCATCAGGTTATTGATAGCTTTGGTGATATACAGGATCAATTATCAAGTTCTGCAATTTCCAGAATCATCATTGCCGGCAATTCTCTGGACAAACCCAAACGGATCGTAGACAAGCAGAAACCCGTAAGCTGTGAAGACGGGCTCGGATCGATAACATTAAATATTAACCTTGTCTTTAGAAAAAATACGGTTATGATTCTGCTTCCTATGACGCTACACCGCTGGTACAGCTAGACGACCTGTTGGACGAATTATGCGCTACAGTCGACGTGGATCTTATGCCTGGAGCACAAGATCCCATTAATCATCACCTTCCTCAACAACCGATGCGCTCGGCTCTGTTCACAAAGACACATCAATCCAATACATTCCACACCGTTACCAATCCATACTGGTTCACAGTGGACGGTGTTACGTAAGCAGATAATTAAGTACCAAGGTGGGGCTGATTAATTAACGGGCTGGTTGTAGATTTCTAGGCACTTCAGGTCAAAACATCGATGACATTTTCAAATATGTGGATACTCCGGATCGATTAAGTATGGCAGAGCAGACGTTATTCTGGAGACACATTGCACCGTCAGCTCCAGATACCCTGTGTAAGTATTTTTTTTTTCACGTACGCAAAAATGGCTTCACGGACAGCAGCTGAGCAAAAAAATATACACAATAGGGTGCTATCCATTCCAAGACCATGATCCTTTCCTATTGGATCAAGCGCCGCACGTTTATTTCTGCGGTAATCAGCCAAAATTTGAAAATAACTTACTGGAAGGTAATGTGTACTTTGTATATTGGCTTGGAGTAGGGGGTCTTATTGACGGTTGATTGATAGGTTCGGACGGGCAGCGTATCCGCGTGGTGATGGTTCCTTCTTTCGCCGAGACCGGCACGGTGGTACTTGTTAATTTAAGCACTCTCGAATGTAGCTCCATAGAAATTAAATCACCGGATGTACCATCTGTGGATGCTATGGATGAGTCATAAATGAAAAAAAAAAGAAATTGTGTACACTCCTGTTCAAAAGTCACATATCACTTCATTTTCGATTTTTTTGGAAATTAGAAATTTTGAAATTCCTACGGTGATGGACAGTGTCCATAATAAAAGGCCATCCGAACAACTCCAAAATTTATAGATGAGATATTCGATAACCTGTAAATGAATAAATGTATAACAAATAGTATTTAATACGACGTTTGACCGCCTTCTTTATCTATTACAATGCGGCACCTATTGGGCACCTAATCATTACGGGGCTTGCAGGCACCCTTCCTTTCTTTCTGGTCCCGTCCTGGTGAAGATATCTTTTTGCTGGTGGCCGCCGTCACGAAGGTTTTTCGTTTTTTTTTTTTTTTTTGTTGTCCGCGTTGCTTGCCTATCCCTAGATATAAGTTTACTGACGACGCTTGTTTTCTTTGTTTTCTTTATGTCTTCTTCTCTCCCTAATCTGGTCATTTTCCAACTCGCGAATTAATTGTATCAACCATTTCTTTTACTTGTCTTTTCTCGTATTGCCATTTCTCTTTTTTTTTTTTTTGTCTGTGTCATAATTTGCATTTTTCTTTTGTGATTTTCAAATCCCTACGGTGACTTTTGAAATAAACAGTATATTGGATTCACTGATCCGATTTTCTGCTACCTCACAATTGATCCATGTAAGAAGCCTGTGACCGCGTTTGGAAATGGGAGCAATTTTCATGTCCGGTATTTTTTTTCGGTCGGATGGAAAGTAAGTGGCCTGTGCCAGAAATAATAAATTTCGCTGCTGTATTTATTTTTTCCTTTCGAGTTACGGAACCGTCATGTCAGTGCTTCTTTTCCGCAGCTCAGAAATGGCTGCTTTGCGCTTGAATCGTGTTCGTCATGGCCAAAGTATTCTCGCGGCCATTGGAAGAAAGCAGCCTGCATGTTCGTTTGCACGATCGTTCCATGCTTGTCGACCAAGATTTAATAGTCAACAGTCGAAACAAAGCCAAAAATCTTATTGGGGTACAACATCGTTTCCGCTGTATGAAAGGATTCGCGAGGATGTCTGTGTACTTACTTGCAGTCTGTAGGACGATTGAGTGATACGTGGAATAACACCGAGGTGAAATGGTACCCTATCCCTGTGGGCTTAGGTTTAGCCGTCATTGGCTTTATCCAGTATCGACGTGTACGCGAGCGGGAATCCCGGAAAATCGATGAACAAGAAACGAAGCCGAAATATGTAGCAACCGGTCCTTGGCAGGTAAACTTGATATATTAACACAAAAAAATGGCGTTATTTACGTCCCAGTCTAGGTTCATGTGGCGGCTGCTTTGCCTTTGCGTACCATCTCACGGTTATGGGGTGCCTTCAACTCCTTGACCATCCCTACTTCCCTTCGCTCGGCCGGATTTCGATTATACAGTTTTATTTTCGGCTGCAATCTTGACGAAATCAAGAACACCGATTTAACCAGCTATCCCAATTTGGCCACGTTCTTCTATCGAGAGTTAAAGGAAGGAGTACGACCCATTGCCGATGCACCGATCGTGTCACCTGCAGATGGCAAAGTCCTGCATTTTGGCATGGTAGGAGAAGAACGTGAAGTGGAGCAGATTAAAGGCGTCAAGTACTCGTTGGATGCCCTTTTGGGTGAAGCCAATCAGTCGGTGACTCCGCCCGGGGAAGCAATCCATAATGGTGCCTCCAGTGTTGTGGACGAAGAACAATTTGCCAACGTAAATGGCATTGAATATTCATTGGACCATTTATTGGGTGACGACGGTTACGTGCAGACGGAATCTACCGTGGGTCCCGACGGTTTGGATCAAGCAGCGAAATCTACGGAAAAGGAAGCTAGCGAGTTGGCGGATATCGCCAAGGTCGAAGACAATCACCACAAGGTGCGTCCCGGCCATGCTCTGTATTTCGCCGTTGTCTATTTAGCACCTGGGGATTACCATCGGTTTCATTCACCTACAAGTTGGGTGGTTCAAACACGAAGACATTTCGCAGGTGAGTCAAAATCAAGAAAAAAGAGACCATTGTGTTACGGCGGTAGATGGCAAAGTATGATTGATACTGATCCAACACTTTTCCCTTCTGTTTAGGCGAACTTTTCTCGGTATCTCCTTATTTCGTAAAGTTGCTTCAGAACTTGTTTGTTCTTAATGAGCGAGTGGTGCTGCTTGGAAAGTGGAAATATGGCTTTTTCTCCATGATTCCTGTTGGCGCCACCAATGTGGGATCGATCAAGATCAACTTTGACGAAGCGCTGAAAACCAACCGCAAGGAAGATATCCCGATGGGCACTTACACTGAAGTGACGTATAAATCCGCAAGTAAGCGATTGGGCGGAAAAGCGTTGATGCATGGTGATGAAATGGGCGGATTTTTCCTGGGATCGACCGTGGTGTTAGTCTTTGAGGCACCTACATCCTTCAAGTTTGCCCTGAGCGCAGGTCAGAAAATTAAAATGGGCGAGCCCATGGGTTACATTCCCGAGGAAAATCAATAAAAACTGTATTATACTTTTGGCCTTCGGCTGCATCTTCCACGCGTCGGATCACAGTGATGCAAAGTGACGTGTGCATGGTCGTTCCTTTTTTCTTTTTCCACGTTCTTTTTTTTTGCGATGAGCGAAAAGGAGACGATTTTGAGGAGAGAGGATAAGGGACTATCTTTTTGAATAAATTGACATCAAGTATAATAAGCGACATCAGGTAAAAGATATGGTGGTGACTGCAATTGCATTATGTCGTGATCTTTTGCATCTAATTTTATAGCAAAACCTGGGCGAATTTATGGAAATTTGTTTTCTTGTGTGCGTTTCTAAATATGAACTGCATTTCGCCTGCCGTCTGTGTCTGGGCGCTTGCCGTTTTCAGCGGTACGTATCGAAAAAAGAAATAAATAGAAAGAGGAGGCTCCTGTTTGATTCGATTGTGGGGTCTTTTTTTTCAGCGTTGTGGCGATTTCGATGGAGTGAAATGCGTCCATTTTAGTGAAAGAATAAGGTCTTCCCCTTGAAAAGGAATAATTGCCCTGAGGATAAACTTCGAAGTAGCCAAAAGCTAACCGACGTGGGATCGAAGCGGAGAAAGACGAGGTCTGAGTGTATTTTTGAAGACTAAACTGACTTTCACTGCAGGACCTACAAAGTGTCAAGAAGAAAAGACGTGGTACGTAGTCCAAACATAGCTGGTTGACGCATAACGACATGATTAAACAATGAAAGTCACATGGCGTGTAAAACGAAACAACAATAAAAAAAGATGCTTTAAGGTTCAACTCCTTTGCGGCCACATGTTTGTAGAGGAAAAAAACACAGTGATCGACCAAAAAGATGTGCGATAAGTGTCTGTTTTTTTTTCTATATCTTTATCTTAATCTCATTGAGAATAATGTAAACTCTTTTTTATAACTTTTGATTTTCGTCTAGAGGTTTTTTGCATCTCTTTCTTTTTTACTTCTTTATTTTTTCTCCCTCTCGCCTCATTTTGTCGGTCCGTGTCTTGCAATTTTTCTTCTTCTTCTTCTTCTTCTCTTCCTCCTCTTCCCCTTCGAAAAAAAATCCCCTTCCTCCATTCAAAACTCCTTGAAAAAAGAAAGAGCAAGGTTTTACCAAGCAGGAAAAGATAAACCCTTTTTCTTTTATTTTTATATCCTCCTTTTTCCTCTGCTCTCTTCAAGAAAATGTCCTACTGGTATTCAACCGACGGTATGGATAAACGGCGCTTATCCACTCGTCATTTGCCAGCGCTCGATCAAGCATTTGAACGACGGACACGAGTGGAAATTTACGACGACGAAGCATTTGGAAACCACGTCGCCATTGCCAACCCATACCAGGGCACCATGACAGCTGGTGACATTCACTATGGACTGTATAGACATCCGACCCTTTGGCGCATTAGTGATGCTAGCCTTGATACCTCCATGCTCATTGACAGTTCCACGGCCATCATGTCGGCCGATACACACCCTTCTGATTCTTCGCCAAGAAGCAGATTCACAGCAATTGAAACACCGTCCACCGCCTCCTCCTCCTTAACCGCCGCCGATAAAACGATGCGCAAGTCATCCATACAAGATACTCGCGAAGCATTGTATCGTCAACGAAGGCGAGCGTCGGTAGCACCCAATGATGATCACTGCAATTGCTGCATTATTAGCTGAACCTCTTTTTTTTTATTCCCCTTGTGATTTCGGTGGTTATTCTTTTTCGTTCTGTCTTTTATCTTTCATACATTTTTGTAATCTTCATGTCACCATGACAACCTTTTAATCATTTTTTCCCTACATATCGCATTCCTTTCTCTTCTTTGTTATTTCTCTTCGTTTTTTGGTGGAGAAGGATAATTCCTCGGTTCCTTGTTTTTTTTTTTCTTACGTCCGTCTCCTCGATTTTATTATTCCCATGAACAGTTTCCCACTTCACGGTGCTGCAAGTCCAGCAATCACTGTAATATAGACCTCAACCTTACTATTTATAATAGATTGAATGAAAAGAGCTTGATCTTCCATTGCAATTGGATTTCACAGATTAAAAAAGAAGATTAATTTTATATCATCAAAGGCGACAGTGTCAAGATGAGCACTGATATACAGTAAATGTAATACGCTCTTAATTTGCTGCTGTCTGATGTATCCGGTGGTGGGCTGTTATAGACCGGGATTTGATCAGGCCGACTTGTCTGCAGATAACTCGGTGTACTTCCTGGTTGGTTGCATTTGAAATAGCGGTGGCAACCTTTGATGCATAAATCTTTGGTCACTCCATAATTGCATCCTTGTTGGCAAGCTTCGTCACGTCCATTACATTCCGCTACGGTGACGGGCCATTGGTATGGAGGACAATCAGGAACTTTGTTTTGGCAACTACAACCCCAAGCCATTGTTGTTGTGTTGCAGAAGCTACAGTAAATTGACGATTGTTAGAATAAAACGTCTCCAAATTTTGTACACGACAGATCATGAGACGTAGAACCTAAACAGGGAATCCATACTTTGAAGTAGTCGAATTCGGGCCTCCACATTCTTCCTACAATGTCAAAAGATCATAATCTTGAGTGGAAATGGTAAATATCCATGAGATAATATAGTCGTCTTACTGTGCAAAACGCTATCTGCTGATTGCAGATTTTGGATCGACGGGTCTCGTCCAATTCTAATATGGACCAAAATCTGACGGGTAAACCGACTAATAGAGTTCATTTTTTAATTAGGTCAATTATCTTGATCCCAAGTCATGAAACTAAGTATCATGCACTACACTTACTATTAGGACGGTTGGACACCGTCACAGACGATGACATGCCTTCATCATTAAGCTCTTCTGTGACGGAACCATCTGTGTGTGGCGATTGCGCCGTAGCTAAAGTGGTCGCCCAGCATAACAATAATGATAATTGCAACAAACAGAGCATAGAAAATAAAATTTATGAAAGTAAAAATGGAAAAGGTAAAATAGATAAAATAACAAAACTGAGAAACAAGGGAAAAAAAATCTAGGATGAGTGGTTGAATACGTGAGTCTAAGGAAAACAAGAAAGCGTTCTTTCAGTGAAGCACATGTGTATATTCATATGCTTACTGCTGAAAACTTCTTTTACGCTCGTGTAGACAGAGTAGCCAAGGAGTAGGAAGAGGGGGATGATTAACCCTATCTTTATTTTCCCTTTGCAGTATTAGCCATTGCTGCCACCCAAACCAGGATAATCACCCCTTTTTCCTGCCATCTATTCTGCGCCGTGCCCACAGTCGTTTCTTTGTAAAGTATAAAAAACTCAAGATACACTCCAGTTGTTGCAACGACAACAGAACAAAAGACAATCCATCCGCTCCTTTGGAAAAAGTCTGAATCAACCCTTTTGTTTCTGTCTTCAAACCACAGTGGCAGATCACAGTTGTCACTGTTTCTCATTATATCTTTGTCACGGCAAATGATTCGATGCTGGTCAAATGCCTCGACTGACGCATTATCAGCATCGACTTACTCAATGGAGTGCATTGGCAGTGTTGCTCTGTGCCATGTCCTTCAATATGCCAAAAATAGAAAAAAGAAATGACAAGAGAAATAAAAACCGTGATAATAAGGCAAATGAAAAAATAAAATAAGCTGGAAACTATTTTTCTCTGTCACACAAATACCAAAAGAGCGGCATTGTCAAAAAATGTCTATTTTTAGCTCTTGACTTATAAGGAAATGACATGGAACTGTGGCATTGCCAAATTACATGGCGGCATTTCCAATGCGGATAAAATACTGCAGCAACAGCTGCATGCTTTGATTTCATAACTGCCAAAGGATAATATTACCGTATGCATCGATCACCGAAGCAAAAATAGAGAAATAAGTCAAAATCACCCCTTCGACCACCATATCAATGATATTTTTCATTGCTAACCCCCAATATCACTCGATCACAGAAAGAAAGGAGACCAAAATACCACAGTCACTTTCCCCTCTTTCGCATATTAAAAAGCTGGCACTTTGTAGTAATTGCCGTGACTCATTACTTCTCTCAAGTTCCCATGGCGAACAAGCTTGTTCTCCTCTTTCTACTGGGAAACCTATGCATCGCCACTCTTATCATCAAAAGAGCCACGGCCCCGTCACTGGGTGTTTTTCGTCATACTTCGGTAATGCCCCCATTCCTGCGAATTGCACCTCAATACACTTCTGACCTCATTACAGCAATGCGTCGACATTAATCAGCAAGAAGATCGATGCACGTTTGTGTTGGAAAATTGTAACGATTTTAGTCGCCTTTACCTTCGATTCTATTATTGCACGACGTTATGGAAGCCGGTGGCCGCTGCCGTATTGGTAACACAGCGTTATGCAGAAACCGCATCCGTGACACCCACAGAGATTAAGTTTTTTTTTTGGGGGGCACTTCTTCGCTGTTAGAGTAGTGGGCTTTTGCTTTTATTCGGTGCTGTCAGCGTTGTTGCCTCGGATTTTTTTTGTAGGTTGAAAACCATGACAAAGGTTGCTTTTATTTACTGTTATTGAACATTCTTTCCGTGGTTAGGCCCTAATCTGCAAACCATTTCGTCAAAACTCAGTCTTTCCGAAAGCATGGTAAGCAGATTTATTGAAACCATTAAACCATTTGAACGCGGCAGTGATTGATGGATGATCTGTTCAATTTTAGGCTGGCGTCACTTTACTAGCATTTGGTAATGGAAGTCCTGATCTTTTCAGCACTTTTAGGTGAGTGTCGTCTCTGTAGGGAAAGGGGGAGGAGGGGGGGACCAAAAGGAAATCAATCGTAAGACAAGGGGGAGAGATCTGGACATATTTCTGCTTTTGTTTTTTGTTGAAAATGGATAATATATGTCTAAACCAAGCTATATTTGCAAAAAAAAAAAGTGCCATGAACACGGGCGCAGGTTCGCTGGCGATTGGTGAATTAATCGGGGCCGCATTTTTCATTGTGGCCATTGTTTCCGGGTGTATGGGAATTATCCGTCCCTTCAAGTCCAAGCGCATTACGTTTATGCGGGATGCATCTTTCCTTACAGGAGCTATTGTCATCATGACTTGGATTGTCTACCAACAGCGCATCCATTGGTATAATGGCGTCACATTGATTGTTTATTATTTGGCCTATGTGTCCGTAGTTGTCTTCAGTACATACCCCTTTTCTAAGCCAAATATGGAAGATATTGAGCAAAAATTGCCTACTGAAGTTGTCCCCAATGAGACATCGCAATTGCTAGGTAGAGAAAACCAGCATGATTCGAGGCTTATTCGCAAGCTTATAACAGACGTACAGGAAAGCACACGACACGACCGCCTCGGTTATCTATTCCCAACGATGGCTTCTCTTATACCAATACCGAATACAGCCGCCACTTGGGTCACATTATCTTGCCGGTGTCTCCCAAATCCACGTCGCCCCGGCCATCCCTTCATATTGACACCATCAATGTTCCCCGGAGCACAAGCACTCACGGCTCCTTATCTGCACGACCGCAGCGCCATCCAATGACGCCCCGCATAGGCATTCGAACTTCCTTATTTAGTGCGATTGAGGTAATTAAAAAAACTTTAGCATGAACCTACAGCACTACCATGCGTCGTCCACTAATTCGAGCATGGACATATTATCCCACCGCGTAGTTCCAAGAACAGATTAGCAGTATCCGACGTGCATCGAGCAGTAACCACTACATGCATCGTGATGCATGTCAACAACAACAATATCGACGACAACGGCAGCGATCCATGCCACAGCAAATGTGGAAGCGGTCCTCGCAACTTGTGGCACCAGGCGTGCAGCGACGTCGGCCACGCGCTTTCACCACGATCGATCAATTAATTGCTGTCACACCGGAACACTGTCAATCCGACAATGCTCACGGCACCACAGGCGTAGCAGAAGATTATTTTACTTACCTTTCCTCGCATCAACTGCCGGCGCGTAAAGGCCAATTGGCGTTGCCCGGTATCGATGTGACCATTCCTGAAATTATTCTAGCCCCACCGACGGCCAATGAAAACGAAGTGCAACGAGTGTATCAGCGGCAAGAACCCCAGCCGTCATTTCTGCATGAATCACACCCTCTGCCGTCGCCTCAGTATCTGGGTCAAACCTATGCATCCTCAAATTCAGCTGCAAGTCAGTCACTGAGCAAGCCATTTTACAGCGCCTCTTCCCTTATTCCTCCCAGCACAAGCTTTGCCACCTCTGATTATGATATCTATGTGTCAGCTCGACAGAGTCCGGAACACAGCCCATCACCATCCTTTCAGGACTGTCGCTACCTTTCACCGTTGACGCTAAAATCCATCTCTGCCGAATGTTCGTCACTGTCGCAGCTTTCCGGTTCGGGCCATTTTCTCAAAGAAGCGTACCAGATCCTGTTTCCGACGTTAAGGCATTGGAAAGAGAAAACTTTATTTTCTCAGCTAAGCTCGTTGATCGCCATGCCGCTCGTGTTGCTGTTTACGTTGACACTTCCTGTGGCTGAAGCGGACGATGTGAAAATCGATGGTGTGGAAGTGCTAGACGATGACAGCTTAACACCCGTTCCCACTGCTGACATGCCAGTGATGAAAGGGTACTTGACGGTATCGCCACCTCAGGAAGAATACACAGAGTTGCCTGACACCGCTTTGGATATGGAGGATGAAAATGCGCAGCAAGGCTGGTGCCGGTGGTTACTGGCAACGCAGGCTATAATTAGCATGACCTTTATTTTTGTTGTCATGGCCAGTAAGTTAAATGAGATGGAACGCCCACTGCGTTGATGAGCAAACTAAAATATTCTTCCATTTTTGCAGTTCACGAATTTATTGATGTGAATCATATTGGTATCGGCTTGGGATTGGGCACGATCCTGGCTGGCTTGGTGCTGGTTTTCACTAAAGCGGAAGAATCTCCTTCCTGGTTTTGGATGGTGTCCTTTGGTGGTTTCTTTGTTGCGCTGCACTGGATCTTCCTGCTGGCGAATGAAATGGTGGGATTACTGCAGGCGCTTGGTATCATTCTTGAAATCAGCGACGCTATCATGGGCTTAACCGTCTTTGCTTTGGTGAATGAATGTGTATTAGAATCACCATGTCACGTCCTCACTAACCAAAATGTGTATTGCGCAGGGTAACAGTATTGGTGATCTGGTAGCAAATACCGCCATCGCAAAGGTAAGACAAGATATTGCGACAGCTGTTGTCCATGGATGCGAAACTAAACGATCTTTCTTATTTATAGATGGGATTTCCAACAATGGCAATTTCTGCCTGCTATGCCGGCCCGCTTCTCAGTAAGTTGCTTGCATCTTTTTTGTAAATCCAGTCATGACTCATATTGTTGGTAGATATGGTTTTGGGTGTGGGCATCTCTTCGACCTACCAAACATGGACCACTGGACAAAGCTATACGTTGGATATCGCACCGACCATTCTCGTGTCCTGCAGTGGGCTGATTGTAGTTCTGATTAGCACGCTGGTTGTAGTCAGTTCCAACAACTATCACATCAATGGATCTCTCGGATGGTGGATGATATTTGTCTATTTCGTGTGTTGCACGATCAACTTTGCCCTAGAATTCAATTTGTTTCAATGTTGCACTTGAAAAAATTCAAAGCCTTCTGGCTGTTTCTATACCACCCTCTCTTTATTTTTCCTTCCTCAAAGTCGTATTCTCATTGTCCTTTCTTTGTAAATACATTATGAATCATCCATATAATCAAATCATATTGTTTGGGGTACAGTCATTTGAAGAATGAACCGGGCTTAATGATTCATTCAGTGTTAACATGGCGTCAATAGGATTCCATCACTCAGGTACCTTCCCCCATTAGAAGGAGTTCTCATTAGAAGGTCCTTCTGCCACATGCTGTGCGTGCTGAACCTTTTCAATAGATGAGTTTTGATCCTAACTTGCACGGTTTCGGTGCGGCGCTCGCCAGCGTATGTTCATATCACGTAATGTTGCAGCATTTGGTTTACTCACGTAATTCCAGGCCTACCAACGAAAAGTAGACGTGCTGAACCGTGGCTTTTCTGGTACGTATCTAATGGTGTTGCTCGAATGGCCGTGGGATGTTTAGTTGATATACGTTTTAGGATATAACACGGACTGGGCTATGCCCGTACTGCGTCAACTCTTGCCCACGGTGGAAGACCAAAAGAAACTGGCCACCAGCGCGTACCTCATGACCATCTTCTTTGGTGCCAACGATGCCTCGTTACCGTTCTCTTTCCAACATGTACCTCTCGAGCGTTTCCAAGCCAACTTGGAAAAAATGATTTCGCTCATCAAAGATCCTGCCTCGCCCTATTATAATCCCGGCTTGCGTATCCTCCTGGTCACACCTCCCCCATTGAATGAATCTCAGTGGGAAAAGTGTTGCATCGAGAAAGGAGAACCAATGAATCGTAGCGCAGAGGTCACCCGTACGTACGCAGATATGGTTCGCCACGTAGGCCAACAAGCCAATGTGGCTGTAGCCGATATATGGACACGGTTGACCGATCGTGCAAGGGAGGAACAGCAAGACCTATCCCATTATTCTTTCGACGGCCTTCATCTTAATCCTAATGGCAACAAGGTAATAAAAAGATCGTATCGGAAGAAAACGTAAGAAACATCCATGGCCCGTACTTACCGTCTGTTCAGGTGGCGGCAGAACTGTTTCTCGAGGTGATTCAACGTCAATTTCCAGAGATTTATCCCGATGCCTTGGAGATGGAACTTCCATCTTTCCGAGATCTGCCAGCTACCAATTACGAAAAGGCTTTGTTATTTCCGTTGCTGCAAAAGAAAAATGACTTATAATGTGGACCGGACGTGATTGTTTGTCAACGGTTGCCATTTTGCGACTTTCCAACTCTAAAACGCTAGATATCGTGAGTTGGACCAGTTTAACTTTAAATAAATGCCCTCCAAGCAAACAAAACAAGGTCATTTTTCATATGGCATTGCTACTGCATTGTATTTTCTGTAGCTTTATCTCTACTTCTTCACTTTGGACTCGGTGTGATGGTCCCTCAACCTCACCTTGTTGTGACGCATCGGGAATGGGTGAAACCCACGGTAGAAACTCCCGACCATTTACGGCGCACCCCGCTTTCGGATTGGGACATTGTCATGTTCAAATCGTACACTCCACTTTTAATATTTTATGCAAATAATGATCACACCCCGAACTTTATGAATACACGTACGCTCACGGAATCACTTTCACAAGTATTGGAAGATTTTTATCCTCTGGCGGGACGATTGGTTGATATCGGCAATGGACGCGACGAAATTGATTGCTGTGACGCTGGCGTTCTATTCCAGGTACGTAAGCCAACATGCTTCATGGTGTATTTCAGACAACTTTAATTTTCTTGAGCCTTTTAGGAAGCAGAGTACAACGAGTCGCTCGAAACATTTAGAGAAGCGGGATATTTACCGAATCAAATGGATTATCATCACATGTTTCCCATCCATTTCTACCGATCCGCTCGTGACCCTCTGCTAGCTATTCAAGTAAACAGATTCAAAGATGGTGGCGTTGCCTTGGCAGTGATGATCTTGCATAAAGTAGCTGACAACTACTCGGCCTGCTTCTTCCTTGACGCGTGGGCAAAACGTGCGCGCGGCGTCAAGTATGTTCAAGGCAATTTTCAGCGTGATTTGGTCGCTGTGCCACCCAGTACCGTGATCACCGACGAAGCGATTGCCCATTATCGCGAAGAACACCGTGTGTACAAAGAAGACGCAACGTCCCACATTGTACGTGTGGATCCCAATCAATCTCGCTTTTCCCGCACGTCACCCATTGGACCCAAGCCCTTGAAATCAGTAATTCTCGAGTTCTACTCTGACGGGCTCCAACTTTGCAAGAAAGACGCACATACAACGGAAATGATCCTCAGTCGCAACTGGCTGTCTACAAAAGACGCTTTGTTTGCTATGCTTTTGAGAGCCATTGTCCGATGTCGCGAAATTCCGGAAGACCAACCAGTCAAGATGGTCTTATCTGTGAATGGACGTTCAAAGATGAAAAATCAAAAGGAAATGGATTATTATTTCGGCAACTGGATGATGTAAGTTGACGTGCCATAGGAAATTGATGTTGTTTATATTTTTGACTCGACTTTGGTCCTTATTTCAACATAGATCGCGCTCCGTTGCCACCACAAAGCGTGAAGTGGAACAAACTTGCTTGGCGTATACAGCTGCAACCTTTCGACAAAAGCTTGCCAGCTTGAAAGCTTCTTTGTTCCACAGTATCAGTAAACTTTATACTATGCACGAAGATATGACGGTCCATTATCTCTCCTATCAGTCTAATTCTAACGCTCGTTTGACAGCCAGTGATGTATCAATGCTGCCATTTTGGCGACTGGATTTTGGATTCGGTAGACCGGACCGAACACGCGGCTACATCACTTTTGGTGGCAATGGCTGCCTGATCGTCTTTGGTCGTAGCGACGGCAACAAAGGCGCCATGTACGATGTACAACTACAAATGGACGCGGATTCCATTGGTCGTTTCATCAAAGATCCAGAGGTCAGAAAATACTCAAGGCGTATCCTATATTGATTGTCATTTTGCTTTGATAAACTTTTTTCTCCATGTCAACAAAGACGCCATGAAGCCAATATATCAATATTTTAACCACCGCGTGTCATTTTTGCTTTCACTGGCCCTTTTCACTTAAGCCCCGATAACAATGTGATTGTGTTCTGCCCATTGCTTTGGTATATAATTTGTCATGTGTGCACCGCTAATTAGAAGACCACCGAACATTGCGAGCTCGGGGTAAGTGAATAATATGTAAGACATCCTTGAGATATGCCAGCACAGCAATACACCTTGTATTGACATATTTACTCTTGCGAAAGATTATTTGTTACTGTATGATGCAGGACATACAACGTTCTGCATGCCTTGCAGTAAAAGAAAGTTTACAATAACCCGACTTGATAAAGCATGCAACATGTGCTACTGAAATCCCTTTTCCTTTTTTGCCGTGTTGCTTAGGAGCAAGTATTCAGACATCATTTTCATATTGCGTAGGCATCGTTATTATGAGGTGGCCAAAATTTGTTAGTATTGATATGGCCTGGTACAAGGAGGAGAGCGTTCTTCTTAAAACCCGGGAATATCGTCCAGTTATTACAGTACGTATACTGTTTATTGCCACTCAATCGATCATCAGATAGATGCTGTATTACGAAAGTGATACGCAGATCTGGCAACTAAATCGGAAGCGACCAAACATGTGTAAAAAAAAAAAATATAGCTCAAATCTATCGGAAATACCCAGTTTGATAAAGTATCGAACCATACCATCTCGGTATCAATATCTAACTTACTCATACATCTTTTGGTTATTCTCTCTTCTATTGGTATTGTTATCACGGAATTTTTTTAATGCTTTGTGTAAGGGACTTTATTTGTGTAAGAAATGTAGAGAAAAAAGGAGCAGTGAAGTCACGTGGACTATTAACAGTTGACGTCACAATACCGGCGGCGGACCGGGGACACGCATCTTCCGGTGGGGTCCAACATTTTTGAGAGAAACTTTAGAAAAAAAAAAAGGCATGATACCCCGCTTGGTGTAATTTTTTAACAGTTTATGACGTAAAAGTGTGTTCATTGTTAAAAGGTTTATTTTCTTTTTTCTGCACGCAACGAGGGTATGAGAAACAGCCGATTGAGTAACAGAGAAGAAGGGTCAGAAGTATGCAAATACGTAGCGGCACACTGAGACGATATGGGAATGACCTGAACCAAGGAAGCACCGGTAATTCTTGTGAAGCTTATGTCCAAAAGAGGAAAGTTACGCATGGGGACCAGAAAGCAAGGGAATCGGGGAGGTGGAAAAGCTATCATGAGACTTTGTGAATCCTGATTCAATTCAAAGCCACAGAAGGAAGGGGTGATTATGACCGAAATATAAATACTTATGCGTTTCTCCCAAAAAGAGATGGCCTAATCCTTGACCCTTCTCTTTTTCCTTCACTCATCCCGCATAGAGGGTTTCCCATACTAAGCAAGTCAATCTTAAAGTTTTCGGTTATTCCCGCCCCCCCCCCTTTTGTGTGCATTCATTTCCCAATTATCATTGATTTTATATTATGAAGCCTGCTTACACTATCAATACATCATCGCTTCACTCCAACGACAAGATGGATCCTCATGCTCCTTTGACTCCGCCTGCAGAAAAACGACAATTTAGTCCTACCGAGCGTAAACCGTCCGTGACCTTTGACTTTTCCAACTTGTCTGATGAAACAGCGGCTGAAAATTACGGAACGGAAAACGCTAATATGGAAACCCCTGCTTTGTTATCCCCTCTATCGCCTTTGCAACCCGCCGTGAGCGTGGATATCAATGCACAGGCGGTACCGGACACGATTCTTGTTGCACTTTTAGATCGTGAAAAAGAAATGCGCGATTTGGTGCGACATAACCATCAATTTTTCCAATCACTGGAAACTCATTTACAATCCATGTGGCCACGGTTTGAGAATACACTGTATGTTCCCCGTTTGCAAATGCCAGACAGTGACTGGATAAAGCGATTATCCAAAGCACTCGAAGGCGCTCCATCGTTACTGGGAACGTTCAAAGAGCTGGTGGGTTATCTCGGAGAGGACGAGCATGCTGCATCCATGAACGATGATGAATGCCATGCAACGGCTTATGAAGAACCCGCCTTTGCCAACGTTGATATTACGCACATTCGAAAATATCCTCAACGACTGGCCAAATTTCCTGATGCCTACCCTCAGTTTTTCATTAATTGTGAAGAAGCCATGAAGTCGACTCCACTTTCACCTTCTCGAACCCAGCGACACAAATCACTGCATTCGTCACCACCGCAGCATGATGAGGATGCTTACACCCTGTTCCGACAAACATTATTCACTTCACGCGATACATTACCGGATGATGTATGGGAAACCAAGATTTACGATCAGCTTGATCAATGGCCCAACTTGATCGATCAGTTAAAAGAAATTGTCGCTTACGAGGTCGAAGACGAAGAGGATGACGAGCAATAGAAAATCCATTGGTATCGTATGCGATATAGTGTAAATGAAATGAACCTGCGGTTCATTAAACTTGCTATTCAAGACTGCGTGTAGTAACTCACTTCCCCTTCTCCTTTAACTATTTTACCGCTACTCTTTTTTGTTTAGTTGACCTTTTTTCCATCTTTGTTTTTTCTCATGCATTGTACAATGTTTTATTTTATTTTTATTTTTCGCCATGTTTTTCCTTCGTAATATTGTTTTTTTTTTCTCTTTATTTTTCAAAACATGATCATCATCTCGTGAGATTCGGGTCATTCATCAACTCAAAAAAAAAAAGTGAGGGCACATATAAACAAATGCATATGCACTCAAAAATCGATCTATGAATCGAATACACTATCAAGACCTAACACCATGGTCTAGTTGAACGTGGATTTCTCTCTTGAATAGCGTACTCAAGGGCACCAAAGTAGGGTTGGGAACACGCATCCTGCCGGTCTCTATTACTATGTCATGAGAATGTTGAATGGATAATAATAAAAAGGGGAGTTTATCTATCTCTCTCCTGCCAAAATAAGGTATCCTTATGTAACTTAACTTTATGCATATATCTCTTATCATGCAGTTAGATCCTGGCCTACTGCTTCAAAAGTGTTAATGTTTCCATTGGAACCATGATGTTCAGGTAGAAGATAATTGGATGGGGCTCTATATTGGCGTTGTTGTTTTCACTACAAAATGAATTTCCCGCGCTCATTCTTCTTTTGGGAATGTTGTACAACCCCTATTTATTTAACTTGCTCCATACTGGCACCCTCCTGATCACGGTATCTGAAAACCGATCTCAAAAGAAAATACCTACTTGTTTCTGTAAGAAGAATATGGCAAAACCCACTCTAATCAATTTCTGCAATGCTGCCTCAATTGGGAAAAAATGGTCGTTTTAACACCCTCGACGAATGTTTATGCTCACGATGGGTAAAATACCTATATGGACATATACGGATTACGCGTCGCATCAATTCTCATGAGCAAGAAATATGTCGGCATCACTTGACCAATAATTGCGTCAACATAACCTGTTGGGACTAATATGATATTGTAGTTTTCCAGTAATAAAAAGTGAAACCTCACTGCAAGTAAAGCAATCATCCGTGGCACGACATAATTGCAGCGCCTTTGACCATTGCTTTATTTTCAAGTTGTATTTTCGGTAAATTGTTCGATTCTCCCGAATCAATCCATGAAATAGCAATAAATACAAAAAAGTGTGTGATATTACTGATGATCTTCCACTTTCCACGGGGCCGAAAGCTACTTGAGTGAGAAACACTGAACATGTATCCATCATTGCCCATGATACAAAACATATGCAGTCTGATTTGCATTAGAAAGGGGTTTTGTCATCTGTTGACTCAAGTTTGGCGTATGTGGTAGTACCCTGCTCGTGGGTGCACAGGAGTATGCTACCGCCATCGTCAACAGTAAAATAGAGGCCGTAGCAGCCACATCAATCAATGTCAACGCTTTGCATCACAAAGGGTCTATCATCCCTAGAGATACGATTAAGGGGATGGCTGAGCGTCCTTACTAACTGACAAATTCTGCACCTGACCTAGACAGCACTTTTATAAGTACATTCAAGTCTTCCTCTGAGTGAAACGACTAGAATCGTCTATGATCGGTGAGAAAGAAGCAGAATAACCATACATAGCTTAGGATCGTTTCGCATCCAGACGCTAAACTGCTTTCCGGTGGGTTTGTGCTCGTCGCTAGAAACTCAGGAAAGCGGAACGATCATTTCCCACACATGATGCATCCATTGACCTCTTAGCCCGCTCATCACTTCAAAAATCCATGCGTTTTCCATATGTAGGCAAAATGGTCCAGTGGAATGATGAATATATTTACAAAGACATTGAAATAAAACGTGATCTCATTCAGTTTAAAAGATACCAGCTTGATGGAAGATGCGAATAACAGTCGTGATGTGATGGCGTCTCTCGTGTGACACAGGAAACTCCTAATAACAATCCATGAGTAACACAGTTTACCGTTGCAATTACACAGCATTCGACATACTACCTTCAAAAGGATGCTCTGAAGCTCTTCATATGATGCGCTACTGCTGCTTGCTCCAGGGGCGCTTTTGTGAGTCAACAGGATTTCAAGTAACCGTCCCGCTGTCTTGCCAACGTCATTTTCAGGAAATATGACTTTGCATAGTGACTTGAGTTGACCCAGCTTCTCCATGTCGTCTTTATTCTCACTCAAATCTGATTCCTCTTTAGGCGGTGTATCTAACAATTCAGAGATGGCTTCAGCAATGCATTCATCATACAGATAATCTCTATTGACAGTTACCTATAGAAATGGAAGGTTCCGCTACAGTGTCTGAACCGTCGACGGTCTCGTTGGTTAAAACCATTTCAAGATGTTTTTCTTGATATTCACGTCTCTTATCATCCACTTTCCGTTTGAGATCCGTCAGCTCATCCAGTAGTTGCTGTCGTCTTGATTCTTGTTCTTTTGTTGGTATATTTGCGTTGTAAGCATTCTAATAATGTTGATTTTAGAATATGTCATGAATGGAGGTCAGTACTATTTCCATTATACCTCCACCATCTTTAGTTGAGGCTCCAAATCGAGAGTTTGTTTTTCAAGCCGTGTTAATGCATCATCCTTGTTTATGAACACTTGTTAGTTCGTCACTGATATCAGATCACATTTAAATAAACCATCGTACCTTTGCTTTTACTTCATGTTGACTTTGCTGGATCGCCCTTGACAAACTGGCTTTTTTCTGTCTCAACCGTTTCAACTGTTTCATGTGTTCGTCTGTCCTTCGTTTACGTTGATTGATATCAGTTCGTGAAGGTAACGAGGCTGATTCGGTGCGTAAGCGATTGACTTGCTGTTCTTGTTCTTCCAGCTTTCGCATATCATACCAAGCTTTAGAAAAAAAAATTCCCTCTTTCGACACCGAATTATAGATGTATACCTTTGTTTCGAGAGCTGCTTCTTCAGCAGCCAACTTATTCAGGAGGATCTCGGCTTCTTGGATCAACGACTGTATTTGAGGAGCTAATTCTACAGCGATGGCCGATTGCGCCACGCCAATGTCGGATTGCGTTACTAACTCGTATTTCTAAAAAGAAGAGAACGGTTAATGATCGCCATCACAAGGAGAACCAGTGTGCTTGATGAATTTAATACCCGTTCAAATTGCGTGACCTTTCTGATGCGGCCAAAATCCTCTGTAACATCCCGTAACGTGTGAACCGAACTTGATAACTATGTTGTAGATTAATACCACGTTACTTTGATTTGCGCATTACCGTCCCATTCTACTTACTGCCTTCAAAGTGGATTCCAGCTTGCTTGTCGATCCTTCCAAGCTAGCAATGACGTTGGCAGATCCATCAAAAACATCATTGTCCCGTTTTCGTTTACGAGCGGCTGTACGGTCAGGTGGCGGATCAATCGCACGGAGCATGACAAGAAATGAAAGTGAGCATTCCAAAATAGTGATAGCGTCCAGAATAGGTCAGCGAAAACGCGTGGCGGACTTTAAATATTATCGCAACTTGAGACGGACCAAGGGAGTCTTTTTGAGGGCACTCCTTTTTCTTCTCAAGTTATGCCAGTTTCTAGACGACTATTTTTATTTCACAAAAGAAAGACCTATGATAACGAGCTTACCGCTTACTCCAGCAAAATGATCGCGTGGAAGCTCTCGAGACCTGTTAAAGACAATCACGAAAGACAGAATGTGCGCGTCGAGGGTGGCGATTCGTGGTGCAGTCAAAGTATTTTCGGCACTCAAACTTCGAACCTGTCTGGAAGCCCTACAGCATTGCAAGATTGCCAGTGCAATAACCGACGAAAAGGAACTTACTCCGAAGCGTGACGTGGAAGCGACTGGAAGAACGAAGGCCAGTCAGAAAATTGGCTGCGGCTCTTACATCAAAGCGAAGAGTGAGAAGTTGGATGGCTCGATAAAACGAATGTCTCCAGCAAGTTCTATGAATTTCAAACCCATGCGCAAAATTTGCCAATGGAAGATAGTGGCAACATCCTTTGGTGAGCTTTAGCAAAAAAAAAAAAAAAAAAAAAAAAAAAAAAAACCAACGGAAGAATTCTCATTGACTTACTTTATTAGGATTTGCTGCTGCAACAAATTGACAAAGATGAAACAACGGTTCGACATTTTTCTCCTAAAAAAATGACCTATCGCCAACGGAGTATCGTATCGCCAAATCAGTGGCATTGTTAGTACAAAAGCTGCCATTGGACAATATCGAGAGCACGATCATGGAGCAGCAGTTGACTACTCGATTTTTGGGATTTCACGATGGCGCCACCCTTTGAAACACAGCAACAGACACATTTTGCCGCTGGGCGGCTACTGCGAATGATGAGTGTCGGGCTCCGCCTAACATTAATCATTAATCAAGATCGCCCTGATGCCTACGTCACTGCATTCAACGGTGCGGTTTGGGGCCTTAGCCATGGATTTGGTGAAGTCAAATGCGTCAGACAAGCCGAAAACAAATTTGCGGTGGCAAAAGACCTTGTCCGTCTGCGGTAGTTCTCAAAAATGCATAATATAAATAGCGTTTTGGTCTTTCAGGTTGTGGGCCGTCATGTCTTTTTTTTATTTGGCAAAGTTGATGCATGACGGGTGTATATCATGCTGGAAATTGACAAGATCGAATTGCCTGCATCGGTATACGCTTTAGCGACCTACGTTGCACAGGCCCATCGACTGTTGAATGTGATCAGCGTATATCAGCAGTGCTTGTACTGACGATGCGTGATATTCTGTGCAATCGAAAACGGAAAAACAATGACCTTGTAAACAGCGTTGATGTAAAAACTCGAGATCGGAAACGTCCTTCTATCACCACCTACCGACACCAATAAAAATCCCTATCATTGATATGTGCATCCAGTAATCTGTATCCCAGCTCCTTAGTCTTTTTTTTATATTCTTTTCAAGTAGTAAATGATTTATGAATTAACAGCGCTCTCAATGTATTATAGGAGGAAGAGCAGATATGGGCAGGTTAAATATTGACACATTTTCATTCCACCGTGATCTTTAGTTCTGTCAGAAACACCATAAAAAAAACCAATCACCCAACGAGCTACAATACTTTCGCTAATGTTGTTGTCATTTCTCTTTCGTCTTCACCTCAGCAATGATGATCCGATCGGCCTGTAGTCATTAGATGACAGCCTTTGATACCAACCAACCGGCTTTTAGCCCATTACAGTATGTTTGTTTCGTGGTTCCTGATTGTGCAAGAATGCATACGGCCTGTATCCTTTGGATGACCGTCCCGGAATACCACCCAACTGCAGCATAGACTTCTTATCCCTTTATGTTCGCAATTCCTTGTTTGGATCCTCTTGAGGAGGGTTTTCTATTTACGTTCGCCTTCGCTCACGATTCTTTTTCCTACGATCTTCTGCCACCTTTGTCCTTTCTTTTTTCCTAGATAGCATTGTCTCCACAATTTTCCAATCACTATCCTTCAGTGACTGATGCGTCGTGGCTTGCCTGTGAGTTGCGCATTCGGATATTCTACGCTGCTCTACATCACCTATCGATACGTCTCAATCTCATCCCTACATCGAGGCTCGTCTCTGCACAACTAAACCTATACCCTTCTTTACATCAAGATTATACCGTCATTGGCGTCCTACCTCGCTTCTGTACTCTTTTCTTTCAACCTTCCAGGCCAACCTAACTTCACGGCAGTGGAATCGATTATAGTCTCGTCACTTTTTTTTCCGTGGTTCGCAACCTTTGGTATCGCCGCTCTTCTCCAGTGCCTTCCGTCGTCATTTCTACTGGCCTTCTATATGGCCTATAGTTACCAGACTGAGAGTTTATTTTGAATAATTGCCCCTGAAATGGTTTTGATTTCTGACACTCGAGATTTATTTCGCTCTTTTGATTTGAACTCCGCTTATTTCGATTAAAGTGGGCGGAGCCGCTCTCCAGGACGCGCGTTCAAATAAAATTTTGGATCACTGGTTCCCCGCTAAAAAAAAAAAAAAGGAGAATCGTACGATTCTGCATATCAGCTTTTCCACTCATAGTGTATTCATTTGTTTGTTTTCAAAAATAGTTATCATTACAGATTTGGAATTGTGTCCACGTCCATCGTTCCAAAGCCGGCGTTAGCTTCTCTTGTTCGTGAAGGATGCTCAAGCTTTGTACAACATTGCAAGATGATTCATCATTTTGTTTCAGATTTGCCTTTTGTTCCTGAAAAAGAACACAGCTGTCGACCGTCTCTTTATTGCAGGAATCTTTAGTCCTAGAAGCATATAATATATGGTAGGACTAACGAAAGAATATAGATACAGATCAATACAAAAAAAAGAAAACCAATAAGCCGAAATAAAAAAGTAATACGGTAGATGAAAACACAAAAATGGCCCAGGAAGAATACGCTGATTGACTCATTATAGCCTACTGCACAAATTGATGTTTTTGACGCATGGCACATGGAGGAAGCAGTCTTTCCATATCCCCTTTGACATCTTCCTTCACTTGTAAATGTCGGTTTAGAGCATCTTGCCTCGCGAACCGCTTGGGACAATAACGACACGCATAGGGTTTGATGCCAAGGTGAAGTTTGCAGTGTCTATTTCGATCATGCTGCCGTGCGAATCGCTTGGGACATTGCCCACACTCAAACGGTCGCTCGGCCGTATGCGTTCGTCGATGCGACTTTAAGTTGTACGTTCGCGTAAATGTTTTTTGACATCCTGGGAAATCGCACTGATACATACTGTTGCCGGCTCGTCGACGTTGGGTGGAAGCCGCAGGCCGAACTGGCGGAACCGTTGCGTTGGGTGAAGTACTGCTGGTGTCGCGTACACTTTGGCCGCTGCTGCTGCTGCTGCTGCTGCATCCGGTATTGTTAGATAGACTGAGATTTACCAAATTATGAGCGTATGGAAGCACTTTCTTTTGCTTTCTTCTCTTTTTGTTGCCTTTATACGGTTGGTTCATTTTTTCCATGCTGGGGTCTGGATACGAGATTTCGGTATCTTTGGGAGTGGGAAGTGATATCTCTTGAACGGAAGTGGGAGAGGAAGTAGATGGATATTCGGCCAGTAACAACGAATGGTCGATGTGCGATGAACTACCGTGATAGTCAAATATGCCGGCTATTTGCTGATGCTGATTTGGTTGGAATGACCACATCGTTGGCTGCGGCGCGGAAGTAAGAGAGGATGGTTTGGAGGAGAAATACGCAGATGGGTTTTCGACCAGCGAATAAACAGCTTCAAATAAAGCTGCAGGTATCTGCTGGCGTGGAGATTGATGATGATGTTGTGGCGGGTGGGAAGATGGTGAGGATTGTGATGGTGATAGAGGTAAGGTGAATTTATTTTCTGTCAAGCTGGGTGGAGAATTCATAGGTGAATGCGCTGGTGAAGGGTAGCATATCGGAGATTGGAGGGTATAGGGTAGATCAAACGGTTTAACGTCTTCAATATAAAACGACATGGGATACATATTATTCATTATTGGCGGCGGGTCTTGTGGAATATGGAAATAAGAGGAAGAAAAGTTCAGGATGGATAAAAGAATTACAGTTGGAGAAAAGAAAACAGAGAAGAACACTTCAGAGGGAAAATAACAGGATCAGTCGCCGAAAAATTAAAACTGAGCAAAATATATACAAAAAAAAAGGAGCTTTTGATTTATAAACAGTGGGCTACCATTTCGGCACCTGTGTAACCTCATACCACAATGCGATCGCTTTTTTCTCTATCTCCTCTTCATATGACTTGCAGTTATCGCGCGAAACGGAGACGAGGTCGGTCACACAAGTTGTCTCTGGCGAACTCAAAAACGGTAAAAATCCAAAAATCCTCTACCGCCCATCGGCCGCCGATTCTTCTTTTGGAATCCAACCATCGCTCGTTCTTTTTTTTTTTTATCCCCATTGCGAATAAACTCGTTTTCCCCCATTAATTAACTTCTTGACTTTTATGATCTATGCTTAGTGTCAATAAACTGCACTGGTGAACGTTCCATCAGTGCCCATGGATCGATTGAATTTTCATAACTGGGTTATGTGGCGATAATCTCCACAAAAATGTCCGCATCCGGTAGAAACATAATATCCATGCTATAACCATGTCTCACCTCGACTTGCTAACCATGACAATTACTTTGAATGTTGCTGTGTCACTAAGCGTTTTTTCATACTGTTACCATAGCAACGGCGCACCGTTACCAAACGGGAGCGCGGAGATTGCTCTTCAAATTGAATAAACTGTAAAACCCAAAACACAATATGGGCAGTAAATGGAAAGTTTGGAACTCACCCCACATCCCAAATGATGAATGAAATATCTCTAGCGGATATCAAAAGAGTTTGGACTCGCCTTTTCAAAATTGTCATTGCTGGTTGATCGAATTTTTTTTTTTATGATCGACCGGAAATAGCTTAATTCGTTTCATCTTTTTCGCTCAGCAAAAAGCGTAGTATCCATATGCGCCCGTGATGGCGATTGTGCCTGTTACGGCATCAAATAACGATTAGATCGTGCTGCCGCTCAGTCATGACTTTATTGACATCATACAAGTGGTACGACAGCTTATGCAGGGCTCACAAAACTATCCATTTGGTAAATTCATACTTGAGTTGACGAGAATCTTTTGGTGACGACTCTATCGACAGTCTCAGTCAACCCTCACCTTGAACATGAAGCGCTTGATAGCTGTATCTCAATTTTTGGACTGGTTCCTTCCCGTTCCAATGTGGGACAACATGCATCAGATTTGATAAGATTAGATCATGTCATACAGCGAGCATTATCTGCAAGAAACTGACAGCCGACGGAGTCGTTCTTCCAGGCATACTCGACTCTGTCAATAGCTACTCAAAATACAGTTGGCGTGTAGGCACCCGTATGCTGATATGGTCACTGCTTCACCGATTCGCGTCATGGTGGGCGGATCAACTTACCAAAAAACTGTGTGTGAAAGAGTGATAAACAATGTGAACTCCGCCTACAGAATGATCCGCTCATTCCCACTCAACGGGACATTTCGGTTTTAGGATTTTTAGTTGGGCCAATCGTTGGCAACCTTGCAAACTATGCCATTTGCCGATCTCCCGGTGAACCGCAGCAGGATTGATCCAAAAAAGGCTCCTTGCCAGTGAACGCGTTTCCCAAAACGTCAACTACATTGATTACGTCGCACCAAGACAATTTCACCTTGCATCGCGTGGAAGGTGGTGAGAAGCCTTCCCAGATCAAGGTGGGCAATTGAAGCTATAAAGTATATGTAATGCATTGGAACTATACTCGAGCTGTGTTTTTGGTTATTCCATGTGCGTTTCCTTTTTTTGCATCTCCAGATCTCAAATCGCTTTTTTTTCTTTATTCAGCTATCTTTCAGATTTAGTGCGGAAAAGATATGTTATTCTCGCTGTGTTAGTTATTAAAAGTTTGTGCAGATCAGTAAAGGCTAATTTCCTTCTGTACTTCTTCACAAGGTGTTTTCCTTTTCAGGGTATCATTTTGCTGACACCGTATGTTCTCGTCAAGGAGCCAATTCCAGTATTCGCTTTCCAGCGCTCTTCTTTCCATGCCATTGAGCATACGGAAAGCCGCCAAGAGCTCGTATCGTAAGGCACCCAGCCGCTCTCGTGTGTACCTTAGTTCAGCTGCCATCAACCGATGTTGCCCACTGTACCAGCTGTAATTGGATTCTGCCAACGTACTGACGCGCGAAACCTGAAATGCTTCATAATTCCTATGTTCACGGTGAATACGTCTCGTAGGTCATTCGTCTTTCTTTTAAGTTTGCGCCTTACTTTGCGTTGGCATGATCTAACCCAATGGATTTGCCGGTCAGTTCATCATCGATATCCCGTAAATACACAGCTCTCCAGACAATCTTGATATTATTGTCTTGTCGCATTGTCGGCAGATTACTGGAGCTCTTCCAAGAAAACGCAATGTAAAGTGCTGCCATGAGCAATAATAAGGTCATCCCCCAATGAGGGATGGATGATAGGTGGGACAATGCCTGCTGTAATTTCCCCGTATCATGGTCGCTTTTCAAGACTGGTGGTGGCTGATCGGATATCTCGTTGGCGTTTGCTTTTTCATTGAGAGCGTCCTTTGGCAGACTCTTTGCTAAACCCGACGCTTGGGCTGCTTCTTGCTTGATAATTGGTACCAACGCGTTCACGGTTTCGCTCAGCCCTTTATTGGCGGCTTTACTGATCATACCTGTGATGAAGAATTACTTGCATCAGTTTGCCTCGTCCAGTGTCTTTGTCAGTTCCCATTTTACCTTTCATAACCACCGATTTCAGCCATTTGATTCCGATACTGCAGCGCAAGCGGCAGCTCGATGGCGTGACGTATGTAACGCAGTATTTTACAGAGGGTACAAAGGCATCTGCATACGGCAAATGCGGCGTTTTTGTGGTAACCAGAGCCACATAGCAGCTAACGAAACTCCCATTAGCAAATTTGTTCCGTGGATGCTGGTAGAACCACCACTTACAGGTACTCTTCCTGCTTTAGTATCTGATGTGTTTCAATCACTTCGGTTTCTTTGGCTTTCACTGTAATTACATTTGTAGATTAGGGATCAACGGGTTTGGGAATTCCAAATGCAAAAAAAAAAAAAAAAAAAAAAACCTTACCCATAGGATTGCTGACAGGCATAATATATTTCAATATCCGTTCTGGACAGCCATCCTTATTAGCGCTCCATGCCGTTATGCTTGGCTCCCCATTGCCTTTTGCTTGATTGAGCTTGCTCCATACGGTGGTTTGGCCGTCTTTCTCCTCAGAGGGTTCAAACATCAGCGTAAACAACCTCTTCGCGCTGATCGGTAGGGTCAGTTCTGCCTCTTTCTTATCCAAATGATCGGCGCATTGACATTCGATAGGCGTTTTCGGCTTGGTTCTACCCGCTGGCCAGTCATCCTCGCTTTGGGTAGCCAGAGTCTCCGCTTGTTTTTTCGCTTCGATATTTTTCGAGGCTGTATCCGTGGTAGAAGTAGCTAATTTTCCAGAGACAGCGCTCATAGCAGCAGCCAAAGCGCCGGTTGCAGGAGATGATCGATTGGTCGAATGGCTACTATCTGACCCGTCTGTCGCATTTCCCGACGCAGCAGGATCGCTACCGACTGCTGGTTGCGTCGGCAAATTGGAAAGCTGAGGATGCGCCTGCACTGTCAAGGGTGTTACCGCTGCATTCAAAGCGCTCATCGGTGTGACATGGCTAAGAGGTCTTTTGGATTTGGTTCGACCCGCGTTGGCGTTGCGAATCGACTCAAAGAGGACCTGAAGATCTTCCCTCTACACACGAGATAAACGGTGAATAATTCTGTTGTTTGAATGCCTAACGGTAATGCGTCACCTCTGAATTTTTAGCCGCTTCCACAGCTATCTTTAGTCGTTCGCTGACTAATTCAGCGGCTTCCAACCACAATCCGAAACTGAACGTCTGCACAGGGTCGGTTTTTAGATCGATAGACATCAACATTCCGTTCGACGGTGATGATAGCGCTCGTTCAAGACGAATAGCCTTGATTTGTTCTAAGGGTACCACCAGCTAACGAAGGAATGGATCATCAGTAACCCTTACACCAACGTCATATGGTGTGAGCCTGAATTACCGTGTTCAAACATGTCATCAACGTATTACTGTAGAACCATAAATGCGATTGAGTAAGATAACCATCACCGGCATAGCCATATTTTGCCAAGGGAGGAGTGGAGGTCCATGTTGCAGTATCATCGGGATCCACTCCTGGTTCTGCCATTGGTTGGTGATACATTGTAGCTACGAACACTGTACCGACGATTGTGAGAAAAACGGTGTAACTCAAACCACAGCTTCCATAACCTATGTTCCGCGTGCAAATGATTACCATCCATGACGACTTCAGTAGACGGTACGTGGGAAAACAGTTGCCGAAGTTCCTGATGGCGATTCAGCAATTCTGGCGGATAGTTCGATAGATGAACATTGGAAGCCTCGATTTCTCGTTTGTTCGGCCAAATGATCAATGCTCCTCCTTCGGTGGCATACGGCGGATTCGCGGACTGGTCATGTCCATTGGATGTGGGATCAACGGTATTTGAAAGGGCGCTGATACCAGATATCAGCCACGGCATGGACCAGGACGAAGATGGTTGCGGTTGCTGTGCCGCTTCCAATCCACCGTTGGTCGTATCGGATTCGGTTTCCGTAGGTTCCGTTGGATTGGATTTTTTCCCGTCCTCGGCGGCTTCAGGTATGACGGCCGTTTCCTGGAGCATCAATGCCGTCAGAGCAAAGGCCACGGATTGTTGATAAGATAAATTCTCCTCATTGTTTAATTCATCGGTATCTTCTGCCGTCCCCAAAGATTCGAAAAATGGAGGCGTGAGTTCCTTGGAGCTTCCATTGCCTGTATGGTGCGATAAAGAGAACGGTTGAGGATACAGTAGCGAACGAGGCACAGACGAAACGGAGGCGGGATGTTCTTTAGTTGTTGAAACCGAGGATTCAGAGCGTTGACGCGAAAGACGTTTTTCTTTGTGAAGCATATCTTTACATTTCTCCAGCGCCCACACCCACTGCTGCATATCTTCATCTGTTTCTGCTTGCACAAGAAATGTGCTAAAAAATAATTCATCAAATGGTCAAGCTCAGCAGAGATTTTGCTGCAATGAAAAGCATGGAACATACCTTTGAGGTGAGATAATCTCGAAAGAGTAACGGCGATCCATATCGGTCACGATCTTGCCTTCGCATTCCTCTATAGAAGCACGTTCGCCAATAACAACGCAGCCTTTCACTTTGTTGACAGTGGATACATGACAATATCCAAACCAACCATCTTGTAGGAAGAACCATCGTCTTACCCAGGAATACCGCGCCGGTTTTCCCACAATAATCCGAGCATAGAGGTATCCTTGCTTCGATGGGTGTTCCTTGGGATGGTCGGTTTCTGAATACTCGGAAGGTGATTCATAGCCAGAGTATTTGTCGTCGCGATCGCCCTGCGCCATTGATACCGACACCGCCGACATTTGGTCATTGTTAGAAGTTGAGTACCGTTTTAGGGAACGGTGTGGGCGCGATCGTTGGATAAACTGGTCCTCAAGCGTGTGGCAACGCTTTTTCATGAATTCGATTTGTGAAGTATACGTTGCCTTCCACTGGATCAAATCCACTATTAGACAAGCACACAAACTTTTTTTTTCTCCTCACCGTGCCTCCATTCCTCATGATATGCCGGTTCCCTGATAGGCCAGTGAAAGCCATACTTACTTCTTCGAGACATTGTCGCCAACCGGGTAAGAGCGTCCGAGACTGGGTATGTGCAATGGCTAAATCGTCATTTTCTTCGATCTGTGCCGCGATGGCTCCGGAGAACGATCCCACGAGTAATTCTTCCAGGCATGCTTTGAAGGAGATCAGCTGGGTGAAGTATTCTCCACTGGTGCGTATATAAGTCTTTCGGATATCGTACATCTGAAACGCATCTTCGCGTAAAGCGCTGGCTTCTTTTTGTTTACTCAGCACACTGTATCGGCTCAGCTGATTTTCGTATTTATCAAGGATCCTTTCAAAGGATTTCCGCGCATCCTGAGAGGGGGTTCACCACAATGAGCAACAACGCCTCATCGGTAAAATTGGCGGTGGTACATATCCACGCAGGCTTCCTACCTTTAATTCTTTCCAATCTTGTTTCATATATCGTTGCAGAGGATGTAAAATGGTTTCCTCCAAGTCCGAAACCTATGATAAATTGAAAACCCGCGGATATATCGGGTCTGATTAAAGATGCATTTCAACAATTATGATGGAAAAAGCATACCAATTTTGTTTTAACGGCAAGCTCGCTTTGAAGAGAATTGGCAAATGCCTGTATCACCGTGCCGGTTATCTCGGGATCTAATCACGACCAGAAAATATATTTAGAGGTTACTTTTTCCCCCAATTCGGGTGTCAATGAAGAGGGGAAAAAATAACTTGCCGATTAAGGAGCCGCTGGTATTGGCAGGAAGTGTTCGTTTGCACAGGTTGCTGGTCTGTGCATTGTATTCTACAATACGGAATGCTTAATACGCTGCGTTTTCTTCCATTCCTATTATAAAGTAGGTCTCGGAAACGGTAGATGGTGGCAATGCATACTTATCACAGCATCGATATATTGTTTCAGAGCGCGAATGAAGGCTTCCAACCACTTTTCACAGTGGTCTATCTGTTCCTCCAAGTGTTGAATGTTGGATCGCCACACTGGCGAATCGAGAACAACGTCATGAAGGGTAAGCAGATGCGTGGGAGTAGCCACAAGGGAAGGAAGATCGTGCATGACTTGAGTCCCCATGATAAGTATTCGTCAGCTGCGGATTTTGAAAGAAAACGGGAGACGAGACGAGTGCTCCACCCTGCATTGTCTCTCGTTTGAACCTGCGACTGTGAACCCCCTCTCCCCCCAAAAAACAGTCTCGTCATCTAATGTATCGGTTCCCAGCAAGCATGGGTTTGGACCCTTTTGTCCAAGATGATCAATCTGGGTTACACTGTAAACAAAAATATATATTTATATATTGAAAACAAACATTATACGCATTTCATATCTAGTTATTCAGCAACTTGACTAATTTGCCACTGGATTTAATGGCTAAAAGGGAATCGCAGCCGCCAATGTGTTCTCCGTTGATAAAGATGTTAGGCACCGTACGCTGACCTGTGAGCTGCGCTAAATATTGCTGAATGGCAGAACCTTTGTCTATGACACCAATGCAATGTTAATATCATGTATCATATTTCCCTTCCAGTTATCGCAGCCTTAGGTTATATCCTTACCGTCCTGATCCAACTCAATGACGTAGAATTCTTGTCCGAGTTCTTTGAAAACATTCTTGGCCTTGCTGCAGTAAGCTACAGAATGGTCCATCAGAATGTATGGCCAAGTTATTACAGCGAGTTAAATACTACACTTACGGCAATAGCTCTTGGAGAAAACAGCAACTTTGTTGTTGTTAATCGCTTCCTTAACGAGTTGTTCAATGGCCACCATGTCTTGCGGTTGAGAATAATAGGAACCCATGATGGGGTCAGTCAAACAAGCTCAGATGAATTGAACGGACGCCCAAATTTTTGAGCAGTCACTGCACGTGCCTGTTTTACTTTAACACCATTGGACACAGTTGGATCATGGATCATTCTGTTTTCTGTGGCAAGGGCAACCATGATACCACGTAGTGTTGCTGCAAAAACGTCTTCAATTTTCGCTTCTAAGCATTACTATCCTTCGTTTTTGCTTAACAAGGCACGCTGATGAGGCAGGGGGCTGCAATGAGCAGTGTGGTAGCAAAGGTCGGATTCCCAAAAAATAAATCATCATTACGCATCAATTTTCATATTTATGTAAGCATGTCGTATCAGAATTAAAGGTACATACATTTATATCCTTTTTCGATGATCCAATGAATCTGTTATATAGGGTCAAGAGAAACCAAATACGCTCAAGTTATAACTAGGATAGGTTTGGCAAACCATCAGCCCGTGGAGTGTCAAAATCGAATTATCAATCACAGTTTTGTTCCAATACAAGTTTGACTAAAGAATGATCGTATGGTGAAACTTCGCCATATGATAAATGGTATAAACAACTTGGACTTCCAAATGGCAGCAAGGAACAGATGTCCTAATGAGGCAACACCCGACAAGCCGACAGACGAATTCGACTTGCAGAAGGCAGAATGGCACCGACTCCCAGTCACCCGCATTTTCATGCACGAATCCAAGTCACAAGACATATCGATATGAGAATATCAACTTTGATTAGAAGAAAAGAAAAGAAACGAAAAGGAAGAACTCGAGTTTATTTTTATGTTTAGCGTGATAAAGTATATAAAACGTCTTTTAAAGAAGAAATAAATGATGGTAAATTACAATTGCAAGTTTTGGGATTTGGCGATCATAGAGATATGCTAATAATCTCATGTCGTGTATTTGTAGACTATATTTTTAATAAGCGTATTCTATTATTAGTTCGCACTCCTCAAATTCATCACCACTTCCTGGACATCCCAGTGCTTCGTTTCGAGAAGTTGACGTGCTTCTTGCAAGTTGCACAGTTCGTAATCAGCCACATATTGTGCTTTCTTATCCCTCACTAGTCGCTCCAGACTGTCTTGCCACACCATTTCAATCTTGTCCATTAACTGGTCTCGCTTCTCGCCATCAATGATCTTTGTTTGAATCACAAATCCCGCGCTGATAGGTCGATGATCCGAGGCGCGCACTTCGTGTCGTTGATAGTACAAGTTTTGCGCATGCCGGCTGCGATAGAGAACACGGTCGCACCATGCAGGAATGCGTTTCTTCTCTGATCGGTCGTAAAAGTCGGTGCCTGGATCATACTTGTAAGTTGGATCGAATTGAATCGGGGCTTCCTGGAAAGTGAGTAACTTGAACAATGGATTGGTGATCCTTTGCATAAGCAATTGATCTTTTTGCTGCAGTGTCCGCCAGGCCTTTTCCTTGTCATGGCTTGCCAGAAGCTGAAGCACCTTTTCGCGTGTCATGTTGATACGATAATTCAGATCACCGCTCAAGAAACAGTGCTCGTGATCCAATACCAGTGTGCCGTCCCCTCCGTGTGCAAACACATCACAATAGTCGCGAAGCTCCGGAAACGTGGCGGTTTGTAAAATGCCTTCGGCATCAGCGTTTCGCTGCTGACTGTGAGACTGACCGGCAGCTAAATGGCAATTGATAAAGCACAAGGATGAATGGTCGAATAGGAATCGGATCGCAATTCCGCCTTTGTTGCCGTGGAGACTTTTGTTCATTAGTTTCATGCCCGTCTTGACCAGAGTAGAGTCGCAGTTGATGACTCGATTCACTTCACTCGTTTTCACAAACACGCAACTGAATAATCCCACAAGCTGATCCGTCTTGATCACCGTGTAAGCATTCGCGCCATAATTATCACCAATGACCCGTACGAGATGATCATGCCACAGTCGATACCGATGCGTCAAAAGTTCTTCCGCTTCCTGCAACGTTTCAATCTTTTTGCGCGAAGCAAAAAGTGACCCTAAAAAAATCGAAATTCGTAAGTACCCAAACCCAACGAAAAAGCGCATCCACCCACGGCGCCAAAACAAAAAACAAGAAAAATATTGAGACTCACTCGCAGTTTGTTTCTTGGATTCCAAATCAACGATTTCTTGAATGCCGACAACGATAATATCCGGGTCATCCATTTGACCGAGCCATTCATAAATTTTGTCGTTGTCATTTCCGACGAGTTTCTCCGGTTTATTCGCATCAATATTCCAAGAACAAATGGCAACACGAACATTCCTGTAACTGCAGTAATCGCGTACGTGTTTCTCCAGTTGCGCATCTACCATCCAAAAAGAAAAGAGAGAGCCAACGAATGTCAATACAATCAATGATCCATGTCGTATGTTTTCGGAAGGTTCCCGATTTACACAAAGCTTACCTTGCCAGGTCTCGGTCAACAGACCATCCCATGTAGCTACACATCCGTTTGAATCGGCACTGATGACTTGCATGGATTTTTCGTCGCGCGAAAATCCCGACTCGTCCACCATCAATGTAGTGACGGCGGTATTGTGGGCTTTCCAGATTTTCACCGCCACCCATTTTTCGGGTCGCGTATCGTAAACGTAAATCATGCCGGTATTGTACCCGGTCCATAAATAGAATTCGCCCGCGGCGGCCATGGAACAGATGCCATACATGGAAATTGTGATCACTTGTACTTTTTCCACGGTCTCGGTGTCCCAAACTGTAATCTTCCCATCATCATGCGACGCAAACACCAGCTTCTTGTGGTAAGGGACGGTAACCAGTTGAGTAATGTTCCCGACATCGTTGGGAATACGAATATGAGGTGAATCGCTGCCATGATGCGCAAAGTGAAATACATCCAACGTGCGCCCTGAAGAAGTCCACAAACTCGTACCCACAATCAATGCCGCAACCGTGCGCGCCGCTACCATATGTTTTTGCGGTGTCATTTCCAAGGGATGATTTCGTTCGCAATCGACCGTCAACACTGGCCACATATTCAGGATCCCGCTTTCGTCCAATGTCCACATCTCCGTGTTGCGATATCGCAAGATGAAACAAATAGCGTGACTGTGGCTTGTCGTTCGTTTACCGAGGATTGCGCCCGTGATGGAATCCAAAACCATAATCACGCCGTCCTGCATACCTACCCAAAGATGGCGTCCATCATCCGCTACGTTGGGGGCTGGTGCAAACATCAATGCGCGTACTTTATCGCCAGCATCATTGGGGGCACTGGGATCGATGGAATAAATACATTGGCACGAATTCATATCCCATATCCGCGTCGTATGGGAGCCAGTGGCAAGGTATGATCCTGAAGCAGCCACGGCATGAACTGTGCCTCGATGACCAGACACGATTCGACGATCATACTCAAGATACGGCGGTTTGCGACTCGCTTGCGATAAATCCGGATATGTACAACTGGTCATCAACACTTCAGGTCTCGCGGTAACTCGTTTGATGTTGGTGGTTTGTGAACGTTTCAGAGCGGATAAAGGCTGCTGTTTCTCATCCAGAGCTGAACTGGAAAGAGGCACACCTGGCAGCAACGAGGAGTTCCTTTCGTGGTTACCACTGAGGGTGGAGTGACTACTGCTGGCCATCACTGTGTGGGATCGTCCAAGCGAGACGGACGGTCTCGGTGGCAATTGCGGTACGGTGGCGGGTTCGACCGGTTGAACAGAGTAAGCGGTTGGACGAGGTGGAAGAATGGGAGGTGAGATCCAAGGTGACTGAGACGAAGTTTTCATCGATTGCTCTGGGATGGACTGCATCGGACTGGGTATATTCATCGAAGAGTTGGGAGGTGTAAGAACAGATGCAGAGGATGGTGACGCCTGTAAACACGTTGATGTGGCCGAGACAGGCATTGCACGTGCTGAGCTGTGATATTTTTTACTTGGAGGCGGTGGTGGGGGCGGTAATTTCGGCTTGTGTAAGCTTTTCGGAGGCGGCGGCGGCGGCGGTGTACGAGTAGTCTTGGTCATGGCAGGTGTCAATTTCGATGGGGCGACGCCCGGTCGATTGGTACTGAACAACTGTTCCGTTTCGGAGGTGGTGTATCGAATATGCGTCTCCTGGACTTTGCGGATCAATTGTTCATCGTTGATATTATCTTCGCTGCTCGTGCTATTTGTGTCACTTTCTTCCTCACTGTCACTGTCACTCGACATGGCTTCCTCGTCGGAAAAAGGATCTTGCGACATGCCTTCAACCACGGCAACGGATGCCGGTCTAGTTGATTCGGCCGAATTAGACTCTCGTCCGATCGTTGGTACATCCGACGCCGACATGGACTTTTCAGGCATGTTGCCCGTCCCCAGCTTAGGCGTACTGCTCGGTTCCGTTGCAGGATTTTGTTGATCGAATTGCTTGGCTAAAAGTGAGACTCGCTTTGGGTTTACATCCTTTTGCTGTAATTTCTCCGTGACCGATCGTGGTTCTGGGACAATCGGTGAAGGCGACGACGAGTTGGTCGTTACACTGGAGGGTTTGGGTGGCACGGGAGGTCTTGTCGATTGCGTCGTTGCTATTTGCGAAGGCTTTACAAGGGATGGCTCGGCGTCCAAAGAATTAATACTGTGCGAAGATTGCGATTGAGGTGAAGAGGTGCGAATGGAAGGAGTTTTGGCCGGCAGACCCGAAACAGACGGTTCCTGCTGACGAGAACCGGCTTCCTGTTGAGCCCATCGTTTTTTTAATTCTTGAAAAGATACGGGAGGTTCATCTTGCGGTGGCTTTTCCATACTATGTCACTGAATGGACTCGGGAAATGGTAAGCTCGGATGCAATTGAAAGAAACTGCAATAGAAAAAAAGAAGCCGTTTTCGGGAAACAAGCTTTCCATCCAAAAAAGGATCATCAATTTCCCAAAATTACGTCACAGACCACTATCACACACTGCTTATTTTCCTGCAGCTCCCCATCCATAACTGAACGGTTGCAAATCGCATACAAGCATTTTCTCTTTCCAAGAGGCCACAAAATGAGGGAGAAACACTGAAAAAGTACTCGGGGTTCATTTTTAAAAGTGACCATCCTGCAGGGTAATATAAAAATAATGTTGCAGTGTTCCTAAATTTTTTTTAATTTGTCGACATGGGCGCTTGCAGATGACTGAAGCGGAATGATAGAACAATGAAAGAATGAACCAAAACATATGACCGTGTTACTCGGTAAAATACAAGTCAGTTGCCAAAAGATCATTAGGTATCCTGAAAGTATCCTGTAAAGTGTTCCTTGTAGCCGTGGTTAAACCAAACTGTTTACCATTATGATATGGATTTTGTTCAAGGAACTGTTGCTTAAGGTTACACTGATTGACAGGTACAAACTTTACATGGATAAATATAGCCACATGCAACAGTGAGATTACAATAATGAACTCTGGTCATTCATATAATATTTTACCCGATAGAGTTTTACCTGTTGCCACTGCCATTATTCTTTCTACTGCGTTGGGCAATAGACGCAAATCTCACGAAAAGGAATTCACGCAGTGATGTATTGGATGCGCAAGGTCAATCACCCTACTTTTTAATTGAAGCCTTGGATTTGGGACACAAGGACTGTGATGAGTATTCTACAGGGTTACTCGTAGTATGAGCTTAGCAACTTTTTCATCGGCATTCTATCAGATAGTGAAACCGATTCCAGAAAACTCTGGAACTGTAGATAAAGGTTGCTAGGTACAGTAAATATTTATCTATGTTGATAGCTTGTGTATCCGTAATCAATAAAATTTATTATATTGGGTCGAAGCTACGTAAACAAACGCCAAGTGATGATATTTATTTACATGGGGATAAGCGGTCTGGGAATGTAAGCTTCTTCAAGCTTGTGCACTTCCTCCTCTGTCAATTCGAGTTCAAGTGATCCCAGTAAATCAGCCAAGTGTTCTTCTTTACCCACACCAATAATCGGCGCAGTAATATATGGTTTGGAAAGAACCCAAGCAAGAGCAACCTATAATCACACCCGATTAAAATTCTCGTTCGCAAGCTCTTTTGTGCCTGTGCATCAACTTACTCGAGCCGGCGAGATGCCCCTCTTATTGGCGACTTCAACGACACGATCCACCACATCTTCGTTATTCTTGGAAAAGAAAGCATGTACAAAGAAATCGGTGTCGTAACGAACCGACTTCCGGTTCTTTCCGGCCAAAATGCCTTGAGCCAGGGGTGACCATGGAATTTGCGCGATTCCCTGGTCCACACAATACGGCACCATTTCACGTTCATCCTCACGGTAAACCAGATTGTACAGATTTTGCATGCTTACGAACTTGGTCCACCCATGCTTCTCAGCAATATTGTTGGCTTTCTGGAATTGCCAAGCATGCATGGAACTAGCACCAATATAGCGCACCTTGCCCAGGCGCACCAAATCATGAAGTGCTTCCATCGTTTCCTCCAGCGGTGTATCCTATATCGTAAACACTGTTTAACCCCGGGGCTTATCTATAGCTAGATCATAATGCATACTTACATAATCAAATCGATGGATTTGATAAAGATCAACATAATCTAAACCCAGGCGCTCCAAGGAACCCTCGATGGCGTCAAAGATGTGTTTTCGGGACAAACCAAAACCGTTGACCATGTCCGGATCATCCAACGGTTTTGTACCGCACAAATTAACGTCGGGTTCAGACGAAATACCGAAGAACACCTTGGTCGCCACCACAATACGGCTGCGCGGCATGTTAAATTTCTTGATGGCCTTGCCAAGTAAACGTTCACTATCGCCATTCGAGTAAGCCTCGGCGGTATCGAAGAAGTTGATACCCGCTTTATACGCCTTGCCGATGAGTTCCAACGACTCTTCTTCCTCCTTGACCCATTTTTCCCACTTGGAATTGCCATAGGTCATGCAACCAAGACAAAAGCGTGATACCTACACTCCATCAGATCGCGGAACAGGAACAATCAAAAGAGCCAAAACCGAGCCTTACCCGCATGCCCGTGTTGCCAAAACGCGTATATTTCATTTTGCCTTCTGCCACCATTTTTTGTTTTTTCAATCTGAGAGAGAAACGAGTTCGTTACAAGCGTGAGTGCTGATTTTGTCTACTGCTTTTAAAGTCTATTGGATGTGTTACAACTATGCTGTCACATGTGTCACCAAGGTGCAGAACTTCACAGCCATCTTTAATCAACTTTTTTCAGACAATTCTATAACTGCATGTCACCTCCTATCTGGGTATTCAACGTAGAGCTGTTTGTTATTTTGCATCTCTTCTTCTTTTTCATCCAAGGATCAACCACCAGTATGCTATCATCATACGAAGCCAATTTAACCTTGGATGATTTTGACCAAAACCCGTTTATGCAAGCGAGATGATGACAACGTATATCACAGCAAACGCGCGCGAAGACCATATGTGTGGTTTCATCATCGTCAGCTGATACTGTGTTACTACAAACCACATAGACTTTCCCAACGCAGAACCGATAATGGCGTCAACGTCGGTTCCTTTCTACGCAGGCAAAAAGAGTCTCGTCAAAACAAACCCTGGGATTTATGATGCAGTGCAGATGATGAAAAAGTTCGACAATGCATTATTATGTAGTGTGATGGCGTACACTATAAGTTAGTCGTATGGATGTCTTTCGTAGTTTGAAAGCCAGGCTATCCCAAAAGTTGGTACGGATTTTACCATTCCGTGTCGCAAGGCCGAGGATAGACGTGGCACGAACACAAAGAATGATCCTTTACGCCTTGTGGCACAATGAACCTAAATTTGGTGACCACTGATCGAGAATCTGCGGGAGTCATTTTAATAGTTTTCGCGTCTCAAATAAAGGAGCGGCTCAAGTATTCCCAGATTCCTTTTCGTGATGAAAACCTGGGCTCTAGTGATTGCCCGATTCTTTCGATTTTTCGGTTCATCTGCAAATGAGCAAATCATTATCGGACAATATAAAATATGAGCAAATGCATACAGTATATATTGCTCAAACATTTTCAATATTTGCCCTATTGAGTGTGCTGCAATCCAGTTTATTCTTTTATTCTGATACTTCATTCAAAGGGATCAGGCTTGTTCGAACGACAATTTTGCTCGTGAATGTCTTCGCCATTTGGGCAGCTGTAATAGCTAGTACGGCGGAACACATGGACTGGCTTCGCAACCGGCTGCAGCCACCTGTCAGAAAACGCTCCAAGTACGATGGATAAACTCGCTACAGTTCGTCTTTTGGGAAATTTCTGTTCTTGGATGTGATGTCTCCCGCGAGCAACAGTTGAAAGACGCTGTAGAAGAAGGTCTGCTCGAAGATGATTGCTGGCAGTGCGTTGATCGTGGCGACTTTGTGTTGGAGATAATAGATGACGTACAGCGTGGATTTGATCATGACGACATGGTTGAAATCCACAACGTTTTCGGTAGCAGCTAGCAACCGCTGCTTCTGCTCACCATCAAATATGATCAACGTCGAAAACCGTACCTCCGAATAAACTCATCGGGTTTGCCGCCGTAAGGCTCGATATTGCGTTGCTTTTTGCTTGGGACACGGTCAGCGCAAAATCGGGCTCAACGATCCACGGGGGATTCTCTCACAGGAACTCCGATCTTCGCTGCGAACATAGCTGATACCTTCGGCCCCCAGGATCTTGATTGTTGATCATGGTGAAACTCTATATGACACAAAGAGTTGATAAGTGTATATTGATTGTCATATGATTGAATACCATACCAAAGTAAAACTTGCAACAACCTTGTCTCGGTTTGCTTTTTTTCATTTCGTATACAGCAGTGGACGGAGATTATGCGGCGAACTTACGATATTTATGGGCGCAACCATTGTCAATATAACCATACGATGTTAGGGCGAGTATGAATATTATCGGAAAGGCAAATAGAAGATTTTAATTATGATTCGGAGTGAAGCTTTTTTTTTTTTTGATGGAAGGGAAAATAGGATGCATAAATATGTTATCATCGCATAAGAAACACGAGTTGGTTTTATTTGATTTCATGCCTTTTAGTCGGCAGGGGGCCGTATTGAATAGCGACATGCAAATAAACGCAAAAAAAAAACCTGTACTTTACTTGATCGATTAAAGATTGGCAAAGTCTACACTATTGTTTTATGAATTCTGCAGTAGCTGTTGCAAAATACACAATGCTGTCATAAGTGGAGCGGCAAAAGCGATATTCCAAACTGATCAGGAAGATGAAATTCGATAGGTTTCCGATTTATCAGAGAAGGTCCAAGCAAAGCCAACGGATGTCGCATATGATACGCCATTGAAGTTCAACCCCAAATCATGAATCCCTTCGACATCTACTGTAAAATTATTGCGTTGAAGAACAAATAAATTTTGAAGGATAGTGGTCGACATATCACTTTGTTGCCAGAAATCAAGTCTACGTAATAGAAAATACCAGACGCATGTGAACTCAATCAACGTAAAACTTTTAATGGCCTAGACTCATCCAACATGATCAGCAATGCTCCTAAAAAAAGGTCTCGACAGTTTCCAAACCATGTCTAAATTGATCAACTTGGAGTCAACTCAAGGGCATGCAAACAAATCGATTTTACCACATTCAAACAAGTTGACAAAAGAGGTCCATAATGAAATTCAATTTTCCATCCAGACCATAACAAGTGGAAAACAGGACCATCCAAAGGATGAGTGAATTTGCCTAAACAAACCCGATTTGAAAATACATATAGGACCGCTACCCAAACTGATACTAAAGTTTATGCAGCTTATCTGTTTGACATTGACAAAATATGTATACTGTAATTGGTAGCGATATTTCCATGGACCGTGAAGTTACAGACAATGACGATACGGAATAGGATGCATCAGTATGATATTGAAGATTACGGACTTTTGGAATTTCCCTGATGAGTGAGAAACTCATAGATAAACCTGGCTTGTAGACTGCGACGTATAAGCTTTCGATTCAATCCGTGTAGGAAGATGTCACATTTCTTACCCCATCATTACGATAAATGTACACGAAACGGCGTACCGCTTAAGAGAGCCTTCCCTTGATCTGAGGATCCAGTGAAAGACGGAAGGTTCCACATTGACATGAAGACATTTCATATGCAAAAGAACAGTCCAAATACGGAAGAAGATATGGACCAAGCTCGATCCAGCAAACTTCCACTACCGATAAATGGACAAGTTGTCGTTCGACGAGCAGATTTAATCTGCAAAATCGATCGCATACACTATCATACAGATTTTTGCAGCCGTTTAAATTCAATGAAAATAATAGGGTGGATTCATTTACACTTTTTCTTCTTTCCTGCATCTTTAGATCTCGCGTCAATCAAAGACAGGTCTGTTTTTGTTTAGGAACATCCCGGTTTCTTTACACTCATCATGTGCTCTGTTTGTCTTGCCCACTTTTTGACATCAATATAAAAACTACTCCATCTTTCAATAAAGATCGACCATAAAAAAATGAGTTACAACATTCAATACGCACAAATTTTTTACCCGGGTGGTCCTAGACCCCCTCCACTCCCTCCGCCGCAGCAGGAGCAACAACAGCAACTATGGCCGGTAGATACCGTATGGCTGCAAGAGATATCAATGAATTTGACTATTGACTGTTGACTATTTCTTTCCAGACCGGCCATCGTCGGCGACGAAGAGGAGGGCGACGACAAAGAAGACGACAGCGTACATCTTGGTTCACCTTTGGTTCACGGCCGTCCTCCAATGTGTCGGTGATTCCCGTGCGTTCTTCAGTTCCTACGGCCTCTTCGGTTCCTGCGGCCGTTTCCCTTCCAGACCCCACGCGGCCTGTTCGCTTTTCGGTACCTTCAATTGCCGGCCTGCAGATCGACTCTGTGCCTGTTAGTGAACAGAGCTCTGCAAATCCACCGCTCCTCGGTCGTCCTCCCCCATGGAGGAGTGGTAGTAATTTTTATCAAATAAAAAAACCTGCTTTGCAAGAAAAAATATAGTGCAGTTGGAAAATAAGCATGTTGGCAGCTTCCACACCAACGAGATTGTACGCTGTAGACACAAAAGCTCATCGAAATTTCTCGGGACGGGCAGGCTGGTGTTTGCCACACAGAAACTTGGAAGGAAAAAAAAAAAAAAAAAAAAAAAAAAAAAAAAAAAAAAAAAAAAAAAAAAAAAAAAACAAAGAGAACCATACAAAAAGCGACAGAGGAAACCTGCCTCCTCCATTTGCAAAAAGGACACTTCTGATTGGCCTTTCATGAGAGATTTTTCCAAAGGTGGTTCTTTTTGGCCAACACTTGGTGCACTCCAAAAATCAATCACTCCAGTTCACACCAAAATCAATTAGCGTGACGTCACGCTAATTAATTTGGAGTGCTGACGCGTAGACTGAGATCATTCTTTTCTTTTCTTTTGACCACCATCCACTTGACCAATGTCTCTTACATCACTGCTGCGGTTGAAGCATTTTCAACAGTCTTGTGCAAGTGACTAAAAACGAATTATTTGTTCTACACGAATATCATTCAACCGCCGACGCTCCCGACGCTGTTGTCGAATACAAACGGAGGTTATCGTATTCAGTGTCAAACGATCCAAGCGAGCGTGTAATCTGGCTCAGATACAAGCATACGGAGGCTGTGGAACCCGTAAGGGTATTGCCGACGATGAAGCTGTCGAGGACGAAGAAGCTTCCGGTCAGCCTTTTATTAAGGGCAATTCAACCCAGAAGATTGGCTGCAATGCTTCAGATGAGGTGCTCGAAGTTGACTGAATTGGAGTGAAATTTGGAGTGGACCGAGTGTTGGCCTTCAAAATTGATATGCGGTTTCTGGTGGGACGAACAGAAGGATTAACACGATATTTGTTCCGTGGAAGTATGCTGCAATAATCTCGATGATGCCAAGATGATTGCCGATGAAGGAATTTTGACCGCGAAATGAAAGATTTGGACGCCATGATTCATCTGGCCAAGGAGACCAAGAACAGCTGCTCATGGGGGCTACAGATTTCAGGATCATCTTGCCTTTTCTTACTACGCACCTCATCGATGAAAGCTTGTATATGGTGAATCCACGATTCGAGATCTCGTTCTCAGGCACAGTAGCCTATCTGGATGGGGTCATGGATACGATGCGGTCGCTTATGACTTTTCGACATCATTTGCTGCAGGCGGCCGATTTTGTCCACAAGCATGCCAAGCAAGAAACACTTTTCACGCTCTGGGTGGACTCATCCGAGAACCCTACCACTCAAGCCAACGACAAAATTGGTACACTCCTCCGGAAAATACCTCACCTCGGAAACCCATCCACTTGACTGGTCATCCACTCCCCATCCGTCACGATCAGGCTACTTTCGGAGGCTATTAAATCTCCCACATCTGCTTCGAATAGCTCCGAAACTGCCAATGACGATAAGCTGTACAATGAGTTTGGTTGGTGTCGAAAAGGACATTTGTGGTACAACAAATGTTCCAAGGAAACCTGCTCCTCTGATCGCTACAAGGCTGATCCCCAATCAACCTCCACCACTGATCCCCACAAGCCTGATCCCTCTGAATGAGTTATCAGAATAAAAGAATAAACTGGATTGCAGCACATTCATAGGGCAAACAATGAAAAAGTTTTTCCTCTCTTTTACATAAATTTTTGTCATATTTGATAACCCACTGGAGGATACCTGAGACGATGATGTAGTCAAGCAATGGGGTCCGCGAATGGTACGTTGCAATTATGCACAAAGGAATAATTCATCATGACCGATGAATGGCCCAATACAAATGTGAAATGCTTGCAACGACAATATTGTTGAGGACCTGTATTACAACGCTGTTGCACATTTGTCTCTCTGCAAGTAACAGCAGGTTGCTTTATCGCTGATACATTATGTCTCTTACCACTTGTTCAATATTCAAACATCATTTGCGACCATTTTCATTCCCTATTGCGCTGCAAGAATACGGGGGTTTTAATTGTCTCGCAGTGGCAGAAGCATATTACATATGCAGAAAAGTGGTTGATGAGGAAGGAACAGCATTGTGTTGTGGATCTCATTAAAATATGTTGCTACTATAAATCAGTCATATTGTAAGCTACTATATCTGTTTGGCTTGCTCAACAAACCTTGCTATGTCTGCGTTCTATCCAATGATAATGAATTATGCAGTTTATCGATAAAGTCACTGATGAAAGCTCGATCGCGATCGCAGCATAGCTGTAAAGATGGCCATATCGGCTGTATAAAATCCTTGGAAACCGTGATAACAGATGGGTTATTATTCGCAAAGAAAATATATCGCGGGCTACATGGTCATCGCCCATTCTACTTTCTGCGCGTACTGTAGTAGCAGTTATTGTCACATAATAAAATTCACTGTATCCCAAGGCAGAGGGAAAAACAGCAGGAATAAGGAATGCATTTGACGCGGCGATGGTAGACTTACCGTCTAGACGCGTCCAATATCAATATACTCCTAGCTTTAGGATGATGCATAATACTCCGAGAATCCACGCGTTCAGGATGTTGTTGAACCGTAATTACGTAGCAGAGTAAACTTTGTCAATATGCAGTGTTTTTTCTTTTGTAGTCAAACTTGGAAAATACGATATCTAACCATAAACCCAACAATGTACGGAATATATGCAGCTTAGGTTGAATATACAGGCAACGAACTGGTGATGCTGGATATCACATATGGACATGTGTTGTCCTTGAATTTCTGGTGGACCCTAGTGATGTAAGGGGTCTCATTTGTTGATGCGTCTTCCAGTAGCTATGGAAGCAACCGAATTGGAGGACATAACAGCATGCAGTCATCTATCTTTCACATCCCGCATTCATATAGCGACCAAGCGTTCTCGAACGATTCTCCTCTATCGGATCTTCTCTTGAGGGACCAACCTGTCCATTTGGATTTATTTGCTCCTTTTGCTCTTTATTCCTTGCTGACATGACTCTACTGGATTCTGTCAATATTACACATATCACTCCATCCAACTTGTCTCATAACGAGCTGTGGGAAATCATTCAGAAACAATGCCAACTCATCCAAGAACTCCAACAAGACACGTCCCAGCTCACAATCCAACGCGACAGTTTGCATGTCCAGGTGGAAAGCTTGGAACAACGGTTGAGATACGTTCGAAAAAGGGACACGATGGTCGCGGCAATACAACGGATCGATGGCTCAGTACAGACGGATTCAGTACCAGTAACACCGTGCTGTCAATGCCAAAGTGTCAAGTGGGATCGTGACGAACTTCCGGGTAACACCATCATGCCGAATAGGCCCGTCCGATCGTCATCGCCACCACTACTGCAACTGCTTTGCACCGACAATTCTGAGATTACGTGTGAATCCCTATTAAACGAGCTCGCCAGAAATTCGCAAGAAAATGCCGAAAACCCTACGACGCCAACATCCGATGAACCGGAAAACATGTTCCCCCTCAATGATGCCAATTTACTTGCACCGATGATCCCAGCCTCATTGACAAATTTGGCAAATATTGCCGTGAATGTCGTAGGATGCCACTTGAAACGCAATGCAAAAGGAAAAGAAGTGATCTCTTTCACCATTAGCGTCGCGACCAAAAATCCATCTAGAGAACTCTGGAAAATTGAAAAACTGTACTCTGACTTTTTGAATTTGCAAGCCAAGGTAAAAAAAAAAAAAAAAAAAAAAAAAATAGAGAATGGCTAGTTGTTACTGTGTACTTATCGCTACAGTATAGATAAAATCACGAGGTGCTCAAACATCATCCCACGGCTCATCACGCTTACCTGAGAAAAATTTGTTTTCGACCAAGTCGTCCACAAAGATCGGTCAAAGAAAGGTAACGTCTATTACGAAGAGGAAATAATAATTTGATGCAGTCTAATGAAATTGATGCGTTTTAAAAACAACAGACGGCTTTGGAACGACATTTGCAACAGCTGGTCGCTGTGGCGTTCAGTGATGTAACGGAACTGTGTGAGTTTCTCAGTACAGACATCGTCGAAAACAAAGCCCATGCTGTAGGTTGATGCCATTTAGTGATACGTTCATTCACTTACCATGTTTTTTTTTCTCTCGCCCATAAAGCCGGCATCCTTGCATAAAGAAGGAGAACTCACCAAACGTGGCAAAAATTTCGGTGCCTGGAAAACCCGTTATTTTGTCTTGAACGGACCTGTATTAGATTACTATGACTCGGTAACAGATGGATACGTAAAATCAGGTAAAAGAAACTCATTTGGACTTTTCTTTGATTAGAAACATGGTAACAAGATTGGATCGATTCGTCTCACCAATGCAAAAATTGGACGACAAGCTTCTTCCCGTACCAACGAAGGGGAGGATTATTCGTCCGTCTACCGTCATGCTTTCTTGATTTTGGAACAAAAACGACCAGCATCCAGTACCATGACTCGCCACATCTTGTGTGCCAATTCGGATGACGAACGGGACGCGTGGGTTGAAATTTTGTGTCAACAATTGTGTTTGCTACAACCCGATTTGCATGAGGAAAATCCGGAAAATACCAAAAAGGCACTGCGCTCAACCAAGACATCCAGCTACTGGCCATTTAGCAATGTCGATGATATCGCCTTGACAGTGCCTGCGCCTACCATGCATCATTCGCCCACCGAAGCGACAATACAGGATATTATTTCTGAATCCAGTTCCGAGTGTCAGTTGTCCATTGATAGTCAAAGCGCCCACACGCGATATTCCAGTGCGGAACAGAACTCAGTAGATCAAAACACAGAAGGGCAGCCAAAGGTCATGGCGGCCCCTCCTCCAGATATCCATGTTTCTGGTGCTGATGAGCTCTTTGAATCGGCCAGTGAACCCAATATGGATAGCTCTATTCGCTTGAAACTGAGGGGCAGTCGGCGATTGTTTTGGAGCAAAAAGGTTGGAATAACAAGTCCTCGAGCATAGTATGGCTCCCTTTAACCATTGTATTTAGTCGCATAGTATGACGGCGGCAGATGATCTTCAAACCCAGGCACCGCCACTTTCAACCTTCCGTTATCTAGTAGGCCGCGCATCCAACGAATCCTCCAACCTACTCCCTGAAAAAAATGTCGAGGTGGTTATCACAAATCCGGTTTTTGGTGTAGAATTGGAGCAAGCCGTACGGGTGTGCTGTATATCAAAAACGAATCCCTTGCCAGCCGTCGTGTACCGCTGTATTGAATATCTCAATGCCAAAAATGCCATGATGGAAGAGGGACTGTATCGCCTCAGCGGAAGTGCAGCATGGATTCACAACATGCGGTTGAAATTTGACGAAGGTATGTCGTCATACAAAGCTTTCACTTGACTGGGTGCCTTTAGTAATAACAATAATTAGTGGGGGATGTGGATTTATTATCCACCAACGAAGATCATGATATCCATGCCGTTGCTGGATTGCTCAAGCTATGGTTGCGTGAATTGCCGGACAGCGTGTTTACTGCGGAACTTCGTCAAGAATTTCTTCTGGTAGTGGGTGAGTTTCTTGTGGCTAATAATCTCTTTGTTTAATTTGAATTGACCTTTTGTTAACATTTGCCTTTCTTTTAGACCTGATCAATCGTAACGAACGAATTCAAGAGCTACAAAGACTGATGTCATGCCTTCCTTTGCCCAACTATACCCTACTACGGTCCTTGGCGGCGCATTTGATTCAAGTCGTGCATCATTCGGAAGTCAACAAAATGACAATGCGGAATATTAGTATCATTTTCGCTCCCACCCTAGGGATCCCATTGATTATTTTCCACCTGTTTATGAATCATTTTGAGCACATATTCTTCACTGAAAGCGATTCACGTCCATCCTCTGTCGTGTCTGAAGTAGTGTCCTCAACATCCACCGACCCCGTTCATGCAAGTGACCTGCAATGCATTAAAAGTGTGTCCGATGATTGTTCGACCCATCATCGACAAAGTTTGGCCAGCAGCGAACCTGAGCCAACAACGATCATGGATTTAGAGAGAAATCTCGATGGTAGGGCAAATTGTCAGAAAAAGAAAAGAGAAATTGCGTTTGATGGCTAAAATATTAACAGATTCACTGGGTTTAATGTTTGAAGCCCTACCTTTTTCGGACGTCGATGAAGATGAGGTCGATGAATTAGCGTTGGCGGCGGGACCACAAGAAGAATAAGCGCCGATTAACAGAGAATGAATATTATTTTTAGGCGACTCATTTGTATTCTATAGAAAGAAATAAAATGTCGGCACTTGCCCCCCATATGAATCATGAAATTGTGACTTTTTGGGAGTCAGACTTACTTTCAAACCATGTTTTTCTACCGTAACGCTGGTTGGCCATTTTGTCAAGTAATGAAAAAGACGGGATCAACACTGTGACAGAATAATATTCTTTTGGGAAGATGCCATGGAATTCCTTTTTCGAACTTTTAGTGTCACCTATGCGTTCGGTGACACGGCAAGGGACATCCGTCGGAGCTGTATATTATAAGCGAACCCGAACAAGAATTTTTATTTGTTTATTTTTTTTTTTGTCTCTCCCATTCATTGTTTCAAAAATGTCACTTGTTAAACAGAACTTTGCGAGCTCTTGTGAAGAAGCCATCAATCAACAAATCAATACCGAGTTGCAGGCATCGCAAGTCTATCTGTCCATGGCGGCATGGGCCGGCAGCAGCAACGTAGCGTTACCTGGTACATATTAAAAATGACACCTCATTTTGGACTGAAAAAAAAAAAAACCATCAAAACAAAACGAAGCATATCATGTTACTCATGGATGATTTTCATTGTCACGCAGGATTTCAAAAGATGTGGTTAGAATCAGCAACAGAAGAACGCACTCACGCTCAATGGCTCATTGATTATCAAAATATGCGCGGTGGACGCGTGGTTTTACAAACGTTGTATGCTCCCGAAAGCGACTGGAAGTCGGCCAAGAATGCAGTTGAAGCAGCCCTACAGTTGGAAAAAGGTAAACATTGGATCATCGCACGACCCCCTCAAATCGGTCTAATTCATATTGACTTGACAAATTCTTTTACTCCACACTTAGACGTGAACAAATCGTTATTGAATATGTTCAAGATCGCAGAAGAGAATAACGATCCTCAGTTGGCCGATTTCATCTCCAGTAAATTCTTGACCGAACAAGTGCAAGCCATCAAGACATTGGGTGACATGGTTACGCAAATCAGCCGGGTCGGATCTGATGGATTGGGTCTCCATTTGTATGATCAGTCATTACTGGCGGGGGGTTCCGGCGCCGGCAATAGAAATATTTAGAACAAAAAATGCAAATGCAAAGTAGATAACGCTCATTCACACATCAAATCAAGGAGAAAAAAAAAAGAAAGAAATAATAGACCATTTTTGCCCGTGGCTAAAAGATGAATGATCAGGACGGCAACTTATTCTTTATGATGAATATCATAAAATGGTATGTCGCCCAAGTACTCCTCTCTACTTTTGTATTCTAAACCACCAAAAAAAAGTTTCGTTAGTCACGGATGTACGCTCAGTGATGTTGCATCGACGATACTCACCTAACATACTGAAGATGCGATCGAAATGTGGCATGAACTCACGTCGTGGAACGTACAGATTGAATTCAAGGTCAGCAAAGACAGCAAATTCATGTTCTCGAATGGCTTCCGAATCCACATCCAATTCATCATCCATTGTCTATCAAAACCCCCAATGTCAGTGGGCTGTTGCGAGATATTTTGAGATTTATTGATGACCATACCTCTAGAAGCGTACCAAAGGACGATCCTTTTGGTTCGTTGACTTTGGTTGCAAGGAATAAGCAACAGGCTGCAATAAGTTTTCTATTTTTCTTGGTAACGATATTCTACATACAAAAGATCATCGTTAGAAGGAATGAAAATTCTGTGAGCATCTGATTTCCTGCTTACTTTAAGGACCAGCTTCTCAAAGTACACGTAAGCATGGGCCACACTGGAAATTTCGAGATCGGCTTCTTTTGCAACTTCCAGCAGATGGGTTTTGATAGCGCGAATTTTACTGAGCGTGATCTCTGGCAGAATTTCAGGATGCGCTTGCCGAAATTGATCATTCATTTCTCGCTTGATATCAGATGCTCGTAAATTATGACCTGGTAAAGTGCCCTATACAAATAAAGAAATAACAAAATCAGGTAAGCAACAGAATACTTCATCACAAAGAAATGGCTAGCAATACCAAAAAAAAAAAAAAAAAAAACATACTTGAGAACCTGACAGAATCCCGAATCTACCAAATTGATCATTGTCAAGACCGCAAGCATCATAGGCACCTGCAGGCAATGCTTCTTCCATTAGGGTATCATCCCTACAAAGAAAAAATAATCATGATACACATAAATTATTTGTTTGTATTACAGCCACCATTTCTCACACTTACTCCAAAGAATCACACGGAGAAAGGAAATGTGCGTATGAAAGCGCTTTTCGGTGTTTGTGAGGCTCGTTATTCGTAAGTTGTTGATGGCTACAAAAAATAGGATGAGCGTCCAATCGTAACATGGTGACCCTCTTGATCAGAAGCATTTGCATACACATAACCACGATTGAGGCTGCTTTCTTTGACTTTTCTTTTTCCTGCAGATTGACGTAGTTTTTCGCTGTAGTGGCGAAAGACAGACATGATACTGAGACCCGTGTGCTCATTCTAATACATTGCATTCATATTCTTTAGTACGTGCAGCGTAAGAGATCATGCTATTCCCAAAAAAGGCGAGCTTACATCTTTCTTGTAACTTCTCTTTTTAATTTTTTCAGAAGCGATCGGACGTTCACTGTCTTCCCTGGTTAATTTATGATGGTGAACGTCGCCGTCATCGCTGTCAACAGATGTGCGGTGCGTCCATTTTTTTCTAGGTTGATCCGACTGCGTATTCTCCATAACGTGAACCACAGCATTAGCCGGCGTTATAATGGGTGTAGCAATGGATGTAGCACGGCAGTGTCCGGGTGCCAGTACGTCGCGCCCACTTTCTTCAAAGGTGGAGCTGCTATCGGAGGAATGGAGCGAAATAGCTAAACACAAAAAAGATCATTACGAAAATTGAAATCACCTATCGATGATAAAAACAAAGAGGAAGAGAGAGAGAGAGAGGGAGAGGGAGAAAGGTAGCGATGCACGTTACGTTTAATGATTCCTTCGTTTTTCCCTTGAACACAATCTTTGGGATCGGCGGCAATGGATGGCAAACACGGCGATTCGGCTGCGAAGCCGGAATAGTTGTAGGAGGGACCTGTTTGGATGGGTTCATTCGTGTAAGAGGTGTCCTTGATTTCGTTGCCAAGACTGATGGACGATAAAAATATAAAGGCAGTTTGTCTGGAGGTATTACGCCTGGATTTACGACTCTTGGCCGTGCCCATTGGCGTATTCTCAGCGAGTGAATAGTTAAATTAGGCGGTGGAGAAGAAATTCTTCTAGCGATCGAATTCAACGCTGCGTTCGTAATTTTGCCAGTTAATTAAACAAGCGATGCACACAAAAAATGAGTGCACCAAAAGCGAAAAAGACGAAAGGAAGAAAGAGAGAGAGAAAAAAAGCACAACAATGAGAGCAAAAAAAGAAACAGACAATGGAAAGAAAAGAAAACAGGAACCGCAGTGCCGTCCATTCGTTAATCGCTGAGATTGAAAATAGGCTTCAACGTCATCACTTTGTGACGACGCAAATCGTTTGCCTTTTTAGGCGACCGTCACCCTATTTTTTTTTTGTTCAACCCGTCTGAAAACTCCGCGGGTTTTCATCTTCACATGTTGAAAAATCGCAACCCATCTTTTGGCTTTTCTTCCCGCTGACAATTTTTTTTTCTATACCCAACAAGACTGCTTCAAAAAAACATGCCTGAAATAGGTACAGTAGAAACCCCTCTCTTTTTTCCATCTTTAATCCATTTTCTATGCAACTTATTGATTCATTTGCTTCAGGAACAACTCTTTCCAAAGTCCACTGGACAGTATGGGCCGCGGTTCCCGTGGTCTTCTCCGTTCTTTGCAGAAAGCATGGAGGATTTTACTATCGCAGTACCGTCGCTCTTATCTGTTTGGCTCTGGCAGCGTTCTATGGCGTCATTGCATCCTTAACCCTTCCTTTGATCGGCCAAGCGCATTTGATCAACTGGACTGTAGCTCGCTTTTATTATCGCCTGGCAGGTTTCCTTCTCAACATTTCGGTAAACATTGAAGGAAAGGAACATTTATCCAGCAAAGGCCCCGTGGTGTACGTCTGCAACCATCAATCCAGCATGGATGTTCTCTTGATGGGTAGCGTTTTCCCCAAGGCAACCTCGGTGGTGGCCAAGAAATCGATCAAGTATTATCCTATCCTTGGATGGTATAGTATGTATTATTATTTTTTATTTTTCCCTTTTTCTGTAATGAAATTCAAAAAGCAATTGCGGGTGTGTCTTAATTTTTTGTCCTACCTTAGTGACACTGAGCAAGGCCATCTTTTTGGACCGAAAAAATCGGGACAGTGCCATCAAAGAAGCCCGCCAAGCAGCCAACGATATTCATAACAAGAAGGTGAGTGGTCGTAGGTCATGACGCAATATTCGATTATTAGGGTGATGAGGAACTCAAATGTCGTATGATCAGATCAATGTATGGTTGTTCCCTGAGGGTACCCGTGGTCATCCTTCAGAAATCAATCTTTTACCGTTCAAAAAGGGTGCATTTTATATGGCAGCTCAAGCCAAGGTCCCTATCGTTCCTATTGTCATTGCCAATTACCATAATCTCTACAGCTCCAAGTTAAAACAGTTCAACTCTGGTGTTGTACGCATTAAAGGTTGGTATTGAAAAAATCCGAGTGGAGGAGGAAAATGTCTTATTTTTCTGTGCTTCTTTTCGTTATACTAAACCGTCATGCTTTTTTAGTGCTGCCACCCGTGTCGACTGAAGCCGTGAAACAGGATTCCGCTGACATTGAAAAATTAAGCGTCAGTGTTCGTGAACAAATGCTCGAAGCACTCAAGGAGATCTCTGATCCCATTGAAAACAAAAAGTCAAACTAAAAAGTGTTTTTATCTTCCGTTTCTCTGCCTCTTTCTATGCCATCCTTTAGTATATTTAATGAGCATGTCATTAAGTTTGTATTATTTTAGAGAATATTTTTCTATCCAGCTTTCATTAAAAGTCGTTTGTCTCCTTTTTTTGCTTTGCACTTCCAAAATTTGACAATGTCGTTCATATCGGATTAAACATCGTTCATTTTATTATTCCTTTGAGCAAAGGAATGGATATCAAGAAGGTAGAACCATGGTAACCACCATGACCGCAATCCATCAGTCGTTTTACAGTTGGATTTGATTGCGAGAGTTGTATCGATGGACAAGAGACTAACCATGGTCAAACGTTAGTCTAACATTCTTGAAACTCTATTTTCCTGACCAGCCTTCTTTTTTTTTTCTCGCCCATTTTTTTCTTTTTACCTGGCAACCGCAGAAACCGAGGAAACAAGCATAGACAATAGCAGCTGTAAAGCAAGCTTGGGCTGTAGCATGAGGATCGTCGGGATCTGTTACGAATTCAGTCAAAACTTCGACTTTGGCATCGAATGCCAGTCCAAGAACCACCTATTTTTTTGCGTGAATGTGGGTCAGATAAAACGCATTCATTCATTCACGGTCAAGACGGTGTCGAGCTTAAGAGAAAAAGGAGTGAAGAATAGTACTCACCAAAAAAATGATACCGCAAATAGACAACAAGCTACAGCATATAGCATTGGCAGGGCTCACGAACGTCTTCATCACGGGCAGCTGATACGAAGAAGGACAAGAAAACCGTTTCGGGATCTTAATCCACTTAGCAAGACACTTTCGTGCCTCTGAGAAGCGGCCGGCTCGCGCTTGAGCAAAAGATGCCTGTGACGTCATTTCCTGACTCCGCTCGGGCATTCCATTTTCTGCGGTTTCCTCAGAGAACAGCCCGTTATCTTTTTGCTCCAAGCTATTCTATCGTGCAGGAATCTGCGTTGAAGAACGAAAATTATAAACGACCATGCTTTTGCTGGACTATCACAATGTCATCCTAAAGAATATTTTAGAAGAGCGGCTCAAAGGGTAAGCAGATGAAGCGAAAAGAATCGCCATGCCGTGTATGCTCGCCTTTTGTTCGTGTCTTCTAACGAGCCGGCCAAATGTCTTTCTGCCACAGCGACAAGCGAGATGCTCTTGACATGACGGTTGTAGACTTTGATGGTGTCACCTACTACGTTACGACGCCCGAGACGAAAACTGTATTGCATATCTCGTTACAATGGGCTTGCTTCAAAGAATTGGTCGGTTACGGTGCTCAGGAAGTCTTACAACGGGAATACGGCGAATACTTGGCCAGTAGCCCGGAACAAGGCTACGATGTGACGCTTGTTATTGACTTGGAAAAAGTGCCTCAAGACGAAGGTACGTAGAGTTCAATCTTGGCAATAGCCCGATGGTGGTGTAAGTATCAGGTATACGTTTTTGCTGACAAGCATAAACTTTTGTAGAAACACGCGACGCACTTATCCGTAAAGTCTCGCTTTTGAAACGCAATTTACTGGCTGCACCTTTCGAGCGAGCTTTTGCCGAGCAAGGCGACTACAACGATGATGCTAAACCCAACCCCACGTCGGAGTTAATGACGGTTCATTATCGAGAAGAAGAGGCCATCCACATCAAATCCAGCACCGACCGAGTGACGGTCATTTTCAGCACAAAATTCAAGGACGAGACGGATAAAATCTTTGGCAAAGTGTTCTTACAGGTAATGAACGGCTCTTCCGTCGAGCTTGTGGGCAGAGTGACAGGAAAAGAGCAAACAACAGGTGGATCTGATCTCTGATCATGTCATGACCCGTAGGAATTCGTGGACGCACGTCGTCGCCCAGCTTTACAGAATGCTCCTCAAGTCCTTTACTCTATTCGTGAGCCACCGATGGAACTGCGCCATCTCAATCTGAATGATAGTGACGATACCAGCTATATCACATTTGGTAAGCAGAACAGGACAGGATGGTGCAATCTGATGTGATGCGCAAAGGCTGACCGAATATTGTGAAATCAGTCTTGTTCCCTCAACATTTCACCAATGGAGATGTCCGTGAAGAAACGATTTCTCGTATCCAAGTATTCCGTGATTATCTCCATTACCATATCAAATGTTCCAAGGCATACATGCACACCCGTATGAGAGCACGTGTTAGAGACTTTTTGAGAGTCCTGAATCGTGCCAAGCCAGAAAACACCAATGTCGAAAAGAAAACGGCAAGGTACAGTATTTGGTCAAGACACAAACGTTTACAAGATCATGCATTTAATACTCACTATGCCATCTTTTATAGTGGAAGAACCTTCCGTAGAAGTTAAAGAACCCAATAAAGCAGATTTGTGCGACGAATGTATAAAAAAAAATGCATACGGATAAAAAATGAAAAGAAAAAAGCGCCATTCTCTGGAATAAAACAAAACTCTGGACGGCACAAAAAGTCCATGTCGGTCCCTGTCACAGGGCATGCAGTAGCAACGCATTTAACGGAAGGTAACGCAATGGACAGAAGCGATGGGCTTCTATTTGTTCAGTATCTACGCCACTTGGATGAACCTATTTTGCCAAACTGCATGTTGCGGATGCTCAAGTAAAATTCGAATAAGATGTCGTCGATGCAATAAACAGCGGTCTGTAAGTTTATGTAAGATTCAGGTGGTGGAAAACAAGGTTTTTTTTTTTTTTTTTTTTTTTACCGCGGAATCAGACACACAGCGACAGCGAACGGGATTTCCAAGTAGCTGGGACTGTGCAAATGAGATCTGCTTCATGAGCTACGCTGACGAGTTGGCCGTCGACAGATACACTTTCTTCGACCAGAAGACACCACGGGTGTCACGTGTGGTTTTATCGCCCTTTGTAAAAGGAGAATGGATGAGCCACCAGAATAGGCATGGATCGAACCGCATTGCTGGGAAGAAGCGAGAGTGAATTTTATTGGAAATTACTGGTTGCTGATTGGATTGGGTCGTGTAACTGTTCGATCAATAAGAGAGGTTACACCCAATTGTCTTTAGTGGAGCGAAATGTGATTGAGTTTTTTCAAAGATCCTTTTAACGTCGTCGGATATGAATTCAGCTTATCTTTTTTCATTTCATTCCAGTTCATTTCCCGTTCTTCCGCTTTCTTTATGGGCGCTACATGCTGCAAACAGGAGGAAGTTGACTTTACAGGTGAAGGTAGGTGGATACACTGCATTGACATATCAATCCGCCCTTTTATCCTGATATTTTGATGGGTCTTGTTGTCAGTGGAATTGAGCCATTTCTATCTTTTGCGTGTCATTGGCAAAGGCGCCTTTGGCAAAGTACGGATCGTTCAGCATAAACAAACACTGTGTGAATATGCTTTGAAGTATATCAGCAAGGAACGCGCGATTGAACTTCAGGCTACCAACAACATCATTGCCGAACGACGATTGTTGCAACGGATCGAATATCCTCTCATTGTCAATTTACGCTATGCATTTCACGATGAAGCCAATCTGTTCATGGTGCTTGATTTGATGCTCGGAGGCGATCTACGTTTTCATTTGGACCGACAAGGTGCGCTTAGTGAACTTCAGGTCCGATTTTATGTCGCCGACATTGCGCTGGCGCTTTATTATTTACATCAACGCCGCATTGCTCACAGGTAATCATCGCCCTTTTAATATCACTTTATCATTTGCATCCAAGTAAGCCAACGACTGTATATGTTTCTTTTTTCTTTCAAGGGATATCAAGCCGGACAATATCTTGCTCGACAGCAAAGGCCATGCGCATCTAAGTGATTTTAACGTCGCAACCCAGTTTGACGATGCACGTCCTTTGCGATGGTCTTGTGCGGGCTCTCTGGCCTACATGGCTCCGGAAATTCTAGCTGAAAAAGGATACAACACGACAGTTGATTGGTGGAGCTTGGGCATTTTGGCTTATGAATTATTATTTGACAAGGTGACGCTTCACAAGTCCGCCAGCTTCCTCGGGGCATCTGACTAATTAAGACTTTCTTTCTTCGAACCAGCGTCCCTTTACTGGCACGACAAGCGATGAATTAAAACAGGCTATCTTGCAGAATTCCTTTATGTTTCCGGAAAATGTAGAGGATCAAGTATCACAAGCTTGCATCGATTTCATATCTGGGGTAATCTATCAGTTCATGAACGTGAAAGACCAATGTATCCTAGACTTATAACCTCGCGTAGTTACTGGTCAAATCGCCGTTTCATCGACTAGGATGTGGAGAGAACGGTTTCGAGGATTTAAAGAATCATCCATGGTTCGACGGCCTTGATTGGCGGGCCATGGAAACCAAGGAAGCTATCCCACCTTTTATGCCAAATGTAAGTATTGAAATATCAACCGATGATCGATAAACCGTAATAAACAGATTGCCAATTTTTGAAGCCGGAAGAAATGAATTTTGATGCCGTCCATGAACTGGAGGAACTACTACTGGAGGAGGCGCCGCTAAGACCGCGAAAACGAAGCGTGAAACCAGTGATCGAATTAAGCAGTCCTCTAACGCGAGATCAGAAAGAGCGACAGTTGATGGACGATAAGTTTCTTCCCTTCGATTATACCAAGGACACATTGTCGCCTTATACCCACACGAAGATAGAAGCACCACGGTTATTCCGAAGAGTAGGAGATGTCATTACTAATCATTACGACCAATCCAGATATCGGGCCCAGGGTTATGAAAGGACCGACAACCAAGAACAAGTAGAACTCATACCCTGCGATATGCACGATAAGCAAGCATGAGACTTTCCTTTCGGATGGCACATAATGCTGTGTTTCGATTTATATATGTATTTTATTCCTTATTTATGATGTAACCAAGTTAATAGTTACTATGTAGTAAACGGCTACACCTTCAGGACACTGTCGAAGTGAAAGTATTATATGGATGATAACATGTATCTGAAGTAGCCGAGAGATTTTTTTTTGCACTTTTTGAACTTTGCAACGGTATCGTTGGGCTGATAACCAAAATAAAAAGATTCTAGATACATAAAGAGCAATAAGGGGAAAATATTACTGTAACAAAAGAAAAAGCTCAGTAAGCATCACAACAAAAGTGCGCCTCATTGCATATTTTTTCTTGCTTCTGTGCACTTTTTGTTTACAAGAGATGTCCATTTTATTTTCATCTACAGAAAGCCATCTTCCGCCCACAGAAGATCTTTCTTTGATTGGCAAATATTGAAACCTTATTGTGCTCCATCTCTTCTATTTGAGATAAAGAATTAATTAGAGAGTGGCTCCCTTTTGTTACTTTTACAGTATTTGATTCCGTAGATAAAGGGTCCATGGTTTGTGGGTGATCAATCTTCTCGTGATCAACCCATGCCATGCTCAATTCTTTATACCTTTTGTCCCTTTTTTCAATTTGATTTTCCCATGCCTCTACAGTACTCCACAGTTCCCTGCTGGAAAGAAAAACAAAAAAGAAAAACGCGGAACCGTTTACGCTCAAAAAGTGAATGGAGCCAGGAGTTTTGTAAACAAAAGAGTGCACTCCTTGAACGATCCGCATACTGTGACGCGTCTCTTTATCGCTTCCACTATATAAAAGCATGCTTTCACTCGACGGTTTACCACATCCCCAACAAATTCCTACATAAGAAGCAACCATTTATTCAGAATGATACGTTCGCTAAACACGTTGCTGTTGATGCTTGGTGTCTTTGTCGCTCTTTCACATGCTCAAGCAGCTACCATCGGTTGCGCCGCTGAAGCCAAGTAAGTCGATACCTGATTTTATTCATTTTATTCTGTATTTTCCTTTTCTTGTGGTTGTTTACCTTCCTTTTCACGATTTCACAGTTTCCAAGCGTGCAAATCCATCCAAGAAAGTCAACTTCGAAGCTGCGGCACAGCCGATTACACATGTCAATGTGCGGCTCAGGTAAAAATCTGCCATCATTTTTAAGTGCTTGATCATGACTGAACTGACGCTCTTTCTGTCTCTCTCTCTCTCTCTCTCTCTCTGCGCGTCTACAGAAACTGATCCAGCAGTGCTATAATTTATGCCCCGCTTACAGTAACGACGCGAATATGCAGGCCGGCACCGTGAATAGCATTTGCTCAGCTATTCCTACCACTTCCATTGCTCTTCCCAGCGTGTCGCCAGTATCCATTATTCCTCAACCTTCTTCTGCCGCACCTCAACCTTCCCCTTCCGTCTCGGTGGCTCCAGCATCCAATCAATCCTCTGCGGCTACAACCATTTCCCCAATGGCGAGCATCAAGCAAATTGTAGCTCTGGGAACGCTCCTCTTGGCAGTCCTTTACAGCACGTTTTAGATGCTTTTTTTTATTTCTTCTACATACAAGATTTAATAATTTTATGTACACCAGTTTCATACCGCAGAGTAACCCGATTTCTTTTGCTTTTCCGTTATGAGATGTACATTCCTCAGTAATAAACACATTCTACATATTGTTGCAGTATCAAAATAGTCCATGGCTTCTCTAATGTCCTTTGACTTTCCGAATCCGCTTTGCTTTCTCTCTTCGAGCGGCTACATCATTCTTTGATACCATGACATTTTCGCTTCCCTCCTCTTCAAAGGCCGTCGGTCCATCCTCTGTGTCTGCCTCGCCTTCCGAATCCGATGACTCATTGACAGTCCTTGCAAAGACGGAATAGACGGTATCATTATCCTGTGGAGAATTGAAAAAGAAAAAAAAGTCAACAATATGAACGCACATCTCTTCAGCAACCTTTTCTTACATGGAAATGCCTTACGAGGCCTTGCCCCAACCAGTGTCTAAATGCACGAAGTTCCAAAATGTTGGCTGCCAGGAAAGAGAGCAAACGTCAGTATAATCTACACCATCACTTTCCAGGTTTTCAAAAAACCCTCACCCCAGCCTCTGAACACCAAGCGAAACCTTCCAAACCGCAGAGTTTCTTTGGGTCGTTCATTGGATTCCACTGTTCGAATAATGTCTCTAAAGGCACCCCGTTGTTCCTTGCGATCTTGTTTGTTGACCTTTTTACTACTGTCGGTAGCGAGTCGTTGTAAGGCGTCAATTAACTCGTCCATCTCTTCATAATCCGGTATCTGATCTTCATCTTCCTGTTCATCTTCTTCCACCACTTGCTATGAAAAAGCCGAGAATGAGTATGAGCATATCTTATCGTTTCCGTAGCATCATTCAGGGTTACCTGCTTCTTCAACGTATCAGTGCATTCAAACATCAATGCAATATTTTCACCTGCAGCTACGCGCACATCTTTGGAAGAGTGCTCTAACAAATCCAGATGCGCAGGCATTACACTGATTTGATCGGGAATTAGATTCGACATTTGACGTTTCTCTTTTTTTTTTTTTTTTTTTTTTTTCTGGTCCAAATACTTACGCTTGCCACTCATCCCAAGCGTCCTCATATGTGCCGCGGCCATCGCCAAATGCAGAAGCGTATAATAATCCATAAGCGCGTGTGCTTGCATCCATTAAGGTATGCATTTCTTTATTTGACAATTTGGTATCCTCGTCTTCCGATCGGAGATTGTCACCTTGCGATATGAGAATCTTGTAAAAAAAATCCAATCCGCCCATGGTATCGGCATGGGAAGCCGCAAGAAAAGTCACCATTGCCAATGTTTCAATGGCCTAAACCAGCACCCGTGTCAATAACAGCTTTCATTCTTCAAGTTTTGAAAATGGAGAGCTCAACTTGCCTGATATTTGACATCGCATTCTACGGCCGTCAAGACCAGGTTCTTCAACAAGGGTAAAACTAGGCCATAATAATCATCCTGCTCGCCACCTGCACCTGCTTCTTGACTCAGAAATGCCAAACCAATACCCTTTAAAGCGAGAATGGTTTCTTGGGTGGATCCCGGTTTCCGTACGGAGCGAATTAATAACTGTAACAACGCTGACAAATTTGATTGGTTGGATCCAAGGAACGGTCCGCAGTAATGGTGCGCCAACATCTGATTTAGGGTCCCTAATGCAGTTTCACGCGTACTACCTCACTTGGATTCAGCTTATTTGAACAACCCATGTCAACATCCGTGTGTCCCATCAGACTTACGCTGTTCTCTTTTCACCCAAATCGTCGATTTGTCTTCGGAGGGTATCCTCTAGCCTGGTTTCATCTATTTCACCCGTAGAATCGGCCGTTGCGAAGGACGCTTCTGATAATGTGTCGAGTTCATCTTCCAATTCTGATCCAGCACGACTGGATGCGGGCGTTCCCAAAGTATTCAATGCAGCAATTCTACTTTGCTGCTTTCTCGCTTGTTTACTCAAGTTTTTCGGCATGTCGAAAACCAAACCAAGGAAAAAAAGGTATGAAAAAAACCCTTCCCGCTTTTTCTTGATTTAAAAATGGGGTTGTGCAAATGACGTAAAGCTTGTTTCATTCAATTTTGGAAGCCATGGCAAAAGCAATGAACAAACAAGCGAAAAAAAATATTCATACCGGCGATCCTAACTGAGATACGTCCGACATCTAAGCTTAAGCTCTTTCATGCCGTGGCCGGCCACGGCAATGTTGTCGTACCGATGTCTTGACAGTGCACTACAAAACCATGGTTTACAACAAGTTGAATATCAGCTGCTGACCTCTTTTTTTTTTTTTTTTTTTTTTTCGTTAGAACAGGTGCTCAATGCCATCCGCAGTATTGACCATATTGTTTTGTTGAGCCAACTGTATCAAGTCACGTTTTCTTTCCAAAGTCAAAAAAAAATTGCATGGTTATAAGTACTATCATGATTGGAGCCACTTCAACCTAATAGGAGTACCGAGTTCGATTGGTTTATCTTGACGTTTATGGTGTTGATTATTTATGAATAATCTGTTTTCCAATGGTTTCTGGGTGTGCTACATCGAAATCGCGCCGTAATGCAGCGTATACAAGATCAATAATAAACAGTACTTGACCGAGATTATAAACAAGTGTGATTGCATAAAAGAAATTGGCATTGCCACTGCCGGCGTAAATCCACAAGTGCCAAAAGATGGGCGACAGGACAGACGAGTACAAGAATAGATTGGTGATCAGAAAGCCATATCGACAATCTGCGTTTCGCAAAAATGTTAATACCGATCCCATTAATAAACCCGGTTTTACTTACATTTCAGTAACTCATCGTGCAAGGGGATCAGTGCCAAATACATCGAGGCATCACCAGCAGAAGGGTAGCTCTTAAAGATACCCATCACACCGCACAAAACGGTTAACACAAACAAAGGATTATGCCTGCTTTTCCCGTGTAAGCATTAGGTAAAATGTTCATCGTCATTGTTCAACTAACTTGCCTTAATTTAATGCAGAGTGGTGCGACAAAGATGAATGCATGGAATTGGAAGGTAATCATGAAAAAGGATCGGAACTGCTCAAACATCTCAATGAAAAAGTACCAGAACATCCCCACATTCGGCGTCAAGTCTCTCAAAAAGATACTACCCATCATTGGCCATTAGATCATCCACGTCTCCGCAGCAAACCATTTCAAAATCACCAACTTACATAACACCGTATGTGGCATTGATAAAATCCCATGATCCCACCAAGCACCATGATAATCCAAGCAGCGCAAGCAGCCAGCCGATATAGGTGCTCACAGTAATCCACATTGACTAATAATTTATAAATCAGCATCCCAATACGTAACAATAGTGTCCATTAACTTACAGTGGAAGGATGTCGCAACATAATGATCAACGGTGGTAAAAGCATTAATGGGTAAAAACTGAGATAGGAGGCCAATGCTGCCCAGAACATGGCCATCTTTGGTCGATCTTAAAAAAACCAGAGGATCAGATATTGCCTTCAAAGTGATCATTGTTACACTTACACATCATGGCCCAGAAAATCGCCATGACAATGCTTAGATTGGTGAACAGAATGGTTGATTTGGATACGCAGGATAAGATTGTCAGCGGATTGAAGAGATACAGGTATACAACAGTTGAAGGTTGAAGACCTGACAGTTTCTCCTCTACTTTCAACTTTGGTTGTTCAGCGTATCGCCCTTGTTTCATTATGGCAATTTTTCCCAGACAGTGAGCGATGATCATATCCACCATGCTGTACAATGCTGGTATCACAAACGAGGGCAAAGTGCGTAATATCGAAAACAAGCCTAGCAGGAGCGGCATCTACCGTCAAACCCAGTGAGCTTTACGGCCGATAACCATCGATTCCGAGACTGGTCGTTACGCTCACCTGATGGAATAAATCGGCATCGTAAGGTGGAACATTACTTTCATAGAGAAAGACGCCTTCTGCCACTACCGGGAGCATCCGTCAATAGGGTGATGCGCGTTATTTCAAAGGTTCAAGACATACATCGTTTGTAACTCGTCACGGGCGTTGTAAGTTCAACTCGGTCGGCCAGTGTGGTCGCTATGCTAGGTATACTGAACATCGCCAGGCGAATGGCGAGCGCCACGACGTACGCAAAGGCATCGTTTCGAAACCATGCACTCCTCTGCACCATGACAAAGAAACAGAGTCTTGCCGCTGCGAAATGAGACGGAGATAACAAGAAAAGGCACGAGCGCCGCTCCTGCCAATCTTTTGACTGGACAATTTCCGGTTCTCCGGATTTCTGCCACTCCTCCACCGGACAAAAATGCGGTACTTCCACCGAATCTCACAAAACTACCATACTGATCGACAATAATTGACATTGAAAGACCTTTTGTATAAAGTCTTGATTCATCTTGAAGATTATTCTTTTACTTTGAGTATTCAAGTTGATGATAAACTATAGGAATGGTTGCCGTTGATTGTAGCTTTGCAAGATACATTGCTCTCTTTTGGTGGTTTACCAAGTCATGTTTCTTTTCCTACATGTCATTGTGAGTTACATAACACTAACCAGAGAATCCGAAGCAACATTTACACGTACTAGCATCGATATCCAAAGTCCAAAGCGTAAAGCCAGCTCCGTGTCGGTATTCATGGCAGCTTTTTCCAACGTCGCGTCGTCGGCTGCACCTATCCGATCTTCAACAAACTGATGCTGTTCTTTATAATACTGAGCCAAATTTAATGATAATGTTTCGGCAAAGTGTACACAGAACCGTCGATGGCACCATAATGCTTCGTGTCCGGGGAATCTTTTGATAAGGTCGTTCAACCAGACAATGTGGTCTTGAAAATCAAAGGGGAGCGGCGATAATGCTTGTAGAACCCGTTCCAAATGCTGCACGCCTGAATGATCGCTGACGTTCAGTTCGACCCATCTCCGTGCTTGACTAAACTCTGTCTCAAGTAAATGACGATGATGGATTATCGTGGTATCCAGTAACCAATGGCGAAATGTCCATGCATAATAGTTTCGAGGATAAAGCGTTGCGGCCCGCGTGCATAATCCCAACTCTTTACCTACTTCATCCGCATCCATGTATGAATCGGATGCTGTTTCTGTGGCACGAACTGTGTACAGCCATTGCCTGTGATGCAAAAATTAGAATGAAAAGATAAGAAGAACGTGAGGACAGATTGTACCGATGATGCCAGGCAACGGAACTTTTGGAATGCTTGGGAATGGTAAAAACGAGATTCAGGAACACGAGTTCATCCTTTACCGCAACAAGTTTGGAAACTATCAACTGCTTTCTGCCATACAATTTGTTAGCAGTGACATTATAATAACATGAATGGTAGCCCAAGGAAGCTGTTTGTACCTCGTATTCATGGCGGTATAGTTGTCAGGTTTCACCACCGTCATCACTCGCGTGACGATATCGAGCTCCTTCCATTGTGCTGAATGAATAGCATCGGCAATACGTAGTTTTACAAAGCATTTCTGGGCTTCGGCAAGAATAGCTGGAACAGAGAAAATGGGGATCCCGAGTTTAGTATCTACCACCACTAGAGGATAATATTCTGCGCTGGTCTCTGGTAATTCATCGACAGGAGGAACAATGTGTAATAAGCCTAATTCATCGCTGCTCATTCGTCAGGTGTCAGTACACAAAGCATACGCGTGCCAAAGCTTACATATCGTGCGTAGTAAGAACCGTAGCCAACTTGGTATAGATGCTGCTGTCCATGATTTTCAACAAGACGTTTCACTTATTCGACAGACATCAATTTAGTGTTTCGTCAAGTTGGACTATCTTTGATAAAAAATTTCGATGACAGGAAACTCAAGTCTTAATTGTCACGTAGCATGAACCAAGGCGCACAGTCCATCGTTTTATGCAGCACTTGTTGTCGATCATGAGACAGTTCCTTTTCTTCTTGTAAATATACTATATTACGGTAATAAATTAAATTTCAGCAAACTATAATACAATGCTACAGTAATAAAAAATCGACAGTGGCAAAAATATTGGCAATGCCGAGGGTATTTTGTACAGAATGCTTTCCAATTATTTTGTTACTTGATCCTTGATAAAGTGCATGAATCGTTCGCCGTACTGAACAGGATGAACAGCTGATATACCGTCCTATCATCTGGTTGAGTACTTTATCGCTCTCTTCAACCGTGATCTGATATCACTGTTTCTTACCTTGTCTTGGGTCATACTCTTCCAGACATGTTCTAATTTCTTTACGTAGTTGTACGGTGTCAGAATGTCAATCACCCCCATAAAATAGATCGTATCCGTCTCTTCGTTGGCTTCATTTGTTGAATGAAAACCGCCATCTTCAGAGTAAAAGATGCAGTAACGGCGTCTGTACAAATCGGCACAAAATGATTCAGTTTATATCAATTCATAGCGCGACAGCTTGCTTTTTACTTACTCTTCGGAAGGACTGTTGGGAAGGTCGGAGGCGGTCATGGATACCGGACTGGCATATTTGAGCGCTTTACGTACCATCTCGGCTTTGCTCTCATGTCTACTGTGACGCGATAATTGACGATGTAACTCGGGACTATTGTTAGGCTGCTCATCCTTTGTGTTAATAGTGCCATGTTGCATCACCATGATTTATTTTCTTGTCCTACCTTGACCATTTGCAGGTTGTGGTCTCGGAGATGATCCCGATTCCCGCGCTCAGTATCATGCATCCCAATCAATAAGCTGTAATCCATGATATTCAAACGCTTCAAAAGCTATGAAACGCAGGGTGAATATGGTACACATGATGTTAGTAACAATCTAATGACACTCTACCTCTACGTCTCGTTCCAACTGCATGACCAGCAGTGACCGTTTCCTTGATCCGAGTTCCAGTTTGGCTTTGTCTTGAACCCAGTTCTTTTCCTTCCTTACGGTGCCCGGATTTTTCTCGATTTCTTCATCAGGAGTCCATCGACCCACGGTGGAACCTTTCAGATCAAACACTCTGTGAATATCCATGTTCCCTGGAAACACATTGCTCATGACGATGAAATGAATTTTTCGTCCGTGAGGCAACTTGATGCGGTGAAGACCGTAGAATCGACAGAGGAGGGTATTCGGATTTTGACACACATGCTGCATGATAATACCGTTTAGACATGTAACGACAGCCAACTGGATGAACCATGCTTACCTCATAATAATCCTTCAGTACTTTGCGCATGAATTTATGCTCTGTATGACGGATGGTTTTGATGATGAAGCGGTAATCACGGGAATAGTAAAAGAAGCTTCCACTTTTACCCGACGAATTGCATTCTGACAGGATGTACTTGTGGGTCAAGGACATCTTGAGAGCAGACGGGATGAGTCTTCGTCGCGTGATAAGGACGATGATGATGCAGGTTTTCTTACCATGTAATCTGCTGGGTCGATATGGAACTTTTCACGTAGGTAACGAAACACCCATGGCGCATAATCCTTAAACTTGAAATCGTACTTGACGCCCGGTGTCAGCTCGTTGCCAGTGCTACCCATCCCTCCCGTTTAGTTACTCCATCATTACAAATCCACAATCTGTTGAAAAAACCTACACGTCGAATACAAGTTTATGTGCTGCCTTGAAATCTTCCTCTGTCAAGTCACGCTTGATTTTGGCAGATACACGACCCACCTAGAGATCCACAGATCAGCTTTTCGATCCTCTAATGTGAAAAACATGTAGATCACTTACTGCTATCCGAATACCGGTCAACATATCGTACCTATGTAATCGGTATTCAGTATGCCATTATATCATTTTGGATGCCAAGAAAATCCTTTTCGGGACTAAAACTCACATTAATTGATAATTCCGATGGCCCTCGGCGACGCGGGTACCATAAACCACACGTTCATCATCGTCGTCATCGGTATCGCAGGTCATTTTACGTCGAGAAGCCCTTCGTGCTGCGCGACGCGACGTTATTTCTGCCTCCAGAGCGGCTTGTTCTTCTAAATTGAGGTCACCCAAGTCGATGGCCGTCTTTTGCTGAGAATGTCTGGATGATATACTGGAAGGCGAAGGTCTGTGCACTGAATGCGAAGCTCTATTGGAGTAGGGGATATCAATCGGAGGCACCGAGCGCTTCCTTGACAACTTGCTATCCTTGAATGAAGAGTTGGGGTAAGATCTGCCACTGGTGTTGGCGTTTTCTTCGTCTGGTTGATCGGCAAGTGACAATGGATGCGCAGCCGAGGGCCTTGCCATATTTCTCGGTTTGTTGTTAGTATCACTGACAATTTGTCGATGGGATGTAGCGGAATGGTGTGATTCAACACTTGGACGAGGACGTTTCGAGTGGACAGTGTCTATTGTGTAAGCGTCTGAAGCTTCGGTTGGAGAACTAAAACGAGATGAGACACTGTGCGGTCGTCCTGTAGCTGTGTATGAATCATATGTATCCGGTGATTTGGATAGCTTGGTAACGTTCATATCTGTTCGAGGGGAATGACAAGGTGAAATGGCAGACATGGCGTGACAAGGATCATTGAAAAGGAAACGCAAACGAACCCTAAAACTGACAGGCCCGAAAATCTTTTGTCGGCGAATCAAAAAAATTCATTACAATGATGCTCAGTGCGTCGGTTTGACGTCGGTGCGATCCAACTACGTGTCACAAACTCTCACATTGTATTTCCAATGAAGAATCTGCTGCCTTAATCCAGTTGTCTCTGTATCTAATACCCATGATCAATTTGCTTTCTACTGTATTAAATAAAGTATTCGTATTTTTTCTTTTTTCTTTCGTCATGGCTGTCGGAACATTTGGACGAATTTAAGCACAGTGACAAAGGCGGGGGATCAGCACCATCTCTCTCCATCGGCTGAGTTATTCACCGCACTGGCGTCAATTGGTTGGCATATCTTTGGAAACTATCGAAAATAGTAGCAGCTGAACAGCCGTGGACTTGTTAATCACTTTCTAATCATGTCGTTCTAAGCAAAAAAGCTTATGTACATCTGCAAGACCGATTTTATTCGGCGTAAAATGTGAGCGGCTTATTTTTTTTTACCAAATTGCCCGTGATAGGGAACCGTATACGATGCCTAGACCGATACAGATACTCCTGTTCCCGCATGTACGGATGTTGGTCATGCTTAGGTCACTCAATAACGGTAGTAAATGGTGCAAAACCTATCGTAAGTCAGTAGATGATGATCCCATTGATGGTAGAATTTTTGATGATAGAATATATATCATGAAGAGCACTTGTGAGACACCATTTGTGGCTTCACAGGGTCATGCATTGATGGGCTGCAATATGTCACGTGGGTGATAACGACAGGTTGGGAAACCATGGCGAAGTGCACCAGCACACTCATTGGCTGCTCGAGGAACACTCCCCAAAAAGTGCAATATGATAGAAACAAGTGTCAAGTGAAAAGGGAAAATAACCCCGTGATATGTCACGATGGTTACTATGAGTTGCTCCTTATAACAACGTTTCTGAGTTTTTTTTTTCTTTCTTCTTTCCCTTCTTTATTATCATTGTTCAAGTGCAACAAATATTTGTACGGCTGTTTCTGAGTTTGTTTATTGTTCTTTTTGTTTCTGATATTTTTTTCGAGTCAAAGATGATGGAAAGAGACAGTGCCGGGTTTTTCTTTGTCGACGCACTCTCGCTGTGTCAAACTTCTGGCAGACCATACCATTTGGAGAAACGATTTTTGCACAACGTGAATTATCAAACTACCACCACCACTTTGCAAGCGGCGGAGATCAAAAGACAAGCGTTTCTGGAAGCTCGACGTCAAAAACTCAATCAAAAGTTTCTTCAAGTGACACGAGTCGTCAAGGAAAATCAAGCCCGCAAAGAGAATCGTCATTTACTGTTTCTTCGATCGCTGGAGCTGGCCGAATCAAAACGCAACCATCACCTCGAACAAAGAAGATCAGCCAGTAAAAAATCAGTTGAGCGAGCCAAAATCATTGCTCTTCAGCACCACCGAAAATATCAAGCTGAACGAGGTAATTAGATTTTACGTTAACCCCATCACTTTATTTAATACCTCTTCTAAATAGAGCAACTACGAAGACATCTAGAAGAACGTTTGGAAAAGACCAATACTCGTCGTCTTCACTTATTGAAGCTTCCCAAATCAAGCTTACTAAAGACACACAAAATGCGGGAGAAGGAGGAGACCAAGACCATGTCGAAAACCTCCACAACCACCGTTCCGTCACCTGAGAAGCAGAGAAAGCAATCATGGTTGACCTTACTCCAAGCGTTTCGTGACCTTGGACTACCCAATCCACTGCACCGAGATACTTGGCAAGAATTTGGTCCACTGGGAGATTTGCTGAGAAAGCCCCAAGTGATTATTATCACCTCCAAGATTTTGAACGTCGCTTTACGCAAAACAGATAAAGAATGCAGCAGAAAGCGTGCACGTGTCCTTCTGACCGCCTATATGATCCTCATGTGCCCTGCTGAAGTACTGCAGGACGCAGAGGGTGCACAAGAACAGGTGAGTGGGTCGAATCCGCAAATGGAAATTTTGAAAAAAAAAAATTCATGCAAGCTTACGTCTTAAAACGCTTTGTTTCTATTTTTGGTGACAGCAACTGCGAACGGTTGCTAAGGAAACGCTGGAAAATTTTGAATCTTGGCTTCAACTTCACGATGATTCCGCTGGCTTGACTGCCAAACGATCTTTTCAGGACAGTTGGAGAAATTTTTACCAACAGTTTGAAGCCTGGCGAACCAAAGATCACGATGCCCTGGTCAACAATGTGTTTGATTATTGCATTGAACTGTTGCAACTGAAAACCCTTTTAGCAGAGAACGATGATCCATCTCCGATGATGCAGGTGGAGCAGCAATTGAGCGAAGTGAAATCACGTTTGCGACAGATTGGTGGCCAAAGCGCACTGGACCGATTAGCAGTTGCTGAACAGAATCTTGATCAGGGATCGGTATCGGAAGATGGGCCATCATCAACACCGCGTTCCCCGGATAAAATTGATAAAACCGTCAACCCTGAGGAGTTCACCAAATTACTGTCAAGCTATGCACCGTACATGTCCTCTGCCATTACCAATGAGCAACTGGTCCACGAGCTGATACTGGATCCTGAATTCAAACTGCAAAAGTATCGGCCACGCTCCGATCTGGAGGATCGCGTGAAAACAATGGCAACAAAAGCGTTTTTCGATAAAATAGCTGAAGAATACGACCGGGGTGATTGGCAAACGAGTATAGCACCATTATTGCAAGATGTCCGAGAGGTAAAAAGTCTGGGAGCATCGGAGCCCGATCGTATCACGATAGAGAAAAAAGTAAGCTAACAGAATGTACAGCAACTTGTAGCGCTCGTGCGCCCAGGAACAGCCGTTCACTCCAGTATTTGCGAAACATTAGACATCAATTTACTGGAGCAGCAGTCGAGCAAGAATATTTTTGACATTGACAAGACATTGACCTATATTGGCACCATCATGAGCCACATCTGTGCTCCTGTGCGCGATGAGGTGATTCATGAACTGCCTCATTTAGAAACCATGGATCGTTTGCACCGGATCTTGGAGATCCTGGAAGACATGACTCTCGACCTGGCCAACTACCGGTTGCGTGCCCTCCGTCCTCACTTGATGCCCATTGCCGTCGAGTATGAACAGTCAAAGTTTGCCGAAAAAATGGGCAAGGGAGATTTACCAAACACAACTCAATGGATCGCAGAAAGTTTCAAGCGTTTGTACGATGCTGCAGCTGGAAGAGACCCGGAAGGCATTTTGCCGCCAAAACAATGCAATCCATCTTTGGACGATACATTTGAAGAAGCTATGATATCATTGATCATGTCACCAGACCTGATCACCGTGGATACTTGCCCCGAAACACTCGTCATGGATAGGCAGCGATTATTGGATTATCAGAACCAGGCCCAAGCGGTCACCATGGTAGCTGCGCTGTTGATGCTCGCCAAAAACGTCAATACATCCAAATCCGCCGAATTGCACTCTCTTTCGGACAAGCTCTTTTTGCTTTTGGAAGATCATAGTACGACCGTCGACCATCTTGCGGCAGAAATTGACGCCGCCGTTGCTGTACGAGATGAATCCCGGCTTATGATGCGATCGATGGTGGACAAGACATTGTCGCACAGTGACAGCTTATATTCGCTCCTGTCACGTCGTGTTGGATCCGTACTCAAATCCTATATTCATTCTTCCGGAGAATTCGTCACACCGGCTATCCTGACCAGCTATGGTTTAGAATATGTAGACAAACCATTGAAAAGCCTATGTCGCAGTGTACTGGCACTCGTCCTTCATCATCGTCAGGTGTACAACACTTATTATAGACAAATCATACGTAATATCTCTGTAGGTTCATAAATAGCTCCAACATTCACGAAATAAAGTAATCAACAAGAGAAAAAAAGTAGCTGAGCGAGTATTATATAATGCTATACACGCTTGGCATATTAAAAGTTCGCGTGTTTGATTCTCCTAACAGAAAAAGAAAAAAAGGAGGGAACCACAGAAAAAAGGCACCCATTGGAAGGCATTGAAAGAATCGTGTAGACCGTTGTTCAAAAAGCGCAGAGTTACATGGTGCAGCTGCGTGTTACCGTCAGTTTCATCCAACACACCTACCGTCGCTGCGAATTCTGGTACGAAAAGCATGGTAATTCCTTCCCGATATTTACCCATATCTAAATTCTGATACAGAGCACATGTTCAAAAGTGTATCATGAGGAGGACTTGAACAAAAATGCGATGGAACGATAGAAGTGAAACATTGCTTGAGAAATCCAAAGTCTGAGGAAAATTCTGAAGCGCCAGTAAAAAAGTTTGGTGGACGGAAATGGAGGACGGTGTTTTTGCTTAGAAACAAACATCTGGTATTCCGAAAAAGAGAATAAACTCGCGCCTCATGAAACACGATTTGTTCTTTTATTACGGGTTTCTTTTATCTTTTCTTGCTGTGCACGATGGCTCTCCCAAACCAAATCATTGTGGTGGGAGGTGGACTTTCAGGCTTGGCCGCAGCTCATACCGTTGTAGAACAGGGTGGCAATGTCTTGTTGCTGGATAAAAACCCATTTTTCGGGTAGGTCTGATATAATATGTAACTATGTGTTCGGCTGATAACTCATAATGGGGAAACAACAGAGGCAATTCAACAAAAGCAACATCAGGTATCAACGGCGCCTTGACGCGTACTCAAATAGCTGCTGGTATCAAAGATTCAGTGGAGCAATTTTATGAAGACACCATCAAATCGGCGCGTGACCTTGCACGGCCTGATCTCATCTCGGTACTGACTGGACACTCGGCTTCAGCGGTCCATTGGCTTCAAGAGCAATTCAAACTGGACCTCTCACTTGTGTCCCGCTTAGGTGGCCACTCCATGCCGCGCACCCACCGTGGCAAAGAGCAATTCCCCGGTATGACAATTACATATGCGTTGATGGAAGAACTGGAGGATTTAGCAAAAAAGCAGCCTTCGCGCGTAAGAATCATCAAGAAAGCACGCGTTGAACACTTGATCCAAGGCGGCAAGGGTGACATTGTAGGCGTCGAATATCGTTTGGTAGGCAAGGGTAAAAAGCTGGAGGATAAAGTACACAAGGAATACGGTCCGGTGATCCTTGCTACAGGAGGTTACGCTGCTGACTTCGGATCCAATTCCTTGCTCCAAAAGTATCGACCGGAATTTTTTGATCTGTAAGGGAACCGATGTTTGTACCGTGGCTGAAGCCGGCCAATGACTCAACTTTATGCACTGAGTTAGGTCCACAACCAACGGCGATCACTGCACGGGGGACGGTATCAAAATGGCGGATGCTATAGGTGCCAATACCATCGACCTCGAAAAGGTTCAGGTGCATCCCACAGGCTTGGTTGATCCGGAAGATCCGGACAGCAAGGTCAAGTTCCTAGCGGCCGAAGCACTACGTGGCTGCGGCGGCCTACTTTTGAATGCAGACGGTGAGCGATTTTGCGATGAACTAGGGCATCGCGATTATGTTACAGGTGAGATGTGGAAGACCAAATTTCCAATCCGTCTGGTCCTTGGTACAGCCGCATCAAAAGAAATCGAATGGCATTGTCGCCATTATGCTGGCCGTGGTCTCATGAAAAAATTCGAAAATGGTGAAGCTCTGGCCAAAGAAATGGGTATTCCTGCAGCCAAGTTGAAAGAGACATTCGAGACACACAAACGCATTGCCGAAGGCAAGATGAAAGATCCTTGGGGTAAGCGCTTCTTTTCCAACGTGCCAACGATGAGCGATCAATTCTACGTGGCATTGATGCAACCTGTTTTGCACTACACAATGGTAAGCTTACTCGTACCAAACACTGTAAATGCTTTTCCCACTAACGAAAGCACTCTTAGGGCGGTGTTGAAATCAACACCGAGGCTGAGATCAAGGGAAGAGACGGCAAGCCAATTCGTGGATTATTTGCAGCAGGGGAAATGTGTGGTGGTGTTCATGGCGCCAACCGTCTTGGTGGTTCCTCGCTACTTGGGTGTGTCGTCTTTGGTCGCGTCGCTGGTCGCTCAGCTTCGCGTTACCAATTTCAGCACCTCTTGGCCGGTCAGTCGAATGGTGCCACTGTAGGAGAACAGCGTTTATCCGCCATCACCCGTCACCTTACCGGTGGAAACAACTTTGGATTGAATTTGACAGTAACGCAAAAAGATCCCAATCGAGTATCACTGGAAATTGCATGGCCTGGTGCCAATGCGCGTTCGGATCAACAAGAACCCACTGCTGCCTCCACTGCTGCCTCCACTCATCCTGCTGGCAACGGACAAACGAGCGCGAATACAGAAGCCCCGAAAGAAAAAGAAGGAGAAAGAAAGCCGCAAACCTACGGAAAGGACGAAGTGGCCAAACATAACAAAGCGGATGACTGCTGGGTCGTGGTGAACGGAAAAGTTTTGGACGTGACGAATTTTTTGGATGAACATCCTGGTGGGAAAAAAGCCATTCTTCTCTACGCGGGTCGGGATGCTTCAGAGGAATTCAACATGTTGCATAAACCAGATGTCGTGGAGAAATATGCGCCAGAATCTATTATTGGCACTTATAAAAAAGAATAATGAAAATGCGATTTTTTTTTCTTGGTTGTGAAAATAAATAATGCTTTGTTTCTACAACTTCAAAAAGGGAATATAAAATGCTGACATATATAATACACGGTAAACCAAACGAATCCTAAATGACAACAAAAAAAGTGAAATAATAAGAAACAGAAAAAAAAGCTGAGCAAAGCCAATGCGACCCAAGTGACAAGCTTATTCAACAATGGTTAATGACGGAGGGTTCAAAAGAGTGACCCCTTTCTTGTTGTCACAATCGAAATTCCACTCCTTCCAATGATTGCCCTTGTTGTGGCACGGGTAGCACAATCCGCATACGTGAGTTTGAAATCCATGGCACATGCGTCGACCTTTTTGTAAATTTTCAATCATGTCGTACATGGTGCCACCAATGGCGTTGGGATCACCAAAATCACCAAAATGCTTCGCAATCATATCCTCTTCACACGCGTTGATCTGTTGTATCCGGCGATCATGAATAGGTAAGATATTATACGCGAATAACCAAATCCCCAAATTTTGATCTTCGTTTCGAACAAACATGCGCGGTCCACCGGCGCCGGCAATGAGATGGATCACATCGCGGGAAAGGATGTAAAGAGCACCAGCCGTGTAAGGAGGGAAAATGGGAAGAGGATATTCGAGTTCCGCATTTTTGTTGTCCTCACTACGAATAGGTGGAATATTCCTAAAATGAACGATAATAAAAGAAATTCGTGGTGAGTTTCTCCAAATGTCACCTCATGGTAGGGCCATTCTTCCTTACCAATACGCCAATCCACGCCAGTACCGTGTCTTGCGTCCCAGTTGTTGCAGTTCCTTGCTGATCGTGTCCCAGCGTACAAAGATATCATCGTCCGTCTTGATAAAATAATCAAAGTCGTACTGGTCGGCCCACACCATGGTGCGGTACACCTTTTTGCTCAGGTCATTGTATAAATCGGACGAATCCAGGATCAAGATATCACCATATTTTTCTCGTTCTTTGGCAATCTTTGGTCCCATAGCGGCTTTCACGGCCTCGGATGGTGGTTCACCGAGAATAAAGCGGTAAAAGAAGGACATCTTGGCATTATCGGCTGGCTGAAGTTTCAATGTCGTATCACGGAACGTTTTACGCTTCTCCAAACTCTTGGGAGTCCAAGCCGATAAAACAAACACCATCACGCGAACGTCGGCCTCTGCCAAATCGGGGTGTTTGGGAGCCGCAGGAAGTTGTGATCGCATTTCCAGCAAATCGATGGATCGAGATCGAAGGGTGCTGACCTGATACAGACTGGCGAACATGGTGCAAAATATGACAATCGACAAAGGAAGGACAAGAATTCGAACCACGGTGGATTTATGATTGATGCGCGGCATTTCGTGGGACGATTCTCGGTGATATTTAGGCGAAGAGGCTAACAAGATCTTCAAAACATTGGAGACCAAAAGGACGAAACAAATCGTCATCCATTTCCAGATGGGTTGATCCGCACCATAGTACGAGCTGATGAAAGCGGAAATCGACCAGTTAATAACGATCAGTGTCACCAGACGAACGATGGCATTATTAAGCTCATAGTGATACAGCCACCGACGAAGCATACTGGTTGTAAGGATCCAACTCCAGTAGCCAGCTAATAAGCACTGAGGGGGAAAAGCAGCTCGAAATTAGACAAGGTGCGGCATGGCGGGAAAAGGGCTCACGATACATACCCACAGCGCTGCTACACAACAGATGAGAGGTGTGCTTTTCGTTTCAAAAATGCCCGTGTCATCGTAAGGTGGCTGAGTGTATGCGCGCGATATGTTACGAAAGAAGCCTAATCCCGCTGGAATTAAACTCAATAACCGTAAAATGATGATGGGCAAATGAAAACGTCGGGGAACATTGAGAGAAGAGAGCGACAAAGTTCCCTGTCGGAAGGATGGGAGACCGTGTGACTACAATATGGGTATATCAATGCTAAATGTCCATTGTTAAAAGCATGAGTGAAGCTTCCTTACCATGGACATGGCATGCAGCTGTCAGTTGGAAAGTCACCAATCTCAGTGAAGATGAAAATGAAAGGATTTGAAAGGGTTGGTCAAAAAAACAAGGAAAAAGGGAAGAAAAAAAAAATACAGCCATTGAGTGGTCCAAAAGAGGCGGAATTTGAACCACTCATTGTCCGCGCTCAGCGATTAACAAAAAACATCCACGCTTCACTGATTTTCCATGCTTCCTGTTATATCACTGCAAACATCAAAATTGTATGATATGAAATGAAATGGATGTGTCATATATGTATGTGCATGTTGTATGGAAAGAAAAAATGAAAGAGAAATAGGTTTTAGAACTAACAAATGCCGATTGCATCCTGCCTACATTGGACGATTTTTCGCTGCTTGCGCACGCACTCGTCGTTCATACTCCTTTTTATCCTTTCTGTAATGTAGAGAAAAGAGTTAGTATGAGCAGCCCAATTACACAACCGGATCCCACCAATCAACCCACCTAAATAACATGTACGCGTCTTGCTGAGCGGGAGATTCGGGATTGGGATCGTTCAAAAGATCCTGAATGCCGAGCAAGATCTGACCGCATCGTATTTGTTAGTTAGCGCCGCCAAATGGGATAATATTAGAAGTATTAACGTCTTACCTGCTTTACCGTAATAGCTGGTTTCCAACCTTCATCTTCGTTCAAAATGGATAAGCACACAGTACCCGAAGGATACACATTAGGATGGAATAACGGAGGATCAAATTTGCCTACAATATGGTTAAGACACGGATAAATCATCATGGGGTTGTTTGAGTTTACAGGACATACATTTGGGTGGTTTGCTGGGATAATCTACTCATGTTGATTAGCATGCGTATTGGAACAGTAATTCATGTCGTTCCTTACCTTCAGGAAATAGCAGAATGACTTTGTATACAGCGTTTTCCCACGGCGTCTATTTGCAACAGGTGAATCAACTATCTCGCACCCTCTGTAATATAACACATACGCTATCTTTGCCTGGAATACCGCAGGTCCATGTCATTAGATCCAATGAATTGTCTTCATTCTTGCCCGGACGTGCCCAGAAACCCTATTGCAACCATCGTTAATGGAATGTAAAAAAGAAAGCAGTGGGAAAAGAAAAAAGGAAATATTTGCGTACGTGAGGATGGTCTTTCCTCCATTGCTTTCTTTCTTCCATCAATCGTCCACGTGCGATGCCCGAACTCATGATCAATTATTTTATAAAGGAACAAAAAATTCTGGATAGTTAACGGCAGCCTTTATTTTTTATTGCTTTGATGACAGTGACGGCACTGTAGGCAAAAACCATTTTTTATTGGTCGATCTTCACCTTCTGGAAATTTTCCAAGCAAGCAGTCAATCCACATCGCCCTTTGAGCCTATTTGAATTCAATTGACCAAGACCACAGAAACAAAAACTTCAAGGGCATTATAAATAGCATTCAGACATTCCTCTTTTAAATACAGTTACGCTCCTCAAGTATTTGCGTAAACGAGACCATGAACATACAAAGGTGAAAGATCTTTTTTCCCAACGCATGGATGACAGATTCAAAAAAGGTGTTGTAAATAAGAGAAATCGATCCGCTCATGATTGCCAAGACTATCAGACTACCTAGTGGAACGTTGCTGCTACGCAAAATCACCAAAGTTTAGTCGGAAGTTGCGCTCGGATATTCTCAGTGCCGCAAGATGAGATGGATGGTTCAACAAACCACCGACGTGTGAGCACGGGGATACAGGGATTGAGATCCGATAACTTGTGAAAATTAAAATTCTAAATCGATGAGATTATGTTACTATTTACCTGTAACAATCCACGATAATACGTTGATATTCAGCTTCTATGAGCTATTGATAGAATACAGGACGACTTGAACAAAGTATATGTATATTACTTGTTTACATTGTCATTGCTAAAGGAAAACAAAGAGTTCATTCAAATTGATTGGGCATGAAAAAAAGAAATGCTGTGCGCCAAAAAAAAAAAAATTCATGACGTCAAAAAAGCATGTGATTATTATAATCGTTGTCATTGTCTCGGTTTTTGTTGTTCTCGTACTCGTCGTTCTTTTTCCATATCTTTACTATATCTTAATCTCTGCTCACTCCCAATACCTCCAACGGGACAATGGATTACGTGGGGAAGCTGAGTACTCTCTTTACCTCGGTACAGAGTTTCTACAACGAAATCAACCCGGCCACGCTGTCCGGCGCCATCGATATTGTCGTTGTCGAACAACCGGATGGCGATCTCGCTTGTTCACCATTCCATGTGCGATTCGGGAAATTGTCCCTTTTAATGCCGCAGGAAAAGAAGGTGAGCGAGCTACCGTGATAAAACTACCGCGAACCACGAAAATAGACAATATTATATTTTGCGTTCATGGCAATGTGGCAGCAAGGACTCCAGTGATGGCTATTATGCACAACGAATCTATATTACTGAATCTGACCTGGAGGTGTTTCGCTTTTTATTATTTAGGTCCAAATCAAGGTCAATGGTGAACTTGTCCCCTACTTGATGAAAGTGGGTGAAGCAGGTGAATCCTTCTTCGTATTTGAAACGGAACATGAAGTACCCGAAGAGTTTCAAACTTCGCCCATCGTGGGTGCCATGTCTGAAAATAAAGCCGATGAGGTATAGCCTAAACTAACTAGCGACGACTTCTTTGGTCTAATATGATGAATCGTTTTGCAATTGCACAGGAACCTCCTTACCTCGATATTGGCGAATCGAAAGAACACCCGAAAGGTAGTACGACAAAGGAGACGCTGGTGACCATTGCTTTTTGACTGATATTCTTGGAATAACATTCTCAGATACGGCTCGGCAGAATGCAGATGCGCCAGCGGACAATTTCGATGACGAAGAACCTACGAACAAAGTCGACAAGTTATGTTTACCTGCGGAATTGCAATCGCCGAAAATGATCATTGAGGAACAGATGGACAAGGTGGTGACGAAAATTGATCCTTACAATAAGGATGCTGATTCGGTCCACACGTCCGTGATGAATACAGAAGATACATCGGATGCCATGGAGAAGCTGAAAGATGCTACCGAGTCCTTGTCCTTGCAAGATACGGATTCAGCCATGTCACCGAAAAACGATATATATCCTATGGACGACGGATCTTCCATTTTGGAACGTGTGATTCCCGAAGCGATTACCACCACCACCATTGCCAAAGAGACATTCATTGTCCGACCTGCCAATGGCGATCTTTACAGCACATTGATGGACGTCACCCATACATCCGTGCATCAACGTGGGGATGCGGACAAAAAAGAGAACGAACGATCATCACGGCCCTCGGATTCCACGCACGGTCGCGGTGAGGAATCCATCGTGCTGGATATTGCGGGTTACAAAACGGGAGAAGATCGCTGGGGAAAGAAGCAAGAACCGAAACGCGAGAATAAAGAGCGAGGATTGCAGACCGACATTGAAGCACCGACGATTTTGGGATCGGATACGAGGCATGTGGCATCACCGACAGCGTTGGACGAGGATCCTGTAAAGGACGCGGGGGGTCGCGATGGAAAAGAAGAAGAAGAAGGAGCAGCAACAGACAAGATGGATGACACGGATATTGCGAAAAGCTCGTGGGGTTGGGAAAATGTGCGTCGAAGACTGACGAATGAGTCGTTGGAATTATTGGACGAAGAAGGCAGACATGAGGACAATGCGGATACGGTAGCAGACAGAGAAATCCCAAATTCCGCAGACGAAGAAGGAGCAACCAATACGGTTGATCAAGCACTGTCAGTCTCGGTGGGGGACAAAGAAAATAAGGTTCAAATGAAACAAGGAGCAACGTATCGGATCGAGATGAGTCTCTGCGGTCTTTCTTCGTTTGGCGCAGACGAGAACGAGAACGCCACAAAGTTCACCGAACATCAAATGACTTACGACAAGTTCATGCATAACCCGAATCTTTTGAACGACCCTCGACTTGTGTTTCGGTACGAAAACCGGTATTATGCGGCAGGGCGTACCGGTCCGTTGTTTACGTCGCTCTTGTTGTTCCGCAAGCCATTGGAAGATGTGAGTCGCCCGATGGAAGGCACCGATGCGTCGTCCAAGGTATCCGACAGTCGCGAATCGTACTTTTTCGGTAAAGGCTGGCGTCAGTGGTTAAGTCGATCCAGTGTGGCTGCACCCAGTCAATCCTCCTCGGACGAGAATGATTCCACCGCCACCTCAGATACACCTGCCACCGCCAAGGAGGAAAGTGCCAAGGGCGAGACAACGACCTTTACCACCACGACGATGACTACTTCTGTCGGCTGGTCCGCAGAACATAAACACCCTGGAGAGGAAGAAGCTCAACCACTGCAAAATGTACGCAGAAACTTTGCGAAAACGTTGCGTCTCACCTCTGAACAACTGAAAAGCTTAAATCTGAACAAAGGAGTCAACACCATTTCCTTTTCTGTCACATCTGCGTATCAGGGCACCGCCACCTGTTCGGCCAAGATTTTTTATTGGAACTACGATATCCAGATCGTCATTTCAGATATCGATGGAACTATCACCAAATCAGATACCCTGGGGCATGTGTTTACCATGATTGGTAAAGACTGGACTCATCCTGGTGTAGCCAAACTGTATACGGATATTCACAACAACGGATATCAGATTCTGTACCTGACGAGTCGCGCTATCGGACAAGCCGATTACACTCGCGATTATCTGAAGAAAGTGGAACAGAACAAATACCAGCTACCGGACGGACCGGTCATCATGTCGCCCGATCGACTGTTCACATCGCTTCATCGTGAGGTGATTATGCGAAAACCAGAGTTGTTCAAAATGGCCTGTCTTCGTGACGTACAACGATTGTTCGGTGGCCGAGATCCATTTTATGCGGGATTCGGTAACCGTATCACGGATGCTATGTCTTATCGCAGTGTGTCTGTCCCAGCGTCTCGTATATTCACGATCGATTCCAATGGCGATGTCAAACTGGAACTCTTGACGGGCTTCAAGTCATCTTATATCCATCTCAACGATCTCGTTGACCAAATTTTCCCTCCCATCAACAAGGCCATCGATGAGCAATACAATGACTGGAATTATTGGAAAGCGCCCATTGCCACGGTTGATTTACCTGAATTAGAATCTGAGCCTACCCCCACCTCTCCGAAACCCAAACCTATCATACCTGATCCATCGGCGCTTCCTGCCGAATCGGTGGCCGCTGCCGCTGATCGACCGCATCGCAGCATTTTGCGTAGTTTCACAAGGTCCTCAACAACAGATACTGGCGCCAAAAAACCAGTGGCCAAGATCCAATCCTCTTCAAGCTCAAGCACCATTCACAGCTTCAGCAGCGGACGTGACAGCCCTAAAAGTGAACATTCGTTTGAACGGTCAGATACAAAGGAGTCAAGTGGCGATTCGAAATCCACAGCTGCGCATGAGAAAACAGAAGAGACTGAAACTTATTCCGCGCCTCCTTCAGCCCCTACTTCACGATCTTCCTCATCCAGTATTATGAATAAGGTGATTTCAGGCAGTTTTGGCGGTGTGCGTAGTATGCTTTCTCGCTCTTCCGTCTCATCAGCCGATGCTTATCCCATTGCTCCCTCGACCGCCGAGTCATCTACCGAATCAAAGGAGAGTCAAACTACTGAGGACGATGATCTGCTAGGTCTAGATGATGATATAGACGATGAGATTGACATGGACAATATTCCATTCATTTAATGCATAGTTTCTCGCCGGCTTTTTTTTTATTTCGTTGTTCCTTTTTAGCATTTTTTGATCCTTGGTTTTTAAACTGTTTCTATACTACTACTTTACTGTAACGTACGATTGCACTTTTTTTATGCGAATTTGTAATTTTATCCATCTGTTTTCAAATAATGACATCCCAAGTTCAGCAAGTTGTTCACAAGTGTTCACAATAGTTGAAAGAGATGCCAAGTCAGATGAACTGGTGAATGGTTTTCGGCACGATGACCCACGCGTGAACGTGATTGGTGGGATTTTAACTTCCACATGCATTACGTGCCGTCCTTTTCCCTAATTCTTTTTTTTCTTCCCCCAACATTTGAGAATGCATATCAAAAAATGGCAGAACGCCAAGACTTTGTATTTTTTGCATTGTTCAGTTGAACTCGATGCACTCAACAATTCAGAAATAAGAAAATAGACAAAACTTCTTGGCAGTTGTTTAGAGACAGATGTTTAATAACAATAAAAAAAATGATTTCGCGTATATACAAAGAATGCGGTAATCTGAGCATTATTTACTCGTCGAAAACCGTGTTAAATGTAGGGCTAAAAGAGTCTACAGTGTGAATGGAATCGTGGTCAGACAGCGAGCGGTGACTACCATCATGGTGTGATTGATGCAAGAGCGATTGGTTTTCATTGTTATAAAGAGCATGCATGGCATGGTGATGGTCATGGTCTTCCGTTGCTTGACTTAAGGAAATATTGGCCCCAGGAGTGGAAGGAATAGCAGAGTACGACCGGCTTAAGCCACGACAAGCAATAGCCATCGAAGGGACACGACGCGAAATACAAGAAGCGATGAATACCATGGTAACGAAATAACGATGTGAAAAAGAAAATATATATAACACTTTTGAGAAGAGGATGATCTGATCTCAATTTATACTCTGTTGGCGTCTGGATTTTTTTTGAGAATATCAAACTTGCTCGTTCATCCCCATCCCTATTCCCTCCCCCCCATTAGTTCCTACATCCTCGGATAAACAACCAAATAAAAAATAAAAATCGCCCAAAATATTGGAACAAAGCAGAGAATTGAAACCAAACTCCTTATCGGGAGTTTTTGTATCGCAAATATTCCATTGAATGAACAGGACCACGTACAGGCGTCACATTCACAGGTGGAGCTGCAAACCTAAAAAAGGGAACAAGGAGATCAGTCACCTTTCCTCTTACAACAAACAAAGCGCAAAAAGCTTAGATGATTTCCATGAACAGTTGATGATACCATAAAATCGGCCCATCCGACTGGCGTTTATAGGCAGCCACTAGAAAAAGTCGATGTGGAAGAGAAAACAAAAAAAGTTCAATATCCGTCCTATTTTCTGTTATTGCGAAATCATTATGCAATACCTTCACTGGGCGGTATTTTATCGCTTGAGAAACCTGGCGAAAAGGCGTTGTGTGGTTGACCGTCCATTGGACTCGCGCTATAGTAGAGTGGGGCAGACGGTACCAAGCCTGGAGAATAAGTCGGCTTTATTCCAAATTGATGAATGTTGTTCATTTGGGCATCACGAATTGGCAACAGGAGAAACGGCGGAAAATTCACCGTTTAGAAATGGGAAAAAGATTAAGACGTCAGAAACACGTCAGTAACAGTCACAATACAGAGAAAATAAAAAGAACAATCGAAACGATCATCATGCAGCTCGCTTACTGTTCAAAATTATTCTATTGCTTCCCATCATGCCTGAATCTGGCGTCAGACAAAAAAGTAAGTCCTGATATGATATCATTCAATTTACCGAGTCCACAGATTGACCGAAATATGTTCTAGGCTCCAAACTGCTTCAGGAAGCCTTGACTGGTGGATCTGACATATCTGGAGGTAAGTCGACATGACTTTTTTGTTAGTTGTTATGACTGATCAACTGATTAACGACTAACTGCTGTCAGAATCCATTCACAAGCTTGCCGAAGATATCGAACAATTTATTTTCGAAGAACATTCTGATAACGATGAACACTATAAGGAATCCATCCGATCCCACGTATTTAACCTCAAAGACGATAAGAATCCGCTCCGCGAACGTGTCCTGAGTGGCGAATTGGACCCTCGCGAATTTGCTCACATGGTACGTATCGTCAAAGACGAATCTGCTTGCTCAGCTATGGGTCAAGCATTGCTCTTTTTTTTCTTTCTTCCTGATGAGTGATGTAACGTGAAATTTTTAGACTTAATGATTAATACATTGTATTTATACCACAGGATACGGCGGCAATGGCTACGAACGAGCGCCGGCGCTCTGATGAACAAATGCGTCGTAGCTCCATCATCGATTCAATGGGAATTGACGACTTGCAACCCCGCCATCGTGATCTCGACAGTGCGGAACCGAGGCACGAATCCTAAAAACGAATTGGCGGAGCCAATAAGGGAACAGGTGGCTTTGTCACCAAGCATTGAACTCTGTTAAAAATCAATCTGCTCTTGTAACATAACCACGATATTGCAATAAAAAAAAGAATAAGACGCTGGAAATATGGGTAAAAAGCAAACAGCTCAGACCTTACTAGAGGCAGATACGTTTTACATTGAGGAAGGATCACAACAACAATATGCTCGAGTCCTAGGACCTCGTGGCAATCATCAGCATGAAGTGCAGTTTGTCAATGGCGAACAGACACTGGTCACGCTTCCACCACGATTCCGCAATTTGGTGTGGGTGAAAAGAGGTAGCTTGATTTACAAACCTATTAAAAAGCTATAATGCAAACTGATCGATCGTTCATATTAGGACATTACGTGGTGGTCGATCCATCGTCTGGCACAACTTCGGAAAAAGTCGGCGGAGAGATCGTTCATGTCCTTTTCCCCAAACACATTAAACAACTCGAGCAAGACGGGAAATGGTATAGTTTTCGAACCAAATGGAGCTTAGGATGTCACATATCTCTAACTGTCACTGTTCTTTTATTTTCGCTGTTTTTTCGTAGGCCCAGCGAGTTCTCCAAAGATAAAACGGCATCGTCTCCTGCCAAACCAGAACGCACTAATGATGAAGACGAAGAAGAGGAGGAAGACGATCTGTTATTTGTGAACAACAATCGACCTATCATTTACGAAACAGAAAGTGAAGACGAAACCAGCGATGAAGAATAACTCAATGTTCAAACAGATCCTTCCGTCATAAATACTGCCGCATTTCTTTTTTCTTCCAATTCATCCCGGAAATCATACTCCACAAAAAAAGTCATCATTATATCTTCCCATTTTCATCATCAAGTCCCTCCAGCTGCTTTTTGTACACCCGAATAAAAAGAAATCCATGCTGCTGATATTTTATTCATTATTATTATTTATGGTCTCTTCCATCATTCAACGGAGAAGGTGGAGGTCCAATATTGCATACCAAAACTCCAGTCGTCCACTGCAACGGCAATCATCGAATACACAATTGTCGATACAATCAGCATCATCACCATAATAAAGTTAAGTTTTCCCCACCACGCTTCGTAACGATTACGGCTTCCTGCACAACAACATGCACCAAAAATCCACAAAATGGGTAAAAACCTGACAAACAGTTAGTATCAAGCATTTACTAGCCGTGCCAAATATGACCTACCAGCCAAATAGAAAGAAAAGAGCAGCTAGTGGAAATCGTCGTTCATTTTCACTGGGACGGCGAACAAGTAAAGGGCGTGCTTCGTGACGGCCATACGGGGTACTTGGCATGGGGATGGTTTGGTAATTTTGTGGAGGATATGGTTGCGGAGGAACAGACGAATAACGGACATTAGGACTAGATTGATACTGATGGCTCGGTGTATTATACGGTTGAGGTTGGAATGGTTGCGGAGAGGGTGATTGAGGAATCTCTGGATATAACAATGGCTGAGCGTGAGGTGATAAGGGAGCTGAGGGTGGCGGTAAATATTGTTGCTGCGGTGACGACGGAGGATGGGATGGGGTATTTTGAGGATACGAGCTCGATGATACAAAGTTCGGATTATAGGCACTAATATTCTCTGACTCTGTGTATGAAGGAGGAGGATCTCTTTCATCAGCATCGGGAGGATTACGTCCTTTCTTGCTCATTATTATTGTTTGTATCGCTGCACGAAAAAGAAAAAAAAAACTTCAAAGAAATAAAGAGAATAGGAAATTGCCCTAATGAGACAGCCAAGGGAAATCGCCCACAGGTGACTGCTGATCATCACCTGCAAAGCCCAGCCTTTTGCACATGACTGACCTCTTCTCCGTTCAAGGACAATTATAGATTTGACTCTATAACGTGTTCTCAGAATGAAAGTTGTTCCATACTGATTGCTTATGATATTAGTTGTTTTCTGCGATAAACTGCTCTTTTTTCTTTTTTCTTTTTTTGTGCGAGACGGTGTCACACTGTGGGCCCATCATCAGCAACTCCGTCATGGGCCTGCTTTAAAAACGTAATAACACTAGATTTCCTAATAGAGCGTTTTTACAGAATGACACAATACAACATTTCGTTGCCTATATACACATCCGAAATTTGCGTACGCTGTATTGATCGTTTGGTCAGTAAGAAGGTTCAAGCTGGGTTGCGAGCACTTATAAAATTGAACCAATCAGCGAATAAGGGATAAGCTTATGGAAGCGATAATTTGGTGACCACGGTCTTGAAGTGCAAAGTCTCCAGCGAAAATTTCCAACAACTTATGAGATCGTCAGTAAGCCATTTTTGGCAAGCTGTTGGACCTTAATCATGATTATCACGCATATCATGCACAAGAGGATTATGATACGACAGTTAAATCTAGGATCATTTTTATATAGTTACAACATATAGAAGAATAGTAGCCAAAAAGAGATTCACAAAAAAGCATGAGAGGAATGAATGAATGAGAACTACTATGTCAAAATTGGGTATGAAAGAAAGGAGGACAAAAGGGTGCAATGTACAATGATGAGGTGAGGTGAGGTGAGAAGTTCAAATGAAGGGTAAGGGTATCATTACATATAGTATATAAATACAGCGAGAAAGCATACAGTACTATTTACGAGAAATGGCATAATAAGAAAAAGGCGAGAATAAGGAAATCAAATGAGGGACGAGAGAGGAAGAGGGTTGAACAATAGCGGCATAACTGTTATACCTCATTCTTCAGTTTTTCAAGTGGAAATAGTTGATCAATTTTCATAATCCAGTCAATCATTTCGTTTCTGGAGGTAGCTTGTAGCGTATATGCATTATTGTTGGTATAAAGAGCAAATACATTTGTTCGCTAGAATTTAACCGACACGTTAGACCCTTAACAAGCAATGGATGCCTTATCACTATATCCTTACATGAATCATCTGCTCAAGTGCACGGTTGTAATCGATGCGCACAGAGGAAACATTAATAATTCCTTGCTCATCCGTTTCGGATTGATTTGTATACACATAGATATAGGGTCTAGTTTCATCATCCTTTTGAGTCTTCCCATTTTCGTAAATGCTCCATCTTCGCTTTTTTTTCTTTTACCTTCGCATGACAAACCATCGTTTCACCCACTTATCGTCTAAAGCATTCTCTTGATAGGTAAGGTAACCTTTTTTGGACACATTGTCTCTGTGAAGGGTTTAGTTCATTGTGCTTTATGCAATGCAATGGATCACATGTTTTGGTAGCAAAATAACTTACGTCTGCGTTATTTGTTTCACTTCAGCTAATAATTTGGAGCTTGACCATAGCTCTTGGCGGATCTCCAAATCATGGAGACCGGGTATAGGTGGATCTTGGCTGATGGCAATCTAAAGTGTGGGATGCGATGAATTAGCACTCTTAGCACTAGGCAAATCCGCCTTTATATCATTACACTTACATCCTTATCAACTCCTAATTTTTGCGACCATAGATCGAGCACCTTGTGAACCAGATCGACCTGTTCGCTCGTAAATATGTCACATGTATCCACAGCGCTCGATTTGCTCGCCAGTTCATGGGCCTGTTCGATTTTGGCCATGGAATTGTTGCTCGTTTGTGAACGGGCATTACGAAGGGTGAGAATCTGCGATGTATAGGCGACGTCTTCTTTGCGGCGAATGCGTTCTTTGATGTGTTTGTAATCGTTGACTAGCGATACCCCCCGTGGACGCCATGAACCCAAGAATTCCTCGCCGCGCACATACTTGGCCGCCGTATTCAGACGCCACAGTTGGCTGACGCGACGCGTCATGGGTGGACGCAGGTTCACAAGGAAAATACCGCTGCACTTGGAGAGATGTTTCTGCGAGCCTAGTAGTTTGCGAATTCGAGAAGTGCCCGAGGCATCGCGACCTTGAATACGCACCGCAATATCCATGCTAAACTGGATGGGTTTCGAGCATTTCTCCGCTTCCACTTCCCACTTCAAATTGAGCAGAATGCGGCTGTTGGATCCAGTAAGACGATTGAGGAACAAACATTCATGTTGCGAGCTGTCCCATGCACCCTGACATTGAAGCTGGCTCGTGCCATCGTTCTTGTAGCTTACAGTCTGTTGCGCTAACAGCTTGATAGGAATGTCTTCGTGCGTAGGCGAATCGATGATACGACCTTTGGCATCTAGCAATCGTACGTGACCAATGGAAGCTCGCGAAATGCGGTTCCAGGCAAACTGCCGTCCGGATGTGTGCGACAGAGTGATGCACAGACGCCGTTGCAAACCTTGGCGCAAAGAGAATACACCGCGATCAAGTGAATTCTGAGCTGTGACTTGTACAGGCATGTACTCTCCGTTTGGCATGAGTTCGCACACTTGGATCCACGCTACCACGTCGTGACGTTCGGCCGCCAACATTTCCTCTTCTGGCCGTCGTTCCACCGTGGAACTGCAAATACTGGCCTGATCCGATCCTTTCAGCTGGGCACTGGCCGCCAACATGTCGGCGAGACGCGGTTTCTCTCGTTGATCGTCCCAGCGTTCGTACTGAGAAAGAATTCGAGGCTGAGCTACGCCGTAGACTTCGAAAGAAACCATTTCGTGCATAATCACATTCAGCATATTGCGTGTAACGACGACCGAGATGGTTTGGCTGTAATCGAGGGGGATCGAAGCCGTCTCAAAGCCGCTCATAGGATCCGTGGCAAATAGTTTTTCAGCCGTGGAATGGGCAGGAATGCCGCCAAACGATGAAAGTCGGAACTGCACGTGGACTTGAGTGAATTCGGTTTCGTTCAGTCCCATCAGTTCCAGCAATCGTACTTCGAATAGCAACTGCTGTCCCACACGCAGTGTTTGGCTGTCCGCCTTGTCGGAATCGCACGCTTGCGCCAGCTGGAGGGCGCCTTTACTGAGTGACATGGATCGGGCAATAGGAGAAATCAATAGTCTCAATTTGCCTCTCACTTGTCCTGTTGATCGGCATATGACTTCGATACAGCTTTCATAGGGTTGTTGAATTGCCAGATTACGAACGGAGGTGGCCGCGCTGCCGATAAATGAGTATTTTGGACTGGGATTTTCGTAAAAGGGATCTTCCCAGTTGAAATGTTTGCGGTACATGGGGCGATCGATAAAGTTGTATAGATTGCGCATCTTGTGTAATCGCATCTTGAGTTTTTCCAAGGACCAGACATACACGACTTGGTGTTTACGATCAATCACACGCACGCCAATGCAGGGCTTGACTGACGAAATCAATGTGGTATCTTCGTCCGTATTGAATTGATGCAAAGCGGAAGTCGTTTCCCAGTACGACAGGGGGTTGGAGAACTGGCCATCTTCAATGATAGTGAACTGATACAAAGCTTCCTTGTCAAGTTCTTTGGAAATAACGTTGGCTTCTTTCAAAATGACGGCATTAGTCAGTACCACCTCGGCCATACTAACGTAGCGTAACCCTTTCCATCTTCGAAGCACTTGACGAAGCATTTGCAGCTGATCGTCGGTATACAAGGACAATCCAAATTGCTGTGGCAGTTGCATCGACATACGGTTGATCTGATTCTCATAGTATTGTTTCTGAAAATCGAGTTCTTTCTGCAATTTTTCTTTTTCAGTCTTGTACTTTTCCTCCAGCTCGGTGGGTACAAAGGTTGTTTCGGTGCATACACTTTCCGAACCATCATACACGGTGGTAGTGGCCATCGAGTTACGGTAAGATCCGCGTGTGGTTGAATCGTCTTCGTCCATTTCCGCTCGACTTTCGGAACGGCATCGTCGCATATTTCGGACCCGCGTGATTTCGTCAAATAATTTTTGAAGCTCCTCATCGTTCATGCCACTAATGTTGGCTTCGTTTGAGTAATAATTACGCATCGCTTCCAATCGCGCAAACTTCCAGTCCATGACTTCGGAGCCTAATAAACTGGTATTTTCCGTCGGTGAATCGGGCCGTTCGTCTTCGTCAAAACTTGGCGATGCGTTGCCCATGGTTCGTTCAACCGCCACCTTTTGAAGGTCGCGTTCGCGTCTCACTTCTTCGGGATGGTTAAATCGGAAAATATGATGATCGCCCATGATAATACGGAAACCACTCTTCAAGCGCCGCGGTTCACTGATACGGATACCGTTCACCATGGTAAGTGAATCTTGACCCGGATGAAGCGTCACAGCGCCATTTACATGCTCAAACCAGCAGTGCTCTTCCTGGATATTCGATCCACTTAGACGAATATCCGCTTGGACTCCGCTTTCTTGACGACCGACGCGTGTAATGCCTGCTTTGATTTGATACATCAGGCATTCGGACATGAGCGGATCTTCATTGAGATTCACCAAATGGGGAACCTTCTTGGGTGCATAGACGCCTACGTTGTTCTTGTGGACCGCAATACCAAGTTCTTCGAGCGTGCGTTCACGTTCAATTTGAATTTCTTCGGTACGTTTCAGTTTTTCTTCCCAGGTCTCGTTCAGGTTCGCCAACAGTTTTTCGGAACTCTGTAACTGTTCGACGATTTCTTGCTTTGACATCTTCTTTTTGCGACCCTGAGTGTCGACGAATTCGATTTCTTGAGGTATGCCGTTCATGGAACGGGTAGCCGCAGGTGATATATTGCCGTTGGTGTGAGCGTCTTTGTGGGCGCTGGTAGCTGCCAGTTGTTCAACGACATCGGGAGCATATACTTTGAGTCGATCACGCAATACTTCCAGTTCCTCTTTGAGTTCTCGAATCATCTTGGCATTAGGATCTTCATTAACGACGGCCTTGTTCTTGATCTTCTTTGCTTGATCCGCGTAACGTAAAGTACTGAGGGTTTCATCGTAATCAGCGGGGGAAATGGCGGCAATCATGGCCGTCTTGGAGTTGCCACCGAGGGAGTCTTTCAACAGCCAGGTCAGCACGGAATCACGGTATGGAATAAAGACTTCTTTTTTGTTTTTTCCTTTTTTGCCTTCCTGCAATGACTGCTCGGCCAAACCGGCAATGACTTTGCCCAGCGTGGTGAGGGAGCGATTGATATTGGCACCTTCTTTCAGTCGCGCACCCGTAGCACCGGTACTGTTAGCACGTTCACTGCCTGCCAAGTCTACCAAACTAGATGCCATTGTGGAGATCATGCAATGAATTTTCAAGGAAACCGGGTCCGCTTGATTGTTTTGAGATGAAAACGTTTAATCTTACCTGATACGAGCCACTTTTTCGCTTTCCATTTTGGTCGTTTGATCGAGTCGCTTTTGAGTGAGAAACACTGTGAATACGGCGTGCGATCGAGACGAGGTTTCGTTCATGTTAGTGGCCGCCACGGTTCGTGCCTAAAAACGGAATATGCATGTCAAAAAAGAAATCACTTCTCAGATCAGATGATCTTCTCATAACATTTTTGATTTCAGATCTTTTGTGATACCTTGTTGCCTTCATCCATGAGGTCGTTGATATTGTCAAAGGAAGTAACGACAAGCCGCGATAAGTCTTCGACGTAAGGTCCGGTACTTGGGTGTTCGCGCACTTTGAGGTTGCCTTTGTTTTTGGGATTCAGAAGATCGCGCACTTTTTCGTTGTAAATTTCAATGTACGACACTTCGGCACGATAAGTAACATTTGGATCGGTGTTCTTCGCAATACGATTGAACAGTTCGCAGCACGTTCGTGGAATGATACCAATATCTTCGCCGTAACCCATCTATACAGAAATCGTGTGTTAAAATATATTGAAAAAAGGCCATTTTCTCAGTCAGCATAGATTCGAACCATAGAATAGGATTTGCCAGAGCCCGTTTGCCCATCTAACAAAGACATTTGTTATTTGGTGTCTTCATTTTTCTCGTGTAAAAAAAACATATCATCATTGGAAAGAAAGAAAGAAAGAAAGAAAGAAAAGGAAAATAGTATATAGAGAATGTTTATTGAGAACAGACGATAGAGAAAGTAACTTACATGCAAAAATACAACAATTATAACCGTCAAAAGCGTGGTTTAACAGTTCTTCGCCGAGATCGTTATATACGGTTTGTTGATCAGCGTATCTAGGGTCCGCCTTGTCAGCCGACCAATATGACTTGTCAAATGTGAAAGCTTTGTGGTCTTCGGAGTCTTTGCCGGTCCTTAGTTCGGGAGGTTTACTCAAAATAGTTTGATCACCCTCCATACGAATCAGACCCACGGCTCCACGCGCAAGTTCTATATAAATTTCAAGCGAATGTAAGATCTTTTTTTTCTTGTCCTGCTCTAAATTATATTTTCTCTCTCTCAACTGGTTTTATATGGGTCACACAGTCTCTTTAGGTTCAAGAAAGTCGAAAGACAAGTATACCTCTGCTGTTCAGAGGACGACATCGTACAACAACTTTGATATTGCCGCCTCCACTCATATGGGTATATGGTCTGCTTTTTGGATGGATAATGTATAGGATACGTGGTATGATAATAGAGTCACAGGGTAGTAAGAAACGAATCAGCAATGAGAATCCAAAAACATGTCACGGTAGATGATGAACTTCTCACCGTCAAGAACAGAAGCAATGGGGTATGCGTAACGATGGACAGTGCTGTGCCTGATATTTGAATCAGAGAAAGTTTCAGATGAGCTGCTGTTTCCAAGCAAACAGTGATTCCGACAGTCGTTGCTCGCAATCACGGCTGAGTGAAAAAGAAAAAGAAAAAGAAAAAGAAAATTATAAAGAGAAAGGGAGATAAAGAAAAATGGAAGTAAATGGTATGATATAGGTTGCAGCACGAATAAAACGAAATAACCTTCCCCGTCCCACTTGTTCAAAAAAGAATAGAAAGGACGCAGATGGTAGAGGGAAAAAGCACCTAAAAGAAGAAGGAAAATCCGTTTCTGAAGCTAAAATACACAAACTGAAACTGAGTTGAAAATTTACTCTCAAAGTTTGAATGTCTGCCAGTTTCTGTAACAGTGTCGATTATATTGAACTTCAAAGTTGATATTTAAATAGTGGATATGCACTTTGTTTATCCATGAATCAATAGACCGGTTACACCATTGTGTCCAGAACAGCTTCTGTACTCAGATGCAATCCCCCTTTTTCTCAAGGGGTAAGCGACGCAAAAGCAAAAAGAGCCCATGAGCCCATGCTTCTTATCTGTGATCAGTTAGAGGCTTTCTTCTTCCGCAGATTCGTCCGATTGTCCGCCAAAATCAAGTCGGTCTTCCCATAATGCCCGCAGTTTCGCCGGTGACAGATCGTCCAGACTCCATAAACCGGCCAACGCGGATTTTTGTTTCTCTCTTGGCTCCAGTTCATCAAACCTGTGGGGATCGAAATCTTGGAGAGCCACCGAGCCGTTGGTATTGACAAAGGTGGTGATGTCGTTTGACAGTTGTTCTCTCATGCTTCGAAGTCCGGCAGCATTGTCACGATTGAACACAGCAATGACCAATGGGGTTAACGATCTATAGAAATATCCGTGTGACTCTTCCCGCCGCAATGATGTACCTCTGCTTTATTATGCGTACCTGTAAATCTCCGCGCCGTTTTCCAGGAGTCGCATCCCCACGTATTGAAGGAAAGGTTGTGCAACCCATAGTGCGAAGGCTAGACCACCACATGTCGAAAGGTCCATTTGCGAATGGTAAAGACGAAGATAAACGAAAAATAAAACCGAATAAAATGCATACAATGCAGGTGCAAACACAAGCGCCACAAGCAATTTCCATGTGGCCACCACATCACGGGCTGCAATCTTTACACTGGAACCCGCCAACGCCTCTGCAATAAATTAAAGCATGATCAGTAAAATTATACAACGACATATTTGTACCCACTTCTTATTGATGGCTTTCCACTCATGCGTACCTTTTTGCTTCTTTTGACTGATCAATAAGGCCAAAATGACAATCGGAGAATTGGCCAATAGGCTGGATAGACATGACGTATTAAACGACGAAAAGCCAAATGTGTGATCAAAAATGATTTACTCACGAGGGGAACCCGACAAAGGCGAGGAATAAAAGCTTGAGCAAGCGCGAGATAAGGACCGGCAAAGCTGAGAATACATTGGTGGCGGTTCGCTCCACTTGGTGATCGCGTAATCCGAAATATTTCAAGGTTTCATTGTACGCTTGCACTTTGCGAGCCAGTTCCACCAGCCTTGGATCTTTTTCAAAGTATTTGTAACCAACCAGGAAGCGACGATTCAATTCGACCACTTGGTCAATGGATAATTTATGTTCGGCCGCAGGTCTGTAAAGTCGACGCGCTGCGGCGATGATCTACCATAACAGGTTCAGTACCAGTGACTTTTTTGTCGTAGCAAGTTTTTGTGTATGGTAAATAAACATACCAAGAGGACATCAAAGCTCGGCGCATTCACTGTAACACTTCGTAGTCCTTCATAACCCGCATTCATCAATGCGGCAATGGCCTCACGTTTCGCGCTTCCGCCTTGCTTGTAGCTTTCCACCCATTCTGGTTCTACACTAATAGGAGCACCGTATGAGATTACAGCACGAGATCGGAAGCGATTCGGATGGAAATAATTTAAGCCTAGAGATATGCCGTCAGGAGAATTCTTGTGCCAATAGAAAACAGGTATCTTACTTACCGACTGGCACAATCTTCACATCCACATTGGGTTTCTCCACCATTGTTCCGAGCGCCATGATAGCAAAACCAGCTGCATATCGTAATAAATCCCTATTAGTTGAGTCTTTACCCACAAAATGCCAACGTTTTAACTCACCTTTAAGAGGGAGCATCTCTGTCCGATCATGACTGCCACCTTCCGGAAATATCAGAACACAGTCATTGGCTTCTAATCGTTCATGCACCTTTGTATATAACACGCTTTGATCCACGTGAGGAATAACTTTAAAGGGAATACAGTTTGATAGAAGGGTGGCTGCATCTTCATTCAACTGGCTTTTAACCGTCAGTTCTGTATCTGAGAGGACTTCCAGTACCTCTACTTTCACGGTTTTACTCAGTTGCAGTAGATCACGTGGGCGAATTTCCTGTTGAAAACGAGTTCCTTGGCCAATCAACCTCTCGTTGTCTTTACATTGGATGGTGCCAGTACCCTTGGTAGCCAAGTCTTGTGGCCTAATGACGGGAACTATTGGACAAGATCGAGAATTAGAATTTCCGATAGCAGATCGCTTTCACTTGCACACGAAAGAAGTGACGAAGGCAAGATGTCTTACTGGCTTTTAGTAAACGAGCAACGAAGCCAATGACTTTGCGTTTGAAGGACGACTCGGCCATTAGCGGAGCAAATCGGCGAGGGTTGGAAATGAGGACCATGCCAGGATCGACAAACTGGTTGGCGTGTGGAGCGACGAGGAAGATGCAAGGGCCATCCTTGGGAACTTGATGAACCCCGCTGGTGCGAATCTCTCGGAAAAAGATGCTTGTGACTAGTTCAAACCATAGTTTGACTACTTCATACGCGTCGAACATCACTGTATTCTTTGTTATAGACTTTCAACAGAGGAAATCAAAAGAAAAAGGCGTCCAAATCAAATTTTCAACAAGCAACATTTCGTCATGGTGTCGCTGCTGCATTTAAAATTATAAATCATCTTTTGGATCTCTACTTTTTTTTTCCCCACCACGCAGAAACGCCTTTTCGCGTCTTCTGATATCATGTTTACTCCTATACTAGAATGGATCACGGGTTGTTCACGTATTATAAGTGGAATCCCTCAGCAATATAATGATGTGTCCTTCAGCGATATACTGTTACGTAAAGCCAAATGCTTTGATAGCACATGTGTAACATTTTGTTTTTTGGCGAACAATCTCCTCGTTGCAGGATAAATGGACCTTCCCTCCTTGTCTACCACTGGAATCAGCGCTGTTTTTCTTTTCCTGACTTCTTGTTTGACACTTGGAGCAAACTTGCGATATCAAACATTTGTATGGACCTTTGGTACACTGACATTGGCGCGGGGCAGGCTTTTCGGATATAGAGGCTTGCTGTAAGGCTTGGGCTTACAACCTCGGGAACCCAGCCAATTTTACTCGTTTTTTTGGTTCCTTTTATTATTAATTGCTTTGAGCCGATTCATTTAGAGCACTGATCTTTCCTTTTGTTACTACAGAAAAGACCCCAATAAGTTAGTACATATTTTTCATGTCATTGGATTTACCAAAATACACAGCGCTCTGTTTCTGGATTTTCAAATATACAAACAATTTTGCTCAGCTTGAAAAGCGAAAGCATTCCTCTCTGCGGTCGATTTGCTGAGAAAATTTATCTTGCAAAGACACTTACAGCATAAAAGCTTCGACGTTCCCGAAAAGGATAGATCTTTTGGCTACCATAGGATCAACATATTGTATTTTAGTGATTTAAAACAGATTCTACAAAGCTCCATGGGGGTCATGCGGCTATTATGTGCTTGATAGCATGAGATCGAACGTGTAGTTAGAGGTCCCTATATGCATGCATTTCAATAAGCTACAAGCCATGTTATACCTATAGTATTGCTTATTAACTTTCTTTTCGTTTTGGTGACATTCGGTGGTGGATCAAATGGTTTATTTCCATTTGCATACAGTTGCGTCCTCGATGTTAATGGTACTATTATAACTCAGAAACACCATGTCATTTATGAGCTAGCAAACTGATTAGCATCGTAACGTTAACGTCATACGTTCAAGAAGTGGATACGCCGGATACATTTATAACATAGGCAACAAGGATACGTGGCTATATAACACTTTTCACTTTGAAATGTGGATAACGGGAGCGATGCCTGATGCATTTTTCAGTGGTCACACCTAGGATTGCTTGGCGATGGAATGGAAAAAGGCCCAGTACGTGCATCATTTATTGCTTTTTCAATGATTTACCACACTGTTGGTGAGGATATCATTGACAGGGTAGACTATTGCCACATGAAAACAGTTCATTTGCTGCGTTTTCCAAATTTTTATGACGAAAAGGGAATGTATAAACAATAACACATATATGGCGACTTGCACCTGATGATTTCCGCGACAAATAGAACGTTTGTTTTCTACAGCATGCATGATCAACTATCTCTATTTGTCATTTTTTCAACGAATTGTTTATGGATGAACACTCTGTTTTCTCGATTGGCCGTCGACCCATGTCTTGCTATAATACTTATTGGATCGATGCGGCTCGTCAACCTTCCACTCAACGTGCCATAAGATCGCAACCACCGATCCCGTCTCCATCGGTCTCGTCGCCACTTTCACTTTATAACAGAAAACCCACATATCGAAGATCGAGACAGCCTGTGAACTTGTCGGCAGATGACTATGACGATTTCTACAAATCGGTGCGATGGAAAGAGAACATTTACTCATCGGATATGGCTCAATCCCTCGTGCCAAGGCAGCGTGTCGCTAGACGACGGCAAGTCTCTCTAGTTGATTCCCCCCACCAATCTTCCCGTCCACCGAGTGCTCATCATCGCCGTAGCATCAGTGGTCCCATGACCAGCATTGACAAGGATGCAGAGCAAAACCAGAAATGGGTGGATAACTTAACAGCAGAAGTCCGCGATATATCGTCTGTCAAGTTACAAAAATACGAGCCTCGCAATCGCATTCAACGTAAACCCGTTTCCCAGGTAGCCGATCGTGTATTCCATGCGCCTGCCATGACTTTGGCTGTTAAACCTTCAAGGGAGCCCGTGGTAACTGAATCTGGGTGGAAAATATCGGACCGCAAGGGACAGTACGACCATTTGATTTTCCGATCCCCTCTTTCCGTTCGATCCACGGCGGCATTCGATTGCTCTACCATCCCCACTACTGTAACAGACACCATTCTTGATAACGTCACATCATCCCCGTTATCGCCATTATCGGTTACCACTTCCTTTTCTACGTCGTCGGATTCGTCCCGAGCTTCCGGTAAACAAATCGTGGCAGACACAAGCCGGTCTGTTCGTCATACGAGTGACAATGATACTCCTGAATTGGTCAACGCTTCGGAAAACAGTAACTCAATTTCCGTCGGCGGTTTGTCAGACGGCGATGAAAAAAATCAAGTTTCTCCACGATCCTCTCTCAATGAGGTTAGTTTGGATTCCAGTGCCAATATTGGTACTGCTGCACAGCTGAAAAGACAATTGTCCAAACCCAAGCTGAGGCGTGTTCTTTCTGCTCGACCAATCGTTCCTCGACAGTCGCTGGATGAGCAGAAGGATAATGAAACAGAGGAACCATCCGTTGTCATGGAAGAAAAACCACCCACGTTTTGGAATCCACGTATCAACAGCGACATTGCTCCTATGCAGAGGAACCTGAGCCGAAAACTTAAAAGATTACTGCAGCCGCATCGTACGCGCGTCGAAGGCGCTTCCAAAGTGCAGCATGCGAGTGAACGTACCTGGAGCGTGGGACGCCCTGTCACACCTAGCGAAGCATTGGAAGGTGATACAAACGACGACAATACGATGAAGGTCAATCCTTTTGCAATTTTAAGGCAAGTCTTGTACCACTTAATTCCAAACTGAAGTGTCTGGGATATTAACGCCGAGATACGTACAAATAGCCAATGTCATGCCGTCGGTGACAGTACAGGATTGCATTTCAGCGAACATGACTTTACTCAGATTGACACCTATGCTGCCAATGTGCAGCAGCGCGGACCTTTGCTCACACCGACCATTCTCACTCAACGGTTCCTGGTACGCCCTTACCGACGAGAATTATTCAAATTGCGATGCATTTTTGTCTGGCTCTTGCAAAACATCAGCATCGCCTCAGCCGGTACGAGCAAGTCTGATCTGCAAAGGTCACCTTCCGATGTCATGCAAGCTTATTTGCTGGAAGAAGCAATGGAGAACTTGAACGATGACGCCATTGACTGCCTATTAGAATCAGCTGACGAGGTATTGGCACGACGTTCCTGTCGCTCGTCTGTCGGTATGGCCAACCTCTTTTGTGACATGGCTGTAGCCGCCGGATTCACAGACACACGAGTCATTTTTGGCTGTCTGAAAGGTAAAATGTTTACTCCGGTCATTGTACAGCATCTTTACTGATGTGGCTTTCTGCAACCCAAAAAAAGGACCTCCTGGATTATCAGATCTTTCAAAAGATAAAATGACGCAGAACCATGCATGGTGTGTGGTCAATGTTGAGGGCGAGTATCGCTTCATTGATTGCTGGCTAGCCTCTCCGTATCAACCCCGCAATAATAATGCGACCGAATTTCACTGGTTCCTCACCAAACCGAAAGAATTCATTTATACTCATTTCCCGGAAAATGGGGCAGATCAATTCCTACAGCCGACCATCACCGCATCATTATTTTTGGCTCTCCCTCTTGTATGGGCACCCTTCTTCAGTCATCGTATGCGCGTGATCAAATATGCCATAACATCCTTGCATCTCCAAGACGATCAGGTCTGCCATCTCTGGATTCGTGTCGAAGATGGTGTATCCTGCTTCGCAGAGGTGGAAGCACCATCAACTCATGACGACGACGCTGCTTTCTGCAGCAAACGTGCTCTGGCACAATGCCGGACCATGGAAATAAAAGGGAAATCCGTACGGGTATGCAGAGTCAAGGCAATTTTACCAGCAGGTCACGATCATGGCTGGCTGAAAGTCTATGCTGGATCGCGGGCAACACCTCCGCATCCTTCCACATCGGGCGCAGTACATTACCAGGAAAAAGTCGGGGCCCACCTCTATGACCTTGCTCTGTGTTTCAGATTGACGCAAACCGGCTGTTCGCGACCTTTTGATTTCGTCCAATTGCATGTCAGCCAGCATGAATTCTACGTTCAAGAACCACAATGTTACCAGCTATACCCATTGCAAACCTACAATTTCTGTGTTCTCGGTGAAGATGCGGGTCATCACAAGTTGGCGATCCGAAGTCCAAGCGGAAAATTGTACAAGTTGATGTACTATCCGCACGATCATTCGTATGATGGAAGCATCACCGTGTCTGAAGTCGGAAAATGGACCTTGATTTGCTTGCTACATCATGCTGGAGGGTGGTATGTGGTGGCGACTTGGGAATGTCTCGGCTAAACATGGTATTGTTCATATTGTACAGACTTTTTTTTTGCATTACACTTTATAAACTATGTAATAAACATCTAATCCTTTCTTTTTTTCGTTGGTATCCGTTTGTCATTTTGTTGGATTTCCAAGTAACAAGCTAAGCAAATGAGGCTGTGACCATTACTGCATTGAAACAATTTAGCAGAGATTGTCACAATAGTGGCAAAGACGATGAATGCCGTGAGGTTACAAGAAATGCTGGGCCACGTCTACTCAAAAGACGATCCGTAGACCAAACCATTGATTCGATCTGACAGCATAACGATGTCCAGATAAAAAGCATTCTCAATTTCACAATTATCATTTAATCTCATACAGTGTTTATTTTTTCTCGCGTCACATTTAAAGGAAGCAATGCTTATATAACCGTGAAACTAGCTATTTTCTATATCGGCAATATGTGGTGATAAAGAACTAGTAATTGGGGAACTTCTACGCGGTTCGGTAGTGTGCTTGGATTTTTTGGCATTTTGCTATTTAAAACACATCAATGTCGTGATTGTACTTCTACTCAGCGTATTAAACAACACCAACCTTTCTTTCCTTAGCTTCCAGTTTTGCCAATCTCTCTTGCTCCTTTATTTCTTCTCGTATCCGTCGCTTCTCTTCCTTTTCTGCCAGTCTCTGTGCTCTTTCCTCCAACTTTTGCCGGCGTTTCTCGGCTCTTTCGGCCTTTTCGGCTTGAATTTCTTCGATTCCTCGTCTTCTCTTTCCTTTCTTGTCTCCTTGACTACCACCATCTCCGACGGCATCTTTCGAGCTACCTTTCTTGTTGCTGAAGTTTTTCTTGATAGGAGGATATCGCGGACGATTACGGTGACGATTTGGTATTTGTTCGTCCTCTATTAACGCTCCCGACGACGTTGCAAGTTTTTCCATGAAAAAAGGCTTCAAAAGACCAATCAACTGGTTTTCAGAAGTAACGGATGTGAAGGAACCAGGATACGGATATTTAGCTGCTGATTGTGCTAAATTGGATGCTGTTAGTGCATTGAATAGCTGCGATTAGTAAAATTGGCGCGCTTTACCTTCTTCAGGCCTATTGACAAAGATAAATCAGTACTTTAATTCTGACGATGATATGTCTTGCGCTACTTACTCTTTTTTTGTCTCCTTTTTATCACTGCGACGACCAACCCATAGATGCAAAGGGATCTATACATACGATGAGCGATAGCCCCTGGTGGAAATTGTTTCAGCTTACCGAGAATGAATTGATGTTCAACTCTTTATCTAATCCAAGTTCTTTAAAGCCGAAATAGTCGTCACCAAGTTCTTCGCCAAAAGCGCCTCTACAATGCTGATTAGATAATTAAAAAACCCACTGGCAAGTAATACGATAGTATACGTCAGAAAATTAGATTCATCATCCAACAGTGCTTCGGCATTGCTAGTTTTTTCAGTATCTGGTGCCTGCAATTCAACATGATTATCAGGAGAAATAGGCTGTCTTTACAGAAGTCGGTGATGACTTACGGATACCAGGTCATTATAAGATTGTTGTAGTCGCCTATAAATATCATCCAAGCGACCCCCGTATCTCTCTATATCGTCCACAATGTAAGATTCAAGGTCTTTGAGAGACATTACACCATTCTCGTATAATGTATGTGCCATAAGTTCCTATAGATCGATCAGTTCCCCGTAGCCTAACGTGTGACGGTTCCCACTGCGGTCAAAGTGAAACTCGTCACTGACCTCAGGTTGCATGGTTTGCCCATAGTTATCCCAATACCATCGTAATGTTCTACCGATATTGCTGAGATAATCAACTGCTAAATCAGTCAATACGTTTAGACTCGTAGTTTGAGCGCCTTCGAACCCGGCATGAGTGAGTAGTTTGGTGATGGTTTGTTGTGTTATCTGTCTTCCGATACGATCATTCAATAAAAGTGGCGGGTTACTCGAGCTCGCATGTGGTATATAGTTTGTATGATCATATTCTGCAGAGCCATCCTCATTGGCGAAATGCATATCATCGAACGAAGTGTTTGAATTGATAGGCGAAGAGGTGGAATTGCGCAGTAAATCTTCAGATAAAAATGGTGTGGAAGAAGACACCTGTAATGTGGTACAGATATAAGCATTCTGCCCTTTTTGTGAAAGTCGGAAAATGGAAGACTTACAGGTAAATTGTTTTTTATATCGTGACATTTGGAATATATCACGCGAATTTTTTCCAACGTGCTGATGTTGCGGTCGATCATAGGGTTCAAGCCGTAATCCATAAATCGGACGGATGAATACACATCGAACGGAACATCTGTTTCGCTAAAATGTGGAACATGCTCAATGCTAACGCCATCCAATTTTTTTGGCAGAGTTCCTTCATTGTTGTACCTTTTCGACTGCATCATCGATGCTACAATGCTATCAATGCAAGAAGCTGTTCGTGACGATTGACTATTCATCAAATTGCTGCAACAACTCTGTTCCCATATTCCCTCCATCACTTCAGGTATGCCGCAGCTCATCTTATATTCTGGCAGAAATAAATCCGATCGTACGGCACTGTCTTCCTCGAGTTTGCTAGATTTCTTCGTTTTTCGAGAAAACGAATTGAAATTTTCGTCATCGCTGGAGTCGGCGTCAAATCGGTCATCAAAAGCGCCTGTATCATCTCGCCTGTCGGTCCAACGCGCGAAACTATCATCAGAAACTTGTATCAATCGAAGAACCTTTTCCTCGTCTGAATGGACAAGTTGCATTATGTAGAGCCGCTCCATGTCAAGTGAGCTTCTGATCAAAGCTTCATGCTCCTCGAAAGGGAACTGGTACTGCCTTTCCACATCATCCTATTGACTATCTAGTAAGTATACCATGCAATCAATAGTAAAGCACCAGCTTACCGTAATCTTTGCTCTCGTTTTCTTTGTGACTTCTCTCCATGTTTGTTCCTGAAGATCATTCTCCATGTCCATGTCTTGGCTGACGATAATTTCTTGTTCGGTACCAAGATGGTTATGATCAAATTCCAAACCGATCCCATCATGCTGCTCATTGGACGGCGTGTGTGTCCTCGGACTGCTAAAATCACCGAATTCTGTCGTGAGAGGCGTCCCACCTCGACTCATGCTAGATGCACGGGTCATCGATCGTTCTCGAGAGCTCCGTAAACTTGGATCCGGGGAATCTGTTTCTGGACGACCGGTATTCGATTTTATGGGGTGCTTATGAGCTTTGGTGGTCTGTTCGTGTATTCTTAGTAGCACACTTTTGGTTATATTTATTCCACGCATACTGACCTTGCCTGACCGATATTCGTTGTCTTCATCGTGATCCGAGCCGTCGTCTGCTTCATCTTCGACGTCAGCTTCGCTTCTCTCTTTAATCTCCACATCAGGAATACGCGACAACAGCTGATCCGTTTTCCTACGCATGGCTTTCGCGTGCTTTCGATATTCGCTTGCCTAAAGTTGCTTCTATATAAATAATGAGCAGTTACAGCCTCTTACATAAACTTACGGGGTTGGTATTATAGGTCAGACAATTCTGATATATGAGATAGAGATCGTCGGCAAATTCCTTCTTTGACTTGTATTGATTGCTTTTCAACTTCTTTGTTACAGTGCCCAAATCCATAGGTCGTTTAATGACTACCGAATAGTTGTTGGTTATTTGTTCTCTTTATCGTGTATAATGTATCCTCTGTACCGTCATAATAATCCGGCGCATCCCGTCTTTGAACCTTGTTCAAAAATGGCGTTGAATGTTCCTTATGAAAGAAGACCAGTGAGCAAGTGAAGGCAAGTTCCACAGTTTACGTGCCGATTACTGACTGTGAAGTTTTTTAACTCGTTTAAAACCTTTTCATACATTTCTTCTTGGGTTGATTTTTCATCTTGAGACTACATGAAAGGAAAAATACTTGTTTCAATTTTGAAAAAAAAAAAAAAGGTTGTATCTAATGTGGTACCCATTTCGGACGCTGAGATTTGAAATCAGATAATAGATGTTCCAGTTCACGATCGGAAAGCGACATTTGGTGGCGATTCGCTGCTATGCCTTTGAGAAGATACTAAAAAGAAGAATACTCAGGTTCCTAACCACCAATTTCTCTGTGCTTTTGTATACCTTTAAATTGAGATTCCCGTTCGCATTCATTATCGATAACTAAATGAATAGAATTAACACCCAATCTGTTCAAAAGGGTAAACGGAGAATTTACCGACAACGCATCGCCCTTTTGTTTATCTGCTGCTTGAGTCAATGCTTGCTTGGCTTCAAACTCCTGTTACAATAGTTGTTAAGGCAGTAACATGGGTATGTTGGGATTTGCGGGAATACCTGTATTTTACGTTGCTCTATCATAGTTGCCAGATCTTCCTCAAGTGTATGGTAGACGCACTGCAAGGGGATGACTTCAGTATCCGACATTATCATGAGATCTGCATGAGGGGAAGCCTCTAGTTCAAGAAATGAGTATACAAAAATGATGATAAAAATGCACGCAAATCTAACCCGCCATGTTTTCATTCTGGTCATAATTCCTTGAAGTATCATGTGTCGGCATAGAATGCTCAGAAGCAGATAGGTCGTCAATCTGAGAGGTTATCAGCCTTGCTTTTTCAAAGATCATGTTAAAGTTTACATGTGTATCATGACAGCATAAACGAGTAGAACTGTATGTGTACGCGATAAACTGATCAGATAGCATAGCGCGCACTCGGAAGGCAGCTATTTGAGCTTCTGTCAAAAGCGTTCCTGTGGCTGAAGCTGAAGCTGGCTTTTCACGGCACGTAATAAATGTCACCCAGTCATGATAAGATCGAACGGCATCTTCAAAGTACTGTGCTTCACTTGAAGTTAGAAAAGTAACATGAAGACAATTATCATATAGGTGAGTTGCAAGAACGAATGACAAGGGTAGCCAAGGAGGAAGAGCGATTGACTGATCCTTGTTCATGAGGAACCAGTTGAATGGGAAATTGGTGACCAAGGAATTTTTTCAGTCATATATGGAAGAATTGATATAAAAAAAAGGGTTCTCCTTGGTGAAAGAATGCACCCTGGATCTGACCATGCCTGTTCAATGTGGCACAGGCAATGCCGATCAATTTGGTGACTCTACATGTGCCACATGAAATAAGATACCCCGCTTTCCTGTATCGGTGTTGGAACTTCTTTCATCCGATCTGCCGTTCGCTTCAACCGTTTTCTCTTTCGTATACATGACTTTCAAATTCTTTAGTTGCACTCATGTCATACATCGCATCGCTTAATTTACTCAACGCTGATTCACCATTACCTCTTTCGGACGAATCGCTTACGGAAGAATTGGCATTGTGGGCAAATGCTCAGTTTACCTTTGACATTGCACCCGGCTCTGCGCTCCTCGACGATCAACTCGATAAGAAGCCAAACAATGAAGAACAGCCAATTCAGAATTTGGATAATGTCGCCTATTTTGGTAAGGCTTCATGGACTTTTCAATCATATATTCAAGTATACGGTCATAACAGTAGTTCTTTTAGCTGATTCTGTTTCGAAGAAACCGTTGGCCAACACCATGGCAACAATGCTGGAAACGTTGGCATCACCGTATCTGTCGTCCGATTATCTTATAACGCAAATCCAATCCTCCAACGGACAATCAGCTATCAATTTACCGCGAATCGCTCCTGCTACTCAGAACATGGTTCTCAGCAGTTTTATGATTCCAAAGCCAACAACAACTTCTGCTAGTAGTAATATTGGCAAGAAACGAAAGTCGACCTCAAACGATACGGTTGATAGCAACGAAAAGTTGGCAGCAGAGGAAGACAAACGTCGTCGTAACACTGCTGCTTCAGCTCGTTTTCGAATGAAAAAGAAATTGCGAGAGCAAGCTTTGGAAAAAACGGCCAAAGACATGACGGACAAGGTCCAGAATTTGGAGAAACAAATCCAAGAATTGGAGATGGAAGCCAAATGGCTCAGAGCCTTGATTGTAGAAAAAGATCCAAAGTTGCTGGATAGTTTTGATAAACAATCTACTTGTTCCGAGATCAATCCAAAAGATAATTGATATTAGCTGTATGGTTTTCTTTTACCATAGTGTTCAATAAATGCTCTCCATAGTCAGGCTGTTTCGATGGTGTTTGCTGCGGGGTTTCGGACTTCCAAGAAGAATTCGATCTGGCATTGTCCTTCGCAAAAAGTCCGCCTGTCAATCTCATAAGACCAAGGCTATTTTCATGTCGAATTCTGCAGTGAATCGTACTTGATCAGATGTTTTCCCGGTGGTCATAGTACTTTTAAAATATATTTTATATAATTGTACTATATGGGGGTTGCAGCTGCTTGTAAATTTTGTTGGAAAATAAGCTGTCGTCATAGATGCCAAAGTTTGCGTGATCGCTTTCGAACCGTCTGATTGGCTATTGAAAAGATCTGGAAAAGCTTACTCAATTGATTTGATGCGCTGGCTTGGCTGGGATAATGTATGGACCAATCCGTTACGATGGCAAAAACTACTGTCATGGCTAATAATACTTGAAAGATCTTGAACCTAATTGTTGGTCGTCTAGGTGTGAGAGCCAATTGATACACTACATCAGCTAAAGTTCAAATGAAGTCATAAATAGGTCGAGGATAGGGTCGCAAAAGGTTTTAGTGGCTTGAATACAGAGGATAGCGATTCACGTATTGTATTTGGGAAACCTAGGTCGACAGTTGCGATGAAGCACTACAGGAAGTCTGCTGGCGTCCTATGCAACCCTTTCTCTGGCAATCTAAGTCGACGCAAAAAGACGGTATTGTCGGCCCATCGTGGCCCGATATTGTCCATTATGGTTATGAACATATATGAAGAAGTTTTTTCCTAAAGAGTATCATTCTAATAACAGACTGTGAACAACTTCTGCAATTAAAAATTTTATTCCTCTGATTTCATCGCAGATAGGTATCATAACTGGCATGGGATCGATTGCTTTACACATTAACTTTCCGTGCAAGTTCGCTCATCATCGCCAAAAGATCTTGTACTGTAAACTCCAAGTGGATACCAGCATCGGGGTAGCATCTCTGAATCAATTCCTCCATTTTTTCATGTTGACGAAGAAATTCCTCTTGGATGCCACGCCACACCACTTGTAATAAACCTTCTTCTTCTGAAAAGTGTTTATCGACGCGCTTGTAAAGTTGCTCCAACGATTTTTTAATCTACCAAAGCGTTAATATTCATCCGGTCTATCATAGATATCAAATATCTTTACCTCTTTCGCAGGATACATGGCAATTACTCTTCGCAGCTGAGCCTTGTTGTAGTTGATATGGAAAGATACTTCTTCTGGAGTACTTGTGCGCATCATAGCTTCCACGCCTTCGAAAAATTCCTTCAAGGGGGGTTTAGTTGCCATGGCTTTAGCTGTCGTTATGTTGCAAGACGCTTACCAGGAGTTTACCCAAAGGACGGCGGATGATGACTTTGATGTAAGCATTGAGACTGCTGTCGTATTGCGACTTTGCAATTTTGGTCCATTTATCCAAAACGTGGAGCTTATTTGCTCGTAATTCATGGTAAAAGTGATGCATATTTTCTAGGTGACATTTAGATTGTTTCTTTGGGGTTTTGAATATGGAGATCTTACCTATATACATTATATTGGCGTTCAGTTGCTCCTTATCATCACCAGTTTGATCGCTTTCTTTGGCGATGCTATCGAGGCTTGCCATCATGCCATTGATAATCTTCTCATACGCGTCATTCACCGTCTTTCTAGTCTCGGATTCGGGATCCACATTCGCAGCTGCGGCTTCCAATCTGAGAGCAAATATCTTTATACCGAATAAGAATGATATTAACAGCGTACACATAGCATACTCTTACAGGAAATGTACGGAAGAACGGAAGAATGCCTTTGCGTTTTTTCGAGCTGACCTTTGTTTCTTCAATTATTTTGAGTTGTTCGCTCTATGTCAGTCATAGGTTAGCTTAGCGTTAATTAATGGATCTGCGGTTTGATCCTTACAATGAATCGACCAAACGTGCGTGCCAATCGTTGCATAAGTGAGGTGCATAAACGGGAAACGAAGACTTGGTCTGAATCTTCCCATTTCTCATGCTGGAATTCTGCCGCTGCCAGCATACTGACGGATTGACTAACCGTTTCATGAATGTTATTTCATTGACCGTTGCGGGTTCTAATCATACATCCATTGCTGCTTACGTAGGGTCGCTTTTAACTCCATATTCCAACAAACTGACCAAGCTTGGTTCCAGCGTCTCGAATATTATCTCTATCCAATTTCTAAAAATTTAACCATCAGTAAGTCTTGTTTACCGCTTTCTGTCCCTCTGATGACTTTACTTACAAGATTTTTTTGGACACCTTTACGTCCCTGTTTTTATCTCTTCGAAGGTACAAATCGGATTTGTTCCAAATTTTCGGGATCACAGGTCCTCGTTCGAGGAAAGATGATGGTGCACCGAGCGAGAGTTGGAATAAATCGCTCATAAAATTTTGCTCACGAGTGACTAACATGATACTTTGTGACATTAATTGAGCAAACGCCTATACAAGGGATTACCAAGGCGTCATTAGCTCTGAATTACCAGTCTCTTCCTGTTCTTCATACCTCATCAGCTGCTTTTTCGTCTTCATCGATACTATTGCGGCTACTGTTTCCGCTTCCACCCATCACACCTTCCATGGAACCCCGCAGCATATGACGGTAACGATGCGTCCGATTATCGTCTCCACTTAATTTAGCGGCATATGGCGCCAGAGCACGTGCAGTTCTATAATCCTCTGATCTAAAGACTGCACAACCATCATCAGATACGCGCTCTTCATCTAATTTTATATACAAAAATCTCACTGTATTCCAGTTCTTCAAGGCCTCGATTTCGTAATGTCGTATAATATACTCGTGTCGCATCGATCAATTCTCTGATGTCCATTTCGTAGACAGGAGCCATGGACTGTGCATAGTGCTGTAGAATACAATTAATAAACTTATCCAACGTAACCCAAACTCTCCACGGCCATACTCTTTGCAGTTCATTGTACATTCGCGGTTCCATCTCTTTTTCCCAAAGGTTGAATCCTTGATATTTGATGAGGGCATCCACGACTGTATCATGTGGCTGAACCGTCAAATTTCCACCTTTGCGCGTTGAAGTTGGAGACGCGCGTGCTTTCATCTCTTTAGCAATATGAGCCTAGATATTTTATCAGCCTTCGTACAACAAAAACTGCTATCATATCTTTTTCATACCTGCTGATCAAACTGAGCTCTTAAGAAATCATAGATCCTTGAACTGAAATTGTTGCTGTGAACAATATACATCGCTAATCTCTCTTGTACGGCGGTCATATCTTGCATTCCAGCATCCAGTTTGATTTTTAACACTCTACGCAAACTTTCTGCGGACTGCTGTATCTTCTCCACGTCTTCTGCAGTATCCATAGAATCGTATTTCAAGCTCTCTAGACACGATTTTGGAATAGTAATGGCGCTCTAATAAATACTTCGTTTAGTTTCATTGCCGATAAAACAGTAAAGAAGTAACTGACCAAAAGCTTATCGAGTTCCTCAATGAGATCGTGCTGGTTTGCTGTCAGAATCTGTAAACCTCTATTCTGAGATTCAATTTTACGAATATCATCGCCCATGCTCTATTTCAATCCAGGAACCGTTGGGTCAGTAACATTAAGTAGTGACAATAACATTCGATGAGTTGTTGAAGCTTACATTGAGTTCTGTGCTATATAACAAAAGCCAGCGATCCATAGTATCTAGTTCTTCCAATGCAACGTCGATATGTTCTATTACAGAGCGCACTCTTTCGTCTGATTGGATGATAGCGTGAACATTGGCCTAGGCAAATTTGAGTAAATGTACGCATAGTTTATAAGCATTATTTCTCTTACTGCTTCCAATGCATGCAATTCGCCTAACAAGCGCTTTTCTAAAGCAGCTGCATTTCCGCTTGTTTTCCAGTTAAAGTCGGTCAACAACTCTTCAACGTTCATCAAGGAGGCTTGCTCAGCGAGTTTATCTTGCATCTCAATTGCTTTCTTTTGTTGCGCTACAGAGAATCCCGTGAGTTAAATAAGCGAATTGCAGGTAGATGGGTGTTTACCTTTCTCTTCTTGAACCTTTTTATCTCGCTTCTCTCGTTCTCGTTTGGCGTCTCTTAATCGCTCCTGCTCTTTTCTCTCTATTTCTTTGGTAGGAGTTGGGGTATCATGGTTGCTTGATAAATGGGATATGTCCGAGCGACTTCGTTCGCTAGGAGCTAGGAAGATGCGTAAGCTCAACAGCATAATATAAAAAGCACCCCAATTGCGTTAATTACATGGCTGGATATCAGAGGATACAGCAGGAGAATTTCTTGGTAACAAGTTATCTGCAAAGGATCCCGATCGAGGGATGTTGTTTTCATGCACCGATCCTTCTCGATTCACACTTTCCACTGGGGACTGTAGATGATTTTGCGAGCCGCTTGATGAGATTGCTGAATATGAACGAATATCTTCAGAGCGCGGTGCAGATGATGGAGAAGATGCGGTGGCCGGACTAGACGACCCAGCATTGGGACTGGTGTGAAGAACTAAAGCAAATTAGCCCCATAGTTGTGATAAACGAAACCTCAAATACGTACATCTCAAAAGATAATTTTCATCAATATTCACCAGCTTCGGTACCTTCGTAAGGACGCGTCGTGCTGTCTAAGGAACATCAAGACGAAGCGTAAATGGTGCAGTAAAGACATAGCAGATGTACTTGGTGTCATACCTGGATTAAATAAGCCAGGAATATGTTTTTGTCCTTGGGCTTTTCCACTGCCCAAAGATAATATTTATTCAGGGTCATCGCAAATTGATTTGCCTGCAGCCACGATTAATTCCATTAAGCAAAGCGTTTCGATGATACCCATGTCGCCTTACATCGATGATTTCAATTTGCTTGATATCATCCAATAACCAACTTTTTACAGCGCTAAAAGTTCCTGTTTGGTTACGCTTGACTTTGTACAGCCGAAATCTGTTCCGTTTTTCTATACGTGCATAGTCGCATGAATATTCGTTCTTTTCGAGTGGCTTCAATATTTCGTACGTGTTAAGCATAGATATCGAGGTTTTCCCATGATATTTGGAGCCTTGGCGTTGCCATCATCCTCTGCTTGAACCGTTTGCTTCACATCTTCAAATACTTTTAGATGGATAAGCAGATTCTCTGAGGAATGGAACTGTACATCAGTAAACAGAGCCACAATGCGCTACACAAGCAAGTGTTACCTCCGGCATCTGTTGGAAAGAGGCTAGAGATGATAGCTTGTCGTACGACATCTGTAGGCATAATTCAGGTACTCAGTGGAATAAAAGATAGGACTCATCTGCCTTAGATTTTGTCCACCTGCGTTGAAATTTAAGCGGTCTTTCAAAAGCACCGTGTTGCTCCAGTCGGCCCTTGCTGGCTGTTCTGGCCTCTTGAAGATATGTCTCCAGTGGAACTGACAGAACAGTATCCTCTTAAACCATACAATATCATGAAAACACGTCTAAACTTTCCGTAAAAATAAGTTCAAATTTACTGTCGTTATTGCTAATGCCGGTTATTGACATATTTTATTCTACAACTCCCGGACGCGCATGCAGTAAAATAAACTTGACCTGTTATCTATTGACGCTTTACTGCCAACCGCTTAGCACCTTTTTTTTTCGCTACTTTCCTCTCTTTTGGCTCTTAGACTTATTTCAGCACCTGGGAATTTGTGCAGTCCTTTGACTTTCATTTCCCCCAATCTGTTGGTTTGTTTCATAGGAAAGATTTATCCTCTATCCCTGGGCGAGCAATAACCCGGGATGAATGTGCGTTCACCCACCCTTTAAAAACGAAAACTTTTGCTTTACTTTATTTTACTTTGATCTGCAAATGCCTCAATAATTTATCTCGCCGCTGATAGTGATTTTTTCATTGTACTTGGCCCGTCGCTTCTGACAACAGAGCTGCGAAAAAGTTAAATGGAAAGCCTCTACGCCTAATTATCTTCTGATAGCCGTTGTTGCCATACGCCTTTCTGGTATTTTATAGACCGGTCAAGGCACCACTTTATATTTGGCAATAATACCATAGTATTTCATCAAGCACACGTTTCGTTATTGAACAGCTCAGCCTAAGCCGAGTCTTTAGCCCAGAAATACCCTACCAAGCCCTGCTTAGAAAAGGATCATAGAGCAGCCGAAAACACATGAACATTCCCTTGATTAATACGAATAAATACCATCAATTATCAACTTCCAATTCTCTTCGATACACTATCCCTATTTTCCGTGTCTGTCTCCAGCACCTCCGCGCCTTTTGTATATTCTTTAACCGTCGTTTTCTCCAGTAACTTTTTAGTCATTTACATTCTTTTTCCCAAGATCCGAAAGCCAGCAATGGTTCTTAATGGTCATTGTACTCATACATTCCTAATAAACAAGGACATTTAACTTTTCTTTGTATGCATACATTCGGTTAACGTTCTAAAAGAGGATAATAGCTGAGCGGATATAACTTGACGAAAGAAATATTGTATATAGCGAGATGCTAAGATGATTATTATTTTCGGATGTCATCCACTTCAACCACGACACCTTAAATACCCGGTGTCCTGTCTTACTTTTATGCTTCCTTCTTTGCTTTAAAAATTCAGAATATGAGCTATCTCAATGTCACAATAAAGTACATCATCTTTTCACTCATAACCTCCAGCCGAAACTCTTAATACTCTACGTTCCGCTTACGGCACTGTCGATAGAGCTGTCATTTGGCTTTTCCTAGAAACCACTACAGCTGCTCCTCTTCTCGGTCTTTTACAAAACCTTTTTGACAATGTCTGTGTTGAAGTTATCATAAGGTGGTACCTCTTCTTGTTCATTTGCACCCACCACTGACGTTCTATAAGGCTCGATCATTTCTCTCTCTCTCTCTCTCCTGTCCTAGCTCTATATTGTATATTAACGAACTTCTATTAATTCTACGCAGCTTGTCCTCAATAACCGAGGATGACTTCCAATCTGGCAGCCATACTCTTGCACCTCCCTTCCTTTGCGTTGACAATCAAGTGATTAATTTCCTACTGTATGCTGATGATGCAGTGCATATTAATAACCATTCCACGAAGGCAAGTTTTTATTAGACACCGCCAAACTATGCTCTTTTAAGCTCGGTTTTTGCTGGAACCCTCAATCGTGTCGTAGTCAATCCGGATCTCCCACCACTCACGTTGTATGGCCCTCCAATTCCGATTCAAAGCCTCTTTACCTGCCTCAGTATTCTATTCGATGTGTCTGGTGCTCTGACCCTCTTTTTGACGTAACACATCGTCCGCTCTATCAGCCATGCGCAATTGCAGATTTATAGGGCTTGGCATTGGCTGCGAATTGTATAGTCGGTTCATTCGCCCTATTTTTGAATAATTGCCTTTCTACTGATCCACTCTTTCAGCTCTATCTCTTGGTATTAGATTGTGCCCAAAACATCTGTCTCCGCAAGATTTTTGGGGGCCATAGAACCTCATCCGCACAATCCTTTCACCACGTAACCAATCCCCGACTTTTCAGCAATCGCTTCTACTACCTGATGCGGTGGATTACCTTATCAACACATTGTATCAAACCGCTCCATTTCCATGACCACCCGACCCAGTACTTTCCTGGCGGCACCACTGGTTCGTTCTTTCTCTCTTCTTGCTTGTGCTCGATTCAATTATTCACTCAGATGATGAACTGACCCACTCTGCTTCTCCTCTCCCCTGGCACTGACGTTATGTTGGCTCATCCCGTCAAACAGTACTGAGTAACCCAGCTCTTTTTTTCTTTAGCCGCCTTTTTCTCTTTTACTGCCTTCCCGCTACTCAAAGCTCCCTGTACGCCCTTTACTTTATTTTCCATGTGAGGTTTCTTTAGGACGTTTTTCCCATCGATCCAGGTCGTGCAATAGTCCGAACGGACGCGTACTCATACACCCTCAATAAAACAAAATCTCTTACTTTAGGCCACAAATAAAAGCAGAATACTGTCGGACCTGTTAGCGCGTCCTCTAAACGTTTTGTCTTGATGACTCACCGTTCGTAAATATCAATAACAAAGCTCAGTATGAGTAATAGTCGATATATCATGAATAGATAGCATTGTCATAATAGAATATAAAAAGAAACTCCAAACATTGAATAAACGGCATCATTTGTTTTATTGTCAATCCTCGTCTATTTACTTTGGTGATCGCGCAGTTTATCAGATCCAGTAAATGTCAGTTACGCCGGTTCCTCTTTTGCGCCGATTAGATTGCTGTACCAAAGTTTAGCAAATACGAAAGACAGCGCATTGGCTCGTCAGCAGATCGATGCCTGGAGGAACCTTCGAGAAGGTATGAAGGACCAATGGATGAACGAGGCATACCAAAGGTATTGCCTGGAAAACGGAAGAAATATAGACCGAATCCGTTCAGCATTAAAGTGGTCCGTAATACTTCTTGATTGGTTATGTTTCGGAATAGTAGAAAACTGTGCAGGAAGTTGGCGAGAACCTCCCTGAAGATTGTAGACATAAAAACGTATCTTGATAGAAAATATAAATATGACCATGTTATGGTAGAAATAAAATCAATCAACGAACTACAGATTTAAACTGAACTCTAAAGGAATACTCAAATTGACAATTTTGGTTCTGAATGCTCGGCCGAAAGGCTGAGCATTCAGAATCAAAATACCCTGCCAAGCCGACTACGAAATTATTATAGATTAACCCAAAAACATATAAATATCCCCTCGATCAAAACGAATAAAGATTATCAATTATCTATCCTCCAATTCTAGTTTATTTCTTCATCTATCGTCCGTGGAACCAGTATCCGGAATAGATTCAGCAAACCCCGTGTCGTACTTCACTCGGATCTGATATACCGGCAAGATCACCAGAGTGGGAAACAAGAGGATTAAGGATAGGAAAGGTAACGCTTTATTTTTGTCAATTATAAGGAGATATTTATATGTGCTTATTCGGTCTATGTTCTTAAAGAGGATAATGGCTGAGCGGCTAAAACTTTGATAAAAGGATGGTTGTACTTAGCAAGATGCTAAGCTGATTACCATTTTCGGACGTTATCCGCTTCAGCCACGACACCCGAAAACGACAAGGGGAACTGCAAAAAATAGGAAAAGAAAAAATTATGAGGAGTGAGCGACTCGAACGCCCAACCTTCAGATCTGGAATCTGACGCACTACCACTTGTGCTAACCCCCCTCTGATTTTTGATTGGGTCAAAAATCCATGACAATTACAAAGTGAAATTTTTTGCTTATGACTTTTCATATCGCATTGGTGGCCTTTTTTATGCTATAAATTTTTTTTTGACTTGGCGAACAATAATAAGTAAAATGGTTATATAAAATTGAGGAAGTGTTTGGAAGTATATTCATTGTTGAAATAAAATATTCTAGAGCACTTGCATCCACTGGTGTTGAAAAATTGACAGTCATATTGCCTTATATTATTTTTTTGACCTTCACACTGACTTACAATTCTATCATCTCACTATTCTCATATATACGTTCATACCAAACAGCGTTAAATATAAATACTGCCTCTCTGATATTGATAGTAATTGAAAAACTAGTCCAAACATATACTGAATTTTTTTATATTTTATTGATCGCGGTGTTATGAAAATTCACCTTTGTGACTTGTAATCGCCGATTTCTGCTGCCCTGATTTTTCCCCCAGCTCTCTTTTGATTTTCCTGCAGCTTCTGACGTACCGTTTTCCCTCAACCGACATACCGTTTTCCATCAACCAATGTACAGTATCGATTAGCCGATGTACCGTTCTCCATTAATCGTTTCATCATTTTCCATTAACCAATCAACCAAAAACCATAGCCAGAAAATAATGTAGCTTTATTGATATAAATACTCTCCTATTTCATCTCCAAATAAAGCAATGAATAATATATCAACACACCTCTTCTGATCTTTTCGACGCTCAAAGTAGGGCACTTAGTCTTTTTAATTTTTCTCTATTACTTTTCTTTCCCGTTTTCAACGATACGCACAACGATCTGATATACGTCGCTCTTAGTATATCTGGTGCTCACGAGAAAAATCCGAACTGAAAAATACAAATTGCCTACTTTATCAGCTAGCCGACTATACCTCTAACAGCGGCTGTATGTTCTAAAGAAAATTTTTTCTGATGTAAAATTATATTTGCTTATCACATTGCATCTTAAATGTTCGCTGGGTTGTGTTTTGGCTGATAATATCGTTATAGGTGGGGATTTGTTGTCTATTTGGTCATGAGAATATCCATCGGCCCCCATAAAGAGGCAGGGCTTGGATAGGATTCTCTGAAACTTCTGTAATCGTATCCTCTAGTTCCTCGATAGGAAAGTTAGATCCTCAGTTTTGTGTTTTGGAGTAATTTTTGTTCGAACTTTGACTTGATAAAGATGCGACGAACTCGTCGTCAAAAGCATTGACTTCGTTGTTAGATTTTATAGCACATTCGAGATGCCTGAGGCTTGGAAGTAGTCTTAATATTGGGGCATGATTTTTTAACGTTATGGGCTTGACCTTTTCCTGTAACTAGTCCAAAGACTGCGAGTGTTTTGCCTGTTCACTTTTTCTTGGCAGCAATGCATAGGCTTCTTCTGCGCTAAATACGTGATGACGAGGTGACTCGTTCATTCAGTTCGATTGCTGTGCAAGCTTGGAAATCCAATTTTCTGTGATCTTATAAATGGAGGTAGTAATTTGGCAGTTATCCACTTTTTAGCACTGGTAGGAGCTTGTTAAATGTTCTGTGGGATGAGACATTCGCCAAGTATTTATGTGCTTCGCGTTTGAATGTTTCCTGAGATTATCTCAATTCCTTCGTAAATATGTCTCCAACTCGGTAACTGTTGCCACTGTGAACTCCTTTTTGTTACTGGGCTTATCGTTTTCTTGTTATCTTCAATGGCCAGTCTTTGGCTGAACGCCCTGAGGATCTGGCGGACTTGATTTTTGCTGTATACTTGTTTAACATTTGTTGATTCATTGTTTGGATTATCGGTCATAGTAGCTCCACCATACCCACCAAAGAGAGATATGAAAGGTAGCTATATCCGGTAGCGAAAGCCATCTTTCTTTGAATGGCGGAAGAATAAAGTGCGGCTGGCAGAGTTAATAACCCCATTGCCACCAGGAGTTTTTGTTGAGCACGATATTTGGTTATTTTTTTCCATGATTATGATTTTGGAAGACTAAGAGAAATCAAGCTGTGGATTCGATATATACCATTTAAAAGACGTTTTGATGAAGTTTTCCATGAGCATAATTATTCTGTTGGTTGCCTCTGTTCATGCAAAATCGGTTCAATGATGTGACCGTGGTTTCTAAATAAGAAGGTCGGAATATCCGTTGTACTTTTGAATGTACGATTCAGCGAGGTTTCTTTAGCGATGGAGTTATCCGAAGCTCATCTCATAGATGAGAAGATTATCAGCTCGGAAAACGAGACCGAGTCTTCACGTATTTCTCAATTTGAAGGTCCCGATTGCTGGATTACCTCCGATTCTCGTCGACCAAATGTCATAACTCGATATTTGCATGGGCATTTCCAAGTAAGTTCGATATCAACTTTTCAGACCGGCTGTACTAAGGATACTTGAAGGATCAAGCACTAGATTGCCCTGTAGCACAAATAGAAATCTGTCCCAATTCAACGAGCTGTATAATGGTACGAACAACGGATGGATCAGTGTGGCGAATTGATTTCGACGAACAGCCAGGGACCACAGAGGCATTGGAGGAGTAAGTTATTGTCAATATAATGGCGTACTACAAAAGGGCATATTTTATTCTGACTTTCCGACATCAAGCCATAGGATAAAAAAACCTCGGCTTCATAGACAACCTCATGCTTCAGTTATATTTCATCATGTAAATTACACTACACGCAGTTGATCTACATGGCCCTCCTTTCTAATCCAACTTAGGAACGACTAAATTACATCATTGCAACATCCGCAAACGAATTCTATGGATTTATGGCGGATCGATCAATCATCAGATTTGCGGGTGCAACTATGAATTTTCCAGGCTTGGAAATACCATTAGGAGAAATAACATGCAGGATGGATGGTATGAACAAGAACCTGTATATTCTTTTCTCATTTTCGAAACTTAAAAATCGAGATCGACTAGTGACACGGTCCAAGATACATGTGCATACGCTTTTGCAGCAACATCTTTTCATGAATGAGTGAGTAATAATATACTGGATTGACTGCTTGATACTTATTCTATTTTAGAGTGAGCAATGGGGTTATTGTAGGATTAGCGGACGGTGCAGTGTATGCAATACCCTTTGATATTTCACTTCGCCCGAAGAAATTATTATCATTCACGGTATGAAACATGTGGCACTGATTTATGTAGTCCATATGTAGAACACTTACTCATGGCTGCGGTTTGTTTAGGACGAAGCTGTCGTGTCGATTCACTGCTTCCATTTGTACCCGCAATCTGGTCGAGGAATGCAAGCATCAGGATATAATGCAGTTCTCATATTAGGGTAATCATAAGCAAACAGAAGGTGTTCGAGAACGCTTACGGATTTTGGACAGATCTAAGGGGGCTGTGCATGTGTATACAGCCGGAAACGCGCAGACCAGTTCCAACGTTCGCTTAAAGGAGTTCGTTTTGCCGTTTTCAGCAAAGCAATCCATTTGCCTCGAGGTAGACATTTTATCATTTTATCCAATTGATTCTAGATGGACACAACTTGACATGGTGCGTAGCAAAACACGCTTTTGATAGCTTCAGAGGATGGTCGAGTATTTTGTGTGCAATTTTTGGGTCAATGTATTATCATCCAAACGTAAGCACGAAGATCGGGAGGCCAATTGAATGCTCACTGTTGTTGCGTTTTCATGTCCTTTAGCGGAAGAACTTGCAGAGGAAGGTTTCGTCATCGAAACGACATGCTTAGAATATCTGAAGAACGTAGATAACTTTGCGATTCAGCATGATCCTGTAAACGACCAGACAGTCTTTCATGTTATCACAATGGATAATCGGATCCAGCATTTCAAAGTGGGCTCGTCGTACGTGTACATATCATTGACTGGGTCTAGTATTTTAACCCTCATATAGTGGATCCCACGAAAACGTATTGGAAGGTACCAACAAACTGGAATCGTCTATTCAGCAAAAACTCGCTGAGCTGGCTCAGTGCGAAGCCGCCTTGGAGAGCTTGGATCTGCAGGGGAAGGTCGGTACCAAGAACGCTGCGTATCTTAATGTTTCAACAATCTAATACAGTGATATTGTGAAACAGGCTCTTGATAACCATCTCGAATCTCTCAATCGAACTGTACATACTTTCTTCAACATAAATCGGGAACCGCGGTCATCCTACAGAGACAGGACAGTTTCTTGTGACATATCGCCAACTATCATAAACAATTTACCAGCGTTGCAGATCGCAATTCATTCCACTTCGCATATCGCCACCTCAGGACGATGGAAATGTAACACAATCCCAGTTCCTAATTTTCAAAGCATCGTTTTCTGACGTTCTCTTCCGATACATAGGTCACGTCGAGATTTCACGGCAGCGAACATTGTCCCAAGAAGCAAGATCCGCAGATACTCAAAAACAAAATTCAGTCGATGGAATATCATTTGTATTCCCCTTTTCTCATATGGAAAGGCAGGCATCGGAATTACGTTGGTACGACTACCCGACTCACAACTGTATGATTAACGGGTGAATTGTTATTTTCGGTTTGGATTCACCTGTGTTTTTAGGTGCCAATATGTTCAAGTGGATAAAGCAATACCGGGGTTTCCTCTGAATATCAATGTCAGTTTTTCTGTACAGATCGAAGGCTCGCCTGACATGGTGGACGCTTATGGTTTGTATCACACACGTCAGATAAGAGCCACGGTATCTTATTGTTGCATTTTGTCTGTTGAATATAGATAAGCCTCTGTTATTTCCAATAATGAGCACTATAGTAGATCATCTACATTTCATAAATCCATGTGATGATGAAACACGAATGCTCATTTGGCAGAGAGGCTTGAAAGAAGCTACGATGGAGTTGGAGCAGAAGGAATGTAACCTAGTTACAACTGATAGCCAGCTCAAATCCTTTGCAAAACTTCGGCATAAGTTGTTATTAAGATCACCAAAAGTGGCAAGTTGCATACCCAAGAGACCGATGAGACGATCCTGATCTTAATAACCACATTTTCTTTCAGGTGCATACCATAAGGTCACGAAAGTTGCTTGAAATCACCGATAGCCTTCTTCATTTTCAAATCCATGTTCCATCCGATGAATCCCCTGATGATGTTTACAAACGGGCGTTACCAACACTGTTAACAGAGGGACTAACAAAGTATGTATGAAAGATATAGCATAGAACTTTTTCATCAAAAACAACAGCTAATCGACGGTATCTGGCATAGGGACAAGTTGGAGTCAATCTTCATCGACTGTGATAAGGCATGTTTCACGTTGACGAATTATTCGGCGTACCCAATAATGATGACGGCATCTCAAGGTAACTCACGAAAGGCCCTAGACTGGCTTTTCTGTAACTAATGTTTACAAGGAACAGAACATTCGAACGCAACAAACGCCATAACTTCAGTTGCTGTTGCCATCGATATCCAATGCTATAATTTGTGCGTTTTACTCCAAGTAGAGGCAAGCTTATTGTCAAGGTTGCAGTATAAAAAACTCGTGCTGAAGCATAACGAAAATTCTGATGGTAAGGAAATGCATCTATGTTTCGTTAATGTTATATCTAATTCATCTGCAATAGTTACCAATAAGTTCATCACGCAAGAGAAAGAGCTGGGCAGTTTATTGAGAGCCTTAGAAGACAGCTACATCCACGGAGATGTGAAGCAAGGCGAAGATATACTGGCGAAGGCCATCACTCTTTTACAAGACTTACGTCATTCCACATCAGTTGGCTGCATCAGCTTATGATCGCTGGATACATGTATAATAAAATATACTCTGAGATAATCACTCTGAGATAACAAACAATGTTTATTTCAGACTTGGCCGATCAAAGATGCGTTGAAGGCCATAATGGACGTGTCCCACCCTTACAGTATATTTCTAGCTGCTTCATACTGTAACTTGCCACACGAACAAAAGCTATTCAGTAGACTTTGTTTTAATTATGAGCTAAAGGCCGATATCTCATATTTTCGCTATTATTTTAATCATGGGCACCCAAGCAAGAAAGCGCCTATTACAGCGGAACTTGATATTGCTTCTTTCATTTCGATTTTTTTATTTTATTTATTTCCTTACAACGGATGGCCAGCCCACATAATTCATTCACCCATTCACAAGGCACTTGAACCCGATAGACGAAGAAAAAAGGGTACATATGGTAAAAGCATGAGTGTGAAAATTTAGTAGTCGTGTGCAGGTGCCGAATGCATGCATACGTTTTCATCCGAATCATATATTGGGGACGAGGACCCATGCTGCGCGTAATGATATCCGTTATGTGTCATATCATGACTCCAAGCAGCGGATGGTGTAGAGAATGACATAGATGACGGTGACGAAGAACGTTCTTCTGAGGAGACATTGAATGATCCATGGGGACGACGAGCCGCGCTTTGCGATTTCAAAGGTTTTGTCGGATGACGACCATTCACTCTCTTTCGCATACGTTTCGTCGCTTCCTGCAAGATTGTGTCGGTGTCCTCTCCACTATCCGTAGAATCACCAGATAAGCTAAGCTCGCTGTTATATTCCGTCCTCTGCTTTGGTCCCTTCAGTGTCAGCTTAATGCTTTTGCTCGTTGTTGATGGCGGACTTGCTACTTCTGCTTTGCGTTTCCTTGCTCCACCAGCTGCTCGGCGTTTCGGAGGAGGTCTTGGTCGTAGCACCAGCTCGCATAATGTATTGATGCGTCGAGCAATAACAAGGTCTTTCGGCCAGGCAAGCTTGTCCATAATAGTCGCTTCATTCTCCTCCGAGTCTTCAATACCTTCTTCGGAAAGTACCTTCTGTCTGATATGATAAAACGCCAACTCGGGATCGTTGATTAACAAATCGTTTCGTCCAATACCGTGCTTGCAAATGCCGGTTAACAAGGCCTTGTCATGCGTTGGTACTTCCCACCAGCTATAAAGGCCATTTAGCATTTTGCGATTACTATAATTTCTTCTGAAATACTTACGGAGGCAATCCGGAGGTTTTACGAGCATTCAAGATGTGGGCTTCAAGATCTGGATTTACGATGACTTCCTCGCGGATCTTTTTCATCTGAGCGATTCGCTTGAGAGCTCGTCTCGCTTTATCGTAAGGAACCAAATCGGCCAGTTCGCTGTTATCTTCCTTATCACCAGCTGCTGTAGGATCATCAGGGGCGACGGAAGAAGCTTGCGATGGACCCACGCTCGACTCACGACTCACCGTTCCATATTGCTGATCTGTTTGAGGTGTTTGTAAGGAGACTACTGCGGAACCATTTACGTTTGTCGAAGCGTCAATATTATTTTGAGCGGCTGCCTCCTCTTCCAGTTTATGGAGCCTCATCATTTCTTCGCAAGCTGGTACAAAGGTTTGGTAATAATAGGTATTCAAAGATTCGTCTGTTCGAGATTCAAGACCAGATATCTCTTTAAATCTCTCCCATCGTATTTCAGGATCATTGGGAACCGTTTCAACACCAAAGGATAACACGGTTCTCAGGAAATCAGCACGGCTTTTCTTCGTCCATCGGTCAGATGCATGTTGGCGTTTTGCTTTCTGTCTTTCTGCATGCCTTGACTCCTTCTCTTGTTGACGTGCACGTCGCACATCTTCCTTCCTCTGCTCTTTTTCTAGCAATTTACGTTTGCGGAGATCGTTTGCCTGTTCACGAAGGAAAGCAGCAATGATGCGACGGAGACGCATACCGATATCAGCCTTCGATGGCCATATATACACCTTGTCAATGTTAAAATTAGCTACACATGCAAACAACATCCAGAGTCATAACTAAACGGTACCTGTGCATCATTATCATTTGCTTGATCATCAACAAGCATTTTGTTGGATGCGTCTGCATTCTGCTCAGGATGAGTGGGAGCGGTGTCGTCATCTTCTAGCGCACCAGCTCGGCTATCATCGAATTTTTTCCCGTAGAAGCAGAACTCCGGATCGTTACGCATTGTAAGATACCTTTGATAAGAAAGTTATGATAAATAACCCCGATAGAAAGAAGAGACATTGATACTTACTGTTGGTAACCGTATTTACAAATACCCAAAAGTAAATCACGGTCTTCATTGTCACCCCACCAATCGCTGGGAGGTGACCCTATACAATTAATGTGAGACGATGAGCTAATTTAAAACGGACGTTGAATAGCCCATAAATTACCTGTTACTTTTGGAATTGGCAGTTGTTTAGCTTCTTCCCAATCCTTCGGGACAATTTTATCTCGAATCATGTACAGCATTTGAATACGCAGCAAAAAATTACGACCTACGAAGCATCCAAATATTTAGAAAAGAGTCTATGGCGTGGAGGTGAATAAGTACCTTTTCGTTCAATATGTTCAACATAATCTGCAGGAGCTTGCAATAAAAATGAGCGGAACTCTGTAATTTGCTTTTTCGTAGCTCCAGCATATGGCACCGTTTCATCTCCTTGTACTTCCTCAGCAGCATCATCTTCCAAGATGGTTTCAATATCTTCGACTAACTGACGATCTTCGGCGTTGTTTTTCTCGATAGTCGGCAGTGTTTTTCTCATTACTGCGCGAGTGACCGCCTTTAGATCTTTTTCTTGGCGACGTGGGAAATGAACCTTCATCTGATCCCAACGGCCATATCCATATATCATCAATTTACGTTCATACTTTGTCTTTTCGGATAATGTCCATGGTCGGGGTTGATCTCGCTTTCGTGATTTTTCAAGTTCATCTTCGTAGGCATCGGATTCATCTCCATTATCTTCGTTTGATAAGATGTCGTCTGTAAATCGTCCACCGAATCGCTGAACTTGTCGTCGCCGGCGTGGCTCATAAACAATAAGATCATTTTCATCTTGTGCTTCTGTGGCATCAATATTCGCCTTTGCCGCCCATTTCTCCCAAAAATCAGGGTCATCGATATCCACGCCCATATCCTCAGTAGCAGAAAACGTTGCTTTTGAGAACACCGATCCTTTCTCATTGCCCTCGTGGCGAATAACAGTCGTTCGTCGTTCGAGAATTTGATCAATATCTTCCTCGCAGAATTTAGTGCTGTAACAATTTGGGTGAGATGGATGCATTGCTTCTTGCGATAAGACATACAGACAATTACCTTGCTTCCTCATCGAGCATCGCTCCATAAGCGCCCTTTTTCAAGAGATCCTCGATTTCTTTTCGGTTCATTTCGTTTTTGCTCCCTCCTCCTTCGTCTTGCTCTAGCCCGGAGCGTTGCATGACGGCCTTATCGAGACCCAGTTTCATACCGGCACGATCAAACATGTCTTTTTCATAAGTATTGCGACATATTAAGCGGTAAATCTATAGTATAGATCGAGATAAGTAGTGGAGTCCATTCACTTAAGCATTGATTTCGGTCATGCAACGTACCTGTACTGGTTTAGTCTGACCGATACGGTGGCAACGTGCTTGTGCCTGAAGATCATTTTGTGGATTCCAATCACTGTCAAAAATAATGCAGGTGTCGGCAGCCTAATTCGGATCGTTTGTAAGCAGTAATTCAATGAAGAGATAATAGTCCAAAGGTTTACCGTCAAGTTGATACCAACGCCACCTGCTCTAGTACAGAGTAAGAACACAAACGATTGCTCGATAGGTAGAGTCGAAAAGCGGTCAATGGCAGCTTGACGTTGATCGCCAGGAATACTACCATCGATACGCTCATGGGCATAATTCCGGCCTTTCAAATAATCAGCCAAAATATCCAGGCAACTGTAAAAGAACCGAATCATTCAGACCACACATCATTATCATCACTAAGGAAAATTCTTAATCTTTACCTGGTAAATTGAGAGAAAATAAGGACTTTGTGATTTCCCTTGATTAGTTTCCTGAGCAATTTATCAATAAGCACCTAAAGAAAAATATTAGTGGCTATACGCAAATCATGAAGAGAAGTTACTATTACCAATTTTCCAGATGATTGAACGAGGCAATTAAACTGCTCCTGGTAAGTAACAGCATGGCTTTCCGATACGATAACTTCTTCAGCTCCCTCAAGAAGATATGGATGGATACAGCATTTACGGAGCTGCATCATGATATTGCGAAGATGAGGCATTTCCTTATTAGCTAGAAAAACTTTGGTTAGTGGAACAGGCAGAGTGATCTTCATCTGGAGTTATACTTACATTTGGCACCCTTTTTCAGAAAACTAAAGTTCTTTTCTAACACGGCTCTATACCACTTTTTCTGTGGATTCGTCAATTCTACTTCAATGACAGTTTCTTCTTTAACAGGAATACTCTTCTCCACGTCTTCCTTGAAACGGCGCAACATAATAGGCTTTAAAAGCGCTTGTAATTTCTCCACCTCGGCAGCTGACTGCAAGGAACCATATTCCGCGAAAAATACTCGCTCATCACTACAATGCAACTTAGTACTGCGTAACCAATCTAAGCCGACGCACTTACTGGAATATTTCGGGCTGCATAAAGTTCAGTAAACTATAAAGTTCGTCAAGATTGTTTTGTAACGGTGTTCCTAATATATGAAATAAGTACTGACGAAGTCTACAGCGAGTTACACCGGGCATCATGTACCTGTCAATAACAGTTTATGGTCCAAGTGAAACGTTTTCAAAATTTCAAGCACTTTGGATTGCTAGTGATGCAGATAATCAATGTCGTGCCAAAGATACAAACCAGAGGAAAAATCACCACACCTTATTTTTGAGACGATGCGCTTCATCGAATACTGCGCACTTCCATTTAATATCACGCAATTGGGCAGCTCCGGCGGACGCCTAACATCAATATTGTCAGCTCAATAAATATCTTTTCAATGTGTTGGAGGGTACGATTTAACTTACCATTTCGTAAGTCGTGATCAATACATCGAATTTGTATCGATTCTGGATGATGCTCCCTTGCATATCCTTATAGTAGAATTCTGTTTCGACGAGCAGGTTGCGGGATAATACGCTTCCACGGTAGTCGATCACATTCAGGTCGGTCCAGGCCTTGAATGCTCGCTCCCAATGAGGGATAGCTATTTACAGAAATACTTAGTGGCGAGCGCTGCATATGGTAGCCATTTATACTTACTTGATAGAGGAGCAACAATCAGGAAAGGTCCGCAGATACGAAGCGAGTGATATAGGTCATTAAGAAGTGCAACAGATTGCACGGTTTTGCCTATATCATCTCATTGAGTATACTACTGTTCGGTTCGTTATTGAACCATTGTTAACATCTTACCTAAACCCATTTCGTCGGCTAGAATGCACGAACGGTGGCTGTAATAACAAAATCGCAACCAATTCAGTCCTTCTAATTGATACGAACGAAGTTCGTTATCGAATCGGTATCTACAAAGTGAAACAGCGAAATATCATCATTTAGATGCGAGTCGACCTTTCCAGCTAGCTATATACATACTTGGGCGATGCATCATATTTGGCAAAGGTTGAAACGTTAGGCCGTGGTGGCGAATTGACTAGCTTATGGGAAGGGATTTGTCTTCGAATATGAAACTCCTCAATTTTAAGGGCATCAATCTGATCATCATCCAATTAAACCTTGCGTCAGATAAATAAATATACACAACTTACTTCCATTACATCGTCTTCACTCTCCCAAGTAGAAGCATCGTAGAAAAGCCCGTTCCATTTTACAAGAAAGAAAATTTTGGTTTGACCAGTTTCTGGATCAGTCAGTTCGCCTTCGTCAATTATACGGTCGATCTATGTTTGATGTCAATGTCTTTCATTTGCGCGAGTAACCGTGATATGGAGAACAGACCTTTAGATTTTCTCGAAAATCTTCCGGACCATCGCGATAGTACTTTTGAAGGAACTTTTTGACTCTATGTTTGCCTAAATGTTCACCTTCAACCTTGCTCAAAGGGATCCATTCAGCATGATGGAAGCTCGTATTCTATTGAATCGGTAAAACAGGTGTTAGCCTTAATCCGTTTATACTTGCGGTATGTTACATGGAATTGGTTACCTTGTATTTCACCAGTAATTCATCAACGCCAGTCTCTGCATTCTTCCTATAATCCAGGATTCGCTCGAAGACCTGTCAAAAATGAATAGATCAATCCATTTACTCCCATATCATGTAGATATCGCAAAAAGTCTGCTGGGCTTGCTGAATCCTTACCTTGGTTCCTAGGGGAATGAACACATGATTGGTTTGGTAGCTCGAACTACCGCTTGACTGAGTATGCTTTTTGGACGCTTTTTTGCTGCTATATCGTTGTTTGCCATCGCTATCCTCAAAGTCACTTTCTTCAGATGGTGCAGATAATACCGAAGCTGAATCCTGAGAATCGCATAATGAGAATCGGATCTGCACGAAACATTTACAAATCAACTTACTTCCTCCTCTTCTTCAATTTCATCATCATCATCATCTTCTTCGTCCTCCGATGATTCATCATAGACAATACGCTTTTTCGTCGAACGAGCGGCACGTTGAGATGGAAAAGACTGCTGTGACACTCTTTCGCTATAAATACGGGACGCGCGCTGCCCACTTATCGCAGGCAACTGATAATCCACATTTTCATAGCTCTGTTGGTGCGTCATATCGATTAATAAAGGCACCAAAGCAGGGTAGAGACTGGAGGATACTATAGGAAAGCCAGGTTAGCCGAATTGAACACCAAGTTACTACATTGCACGGATATCGACGCCCATCATGAAGGTTTCCATGCCACCCATCACTGTGCTCTTTGCCATCGTGGTCTTCATGTGCACATGCCCCGTCATTGTATATTCCCAACACATATCCACAGGGCCAGCGCGTCTCCGCCATGTGCACCTTTAGAGAGATGTTGACGTGCTTTTCAGAGCCTTTAAAGTACCAACGCAACAGAGGACCTGGCTTCATGATGTTCTTTGCTTACTCAACTTACCAAGAGCTTTCAGTCAGATGAATAAGGGAAGTGACGAAGATTGAGTGACAGCCTTTCGAATACTGAATGCAATGGAAACTACCTCAAAGTAAGTGATGATACCGTCTCCTTCAAGGATTGCGTTGGAAAGAGAACAGAAAGAAAAACGGTTTTGTTATTTCTATGGGCAAAATTTTTAGGTGCCCACGTTTTTCCAGATGTGATGTTGCAAAGTGGCGGGACGGCCGTGAGTGGATGATTTTTGTTTCGGTGGATGTTTTGACACCCCGAGCACATCAAGGGAGCAATGATAGTAAAACATCAAGTATGGAAAGGAATTGATAGTATGGAAAAGTGCAGGTAAAGCAACAAGCAAATAAATGGTTTATGTAAAAAGCCAGAAAAAAATTACACAAACTAAACTTCAAGATCGCGGAACTTGGCCTCAATCTCCTTCTGGAGAGCAGTATACTTTTCTACAAGTACGTCCTCACCGTCGGCGGGATCCTATGATAAACCGTCGTTTAATATTGTAAAATTCTAACCCATGAGGTGCCTATTGTATTACCTCAAACTTCATGGATGAAAGCTTGTAAATGATGTCCTTCATTGAGTCGCGGATCTTGGCCCAGGTAATCTGATTGTTGGACACTTCAACGGCATGGGTGGCATGAGTGTAAAAACCGATCATGTTGCGCAACATCCAAGTTGTCTTGTAGAAGGGGCAGTAACGGTCATAGTTACTGTAGCCGTTCTGTTGCAAGAAATCGTCCTTGATAATTTGAGCAACTTCAAGTGTGATCTTATCGCTTTCATTGAGACCAGACTATAGCAACGTACAACCGTTAGATGCATCGACTTAAATTTTCATAGTATGATGGTTCGTCATTGTTAATCAAATACCTTGCCAACAAGCTGAACGATTTCGGACAGATTCTCTTCCATCTGGAGAATTTCCTTGCATTTATCTCGAAGGGAGATGTATTCAGGATCAGCATTTTCATAGAAAGGTTCCAACACCTTCATATACTTGGAATAACTCAAGTTCCAGTTCACCGATGGGAAATGTTTACGCTGAGCAAGCTTTTTATCGAGACCCCAGAAGACCTGCACGATACCCAATGTCGAAGCTGTAACAGGATCAGAGAAGTCACCACCAGGAGGTGAAACACTAAAGGAACACGTGAGTCCTGAGAAACCACCAAAAAGCTGAATGAACAACAGGAAATATACTTACGCGCCAACGACGGTTACGCTACCCTCACGAGCAGGGTTACCAAGACAAGTGGTTTTGCCAGCACGTTCGTAGAAAGAAGCCAGTCGCGCACCAAGATAAGCGGGGTAACCAGAATCAGCAGGCATTTCAGCCAGACGACCAGAAATTTCACGCAAAGCTTCAGCCCAGCGAGAGGTGGAATCGGCCATCATAGCAACGTTCTTGCCTTGATCACGGAAGTATTCAGAAAGCGTAATACCCGTGTAGATGGAAGCTTCACGTGCTGCGACTGGCATGTTTGAGGTGTTTGCAACCAATGTAGTACGCTTCATGATGGCCTCCTTCCGACCATCAACATCAATAGTCAACTAAAGGTGCGATGTAAGATAATGTTGTTCGATATTGTGAAAAGAAGCATTTGATACTGTAAACTTACCTCGGGGAAATCCATCAGGACTTCAGCCATTTCATTACCACGTTCACCGCAACCAACGTAAATAATGATATCGGAATTGGAATATTTTGAAAGAGATTGAGAAATGACGGTCTTGCCACAGCCGAAGGCACCAGGAATAGCAGTGGTACCACCTTGGACACACCTATCGTCAACAATTTTGTCAATATTTTTTTCTCAGATTAATTTCTTGAGTATGCGCAATCCTTACGGGAAAAGTGAGTCCAAAACGCGCTGACCGGTCAACAAAGGATGGTTTGCGCTAAGTTTCTCAGCGACGGGGCGAGGAGAACGGACAGGCCACAGTTGTTTCATTGTGTACTTGGTAGTTTCACCTTCGAATTCAGCTTCAAGGACAGTATCATCAATGCTGTATTGGCCCTTGGGTGCCAGGTATGTGATGGTACCGCGTGCTTTAGGAGGTAGCATGATATTATGGGTGGAAACCAACGAGTTCTCCCAGACTTTGCCATAAATATCACCGCCTGTAATATGATCACCGACCTGGAAATAAAACGTATCAGTCAACGTTACGCAAGTGACCATTCTGTTGTGACAATGACCTTGAAGTTCAAAGGGTCAAAATCCCAGCCGATGCTCTTATCTAACGCAGGTGTAGCGATACCACGAGGAATGTAGATACTTTGTGAAGCTTCTTGAATAGCCTATCAATGCAAAACCGGTTATCTTTTGCACAGACCCAGGAAATGTAAGCCAGAAAGGCAACTAACCTTCAGTGGTCGCTGAATACCATCGTAGATATTTGACATCAAACCTACAATTTTTGTGAGAAAAGAAGGATGCTTACGCTGCCTAAAGTAAGCCGTTGTGTTTCAGTTGATATTTACCAGGACCAAGTTCAACAGACAATGGTTTGCCTGATCTTAACACAGGATCGCCTACTGTCAAACCACCTACAGAAACATGTATGTTATTGGATGTCTTGGAAAAGAAAGCACTACAGGGTGGATAAGGCTACTTGCCAGTTTCTTCGTACACTTGGATAGTACACTTGTCACCGTCGATACGGATAACTTCACCGACCAACTCGTCGTGGCCAACGCGTACCTACATATCTAACGCATCAGTATCATATGAATAAGAACCGTATTAATTTGACATACCAATTCATACATTGCTGAGCCGCGCATATTTTCGGCAACAACAACTAAAAGAAAAGCGAAAAAGAAAGGGAGCGCAATTAGGTACTTCCATCAACTTGTTACCGAGGGACGTTGTTCTTCGCATTCTTTTCCACATTCAAAGATGGGCGGTAAAGAATTATCAATATTCCATGACAAAGTTCTTTGTACCTGGGCCAGACACGGAGAAGATTGAGCCGAAGTCGGACTCGCGCTCATGGTCCCTAATTCTTGGAAGTTCTTTTTGTGCGTTCTCGAGAGCTCCAGCCTTCGCCGAGGAATCAGTCGCAGTAGTTTCAAGATGAGACGTTTACATAGAAACTTACCATTTTTCTTCAGGTCAACGTATAAATCAAAGAAGCAGTTTTCTCGGGATGGTATAAAGTTTGTGGAAAGGAGGTATCCGATCTTTGCGTTTCAAAAGCTGGTAGAGATGCAAGTCAGTTCCAAAAAAGTCCGCCCCGACGTCATCCCGTCCAGTGTTTTTTCGAACGCCATATGTGATTGGGTAGTTTGACATTGCTGATTATGGACTTGCCAGTTTTTCAGTGAACAGCTTCAATTCCCTTTTGCAAGAATACACAATAAGCATTGTGCCCGTCAATAAGCAATTCTTTCCTTTCTTCCTTCTTCATTTTGATGCTATATTGATACGTACAAAACCTTTCTTATTGCAACCAGAAAATTGTTTTCTATTTTGCACTTCATATCATGCTCCACCAAATGTATTCCTTATGCAATTAACTCTATCATCAGTGTGAAACTCAGGCCTTCGAATGTGATGCTTCGGAATATGTGGCGGTGTTTACGATGCCTCAGCGTCAGCTCGAGAATTCCGTCTAAGAGCATGGAATGCGGTACAATCATATCCTCTGCGACGGGACGTAGATGCCATGGAAATGCTTTGGTGTCCATCGCGAAGAAGCGACGTGTTACTGTTTGAACAACGCAGCACTTATTGACCCCCTCCATTCCGCCCCGCCCAGGCTTGATAGATTTAGAATGATGTGTGGGAAAGTTGAATATTTTAATGAGTTAGTAAGTTCTTTGATGATTCAACATATTTTACCTTTGTTATTTGATGTTGCAGCATTATCGAGAGCTTCCCGACCGAAGAAAAAGCTACAAATGAAAAAAAAGTAAAACAATGGGTGCCTCTGTAAAAAAATCCCCTAAAAAGCCCTCTGGGAAAAAAAGGAGGAAAAGACTGCAAGAAAGACTTTTAACAAATGCAAAATACAGTGGTCGGGAAGAAATATTGAAGACGATATTCACCGGTAATAATCCAGTAGAGGAGGACATATAAGCGTTTCTGATGAAAAAGAGAATCACACCATCGGCAGTGCCCTTTGACGACAAAAACCGGTTTGGCGATATCTAGTGCGCGAAGAAATATAGGGATTTGAATGATGGCTGGCTTGCCTGCAGAAAAGAAAACTGGAGAAAACCAAAAGATAAAGAAGGATAGAGAAAAGGACAGATAAGTTTTTTCTTACCGAAAAACGAATAGTCACACCACACAAAGGTACCTTTTTGATAATAATCGGCTCGATCGATTACAGATACATGCGGGATAACCATAATGTGAATAATGGATGTAGATGCAGATGTAATGATAGTGAGAGTTTTCCGGGCAATCAGAAGGGAGGAGCAAATCAAATAACCAAAGAAAAAATTGAAGACAAAACTTGTAATGTTCTATGGATGAAACAATAGTTATCCCAGCGATACATGAATAGTGAGATACACAGATCGAAGCATGGCAGTTCATGTATCATTCGATCATTGAAAACTGAGGAGAATGAAGGGCTTATACCAGTATAACTGGCAGAAAATCAAATTAAATGATGCTGCAAAATACCAGCTCGCCCTATCATCTACGACCTTTCTTCACAAGAGCTCTACCCAATTTTATTCAAACGACGGCGATGCCCTGTTTGATTACAACAGGCGCAAATGGCATCTGATCCTGCTGCTGATTGTTTTGCCTATTATCATGGAAGTGTTTCGTGGAGAGAAATTTGGGCAACGACAATATTGTAGAGCGCTGATAATCGTTACTGTGGCAAGATGGGTACCGAGCTTTGAAAGATAAAAAAACAGGTGCAAAAAGAATTAACAGGTTCTGATAAGACCACTGACGAAATTTTCATGTAAAGAGTTGGGAATCATGTGGGTACAGTTACAAAGTTCAGCTTTGGTATCCAGGTTGCACATCAACATCACAGGCTGTTGTACCACACCTGGGGACCTCGTAGCAACAATGGTTCTGACTCCAATCTGAACGAACTGCCGCTGCTAATCGCCTCCGTGAAAACACTCTTCGCAATAAAGCTTAGCGAGATGCTGTTATGAACCATCGCCTCTACAACATCGGCCAACATGTTCTCTTACATCACGAAAGCAAGCTCAGCCTTGAGTATAACAGGAAAGGCCCTTACAAGATCATCGCTGCCCACTATGACACTGACATTTACTAACTCCAAGACTTCAACAACAGAATATACAATTCATGGGTCTACACTGACCGCTTACGCCTGATACATATTGGTTCTCCTGTTAGCACTCCTTGGTATGATCCTACCGCTGCTCGTACCTTAGATCGTAATCGTTTCTTCTCATGTTGCTGTCCTTTGGTTGCTCGAGGACGATCAACATTCTGGAGAGGGAGTATTGTCGTAAACTTTTTTTGCTCAGCCAATCAGCCTCAAGATTCCTTTTCCAGCGATCATTACATCATGATCGGCTATTCATCCCAATTCAGCAACCTCATCAAGGAGTCCTGGCTGGCTCAGCACACTGTGTCATTGCTATAATCCTCCATTATATCCTGTCATCGATAATAGAACATCTAATATATAAATATCCTTCAAACCAAAATGAATAAACATCATTTTATCCTCATATATTTTATTGTTTATTACTGATCTAGTCTATTTCTCTGGCCATTGGAATTCCAGCCCAGATCCTGACTGTCAGTTATGCCGATTAGATTTGCTATATAAAAGTTTAGCAAATATGGAAGACAGCGCATTAGCTCGTCTGCAGATCGATGTCTGGAGGAACCTTCGAGAAGGTATGAAGGACCAATGGATGAACGAGACATACCAAAGGTATTGCCTGGAAAACAGAAGAAATATAGGCCGAATCTGTTCAGTATTAAAGTGGTCCATAATACTTCTTGATTGGTTATGTTTCGGAATAATAAAAAAATGTGCAGGAAGTTGGCGAGAACCTTCCTGAAGATTGTAGACATAAAAAATGTATCTTGGCAGAAATATAAATATGACCATGTTATGGTAGAAATAAAAACAATCAACAAACTACAGATTTAAACTGAACTCTAAAGGAGTACTCAAATCTGACAACAGTACGACACTAAAGATGATTGGTCGAGGATCAAAAAGGCTGTCGTAGCCTTTTTGATGCTCAATCAATCATTTTGGGGTTTCCCCTTTTGGCAACCATTACATCACGATCGGCTAACAATCCCTTTCTAGAAACCTCGTCAAGAAGTAGGGCTAAGCGTGATGCGTCATAAGCGTAACCTTCCCTTTCTGTACCCCATGCTGTCATCGATAGTTAGAAGACCCAAAGTATAAATATCCACATAGACCAAAAGAATAAAGATCATCTTATCCTCCCGTATTCTTACTGTCCTTGCCACCCTAATTGTAATATCTGGCCATTGGAATTCCAGCACAGAATATTGTCATGCCTCAGTTTTTCTGCGCTTCCTTTTTGGGAATTGCAAACAACGTTTACTGTTTTTAGAATTTAGGATATAAAATATCTCAGCGCCAACAAAATAAAGAACAACATCTGTTTCACTCGCAATCTCTAGTTGAGAGCCGAGTCTTAGTATTCTGCATTGTGTGCCTATTAGCTGTGGAAACCGTATCCAGATTAGGCAACAAACAATAACAAAATATGATAATATTGACGATGACAAGGCTACGACAGTTGCCAAAAGAAGAAACCTCAAATGATTGATTGAGTATCAAAAAAGGCTACTGTCGTCGTCAGGATCTGGGCTGGAATTCCAATGGCCAGAGAAGTAGACTAAATGTGTAGCGAACAATAAAATACAGGAGGATAAGATTGTCAGATTTGAGTACTCCTTTAGAGTTCAGTTTAAATCTGTAGTTTGTTGATTCCTTTTATTTCTACCATAACATGATTATATTTATATTTTCTATCAAGATACGTTTTTATGTCTATAATCTTCAGGAAGGTTCTCGCCAACTTCCTGCACAGTTTTCTACTCTTCCGAAATATAACCAATCAAGAAGTATTATGGACCACTTTAATGCTGAACAGATTCAGTCTATATTTCTTTCATTTTCCAGGCAATACCTTTGGTATGCCTCGTTCATCCATTGGTCCTCATACCTTCTTGAAGGTTCCTCCAGACATCGATCTGCAGACGAGCCAATACGCTGTCTTCCATATTTGCTAAACTTTGGTATAGCAAATCTAATTGGCGCAAAAGAAGAACCGGCATAACTGACAATAACCCCCCTCTTGCCTGAAGTCCGTTCTCGGGCTTCATTATTGAAAGAGACATCCGAGTCAGAAAGGTAATATTGGTCAGGAGGTGGCACAGTAGAAAGATCCATAGGGGTATCGATGGGTTCGTCCAGTGTAGGATCTTGATCCAACAGTTCATCTAATAAGGGTGCCATCTCAGTATTATAAGGAGTCATTTCTTTGATCGGTTCTGTCGTCTGCAGTGGAACTTCGTTAACTGCTATGGGTTCAACTGTGTCAACTTCGCACATAGCAGAGACATCTTCAAGTTCAGTTGAAACCACGTCGTCAGTGATATCGGGGTCATTCATGAAGTCCAAAGGGGGTTCATAATCCGAGCAGTCATATTCATTAGGGTCAATTGACTGAGACATTGGGGACATCAGGTCTGTCGATATACAGTATCAGTGTCATCGATATCTTCATCACAGATTGTATCCTCTTAATCGATTGTTGCATCGGGTGAATTGATAACTTTGTCGATCATAGAAATTTCAGAGTCATTTGGCAGGGCAGGTATTTCAACGGCATCTTCAACTATGGGGTTTTCGGGAGCAACGATTTCTTGCGCATCGTGAGTGTTGGGCTCGTTCACAATGGCATCAACCTTTCCGTGAAAGTCATTAGATGGCTGCAGATCGTGTAATGCACCAGCAGGCCATTAGGAACAGGATGTTCGCACATCGAACCAGGGTCTTGATACTGTTCGACTGTGTTTGCTTGCTTCAGGTGATTGACATGTATCCAATCAGATCGAACCACACCATTGAGACTTTCCAATAAATAAACATCATTGTCGTCGTTCTTGCGTCGTACATGATAAGGTCCTTCCCACGAAAACTCCAATCCAACTTTCTGTTCCACATGCAACAAGACTAAGGTCACCAATTTCGAATGTAATGGGCTTAACCGTAGCATCCCATCGAACTTTGTCACGTTCGGCTTGCAACTTCAGTTGTGTTTCAGCATCTTAACAGGCTGATTCTAGCTTGTCCAGCTCTTCAGAAGATCTGTTCGGGTCCACAGGAACATCAGATCCAGCTAGATAAGGTCGTAATGGGTCACCAGGGAGCACAAGTTCTTGACCGTATACCAAGTAGAATGGGCTATATCCAGTAGTAGCATGTTTACGAACATGTAAGGCCCATATGGCTGCATCCAAATGTTGATCCCATTCATGAATTCGTCCACACAAGTACTTGATGAGCATCGACTTCAGAGTTTCATTCAAGTGTTCAACTTTCCCATTCATTCGAGGATGATAAGCCGACATAAATTGATGCATTACCTTGATTCGTTTCGTATATCGCTGCAAAATCTGGGACATAAAGGCAGCACCACGATCCAAGAGAATCTCCTTGGAGCAACCAAAGTGCATGACGATTTCTTCGTATAAAAAGTCTGCTACCACTGCTGCAGATGCCATTGGGACAGCTCAAGCAATTGGCCGATTTGTCAAATAATCCACAGCAACAATGATCCAACGATTGCCTTGATGAGTTGTAGGTAATTGGCCAATGAAATCCAGATGCCATCATCCAAATGGTTCCGGAATGTTAAGAGGATGCATCAGCACTTTGCGAACAGATCTTTGAGATTTACTGGCTAGTTAACACTCTTGATATTGCTGTAACCATTCATCGATTTCCTTCTTCATCTGAGGCCACCATACATGGGGTTGTAATACGTGTAACATGGTTGACAATCCAGCATGTCCAACAGAATGGTGATAACGAGCAAGCAGGTCGGCACATTCAACATAAGGAACAAATCAAGTCCAGTGTTCACCATTTCGGTGGTAGATTACGTCGTCCTTGATCATAAACGTATTGCGATTTTCCTTCAGTTGTTCTCATATGGACTCAGGAATGGCTTCTTCAGTGTACATGTAATAAAGAGGCCAATCTGTATCATGCACCACAGGCATCACCGTGTCCATTAAGTATAAGTATTCGGGCACTACAGGCTTCTCATCATGGTCATCATCAGGGTCTTGAACGATCAGAGAGAGTGCATCTGGTACTACTTGTTGTTTGCCTGGTCGATACTGAATATCAGGGTCGTACAGTTCCAGCTCATTAATCCAGCGTACCAGCCTAAGGGTCGGAGTCTTCTGTGAATATAGGTACCAAAGTGGCAAATGATCCATGTATACCACATACTTGGTACCGTCCAAAAAACATCACCATATGTGCAAAGCATGAAGGATAGCAAATAATTCCCTTTCTTGAGCAGGATACCATCCTTAGTCACTCGAAATTCAACGAACACCAATCGTCGACACCAAATTCGCATTTGTCTGGGTTCAGAAACAGCTTGTGTTCACACAATTTTTCCAACACTATGTGCAAGTGCTTCTTGTGTTCTTTCTCATTATAGCTGTACACCAGAATATCATCGAGATAAACTAATATGAATCGATTGATATATTCTTCGAGAATTCAATTCATCATTGCTTGAAACATTGGTGGAGCGTTCATCAAACCAAAAGGTAACACCTTGAACTGATACTGTCCATATTGAGTGTTAAATGCAGTTTTCAGTTGATCCTTGTCACGTAATCATACTTGATGATATCCGCTCTTGAGATCTAAAGAAGACAAAATACGTGCGCCAGCCAAGCGATCCAAACATTCATCAATTTGTGGTAATAGAGAAGTGTTTCAAACTGTCAGTTTGTTCAAAGCTCGATAGCCAACACACATACTGTATGCATGCTACCATCCTTTTTTCGTACAAACAATACTGAAGCACCCCATGGTGACTTGCTGGGTTCGATCAAGCCTTTGTCCAATAACGCCTTGATCTGTCACTGAAGTTCATCCAGTTCACGCGGACTCATCTTGAAGGGGTTTTTTGATACGGATGTTGCGTCGCCAACGTTAATCACATGCTGTACGTCGCGTTCTGGAGGCAAACCAGGTAACTTGTCTGAGAATAGGTCTTTATATCCCTCGATCCACTTAGCAGCTTTCTTCAATATATCGGACACCACCTTGATGTCGTTCTCGCTGTTGACCAACAACAGGGCTACTTCTTTTCGCTGCTTGATCGACTTGATCACTTGCCTCAGGCAACACACAAAATTCAGTTCGTCATCGTCCGTTCATTCGTTAGAGGAGAGCACTATCTCGCCCTTTGCTGTCTGGATCTGCCATGTTTTCGTCTTCCAGTCTATGGACGGGTTAACCATTTCAAGCCAATCCATGCCCAAAATGAGATCGAATCGACTGGGAATCACCAATGCCTCGATGTGATCTTCTTTCTCGACTTGTCCAAAGGAGAAAGGTACCTTGACCATCGTATCCACCATGATCGTCTTGTTACTAGCAGACTTAACTGGCAGAGCGCATTTCAACTTGCGTTGCAGCAAACCTTTTGCCAGACATTTGAATACATAGTTCACTGAGGCTCCCGAGTCGATAATAACTTGCATAGATTCTCTGGCGATATAACCTTTATATGTGGGCAAACCAATTGCACCACGTCCTTTGTTGGCCAAATGCTGTAATTCTTCCAAATGGTCGCGTTCCTTTTGCCAACGGTTGTGAGTTTCCTTGTCCTGGTACCACTTGAAAGGGGAAGAAGCTTTCGATTTCTTGACATCACCGCCCTGATTCTTGCTTCCAGGACCTAGTTCCGGTAGAGGGGTGGTTATATCTTCTTTGTGCAATACGGCCCCCTCTTGACCTATTGCGTGTTGACTTTTAAAGCAGCTTTGGCCGCTTTAACCACTGGGCAATCCTTCACGAGGTGACCTTCCTGGTCACAGGCATAGCACTTTAGGGTCTTGACGTGCTTCTTACCGTTGGTGTCGTATAGGTAGGGTCTATATACCACTACATAAGAATTACCTCGGTTTAAGCAGATAAGAGACACTAGGGTAGTTACACACTATTTATACATTCAAATCCCGATACCAGTTATTATCTTTGAATACCAGATACTAAAGAGATCATCTCTTTCGAGAATAAACAACAGTCTCATCATACTCAACGTTTCTATCCATCTATATCACAGTTGGGATGTCATTGTCTCCTGGGACGAGCCAATTCATGCAAGTCCAGATCCATTGGTTCGGGTCCATTGAACCGACGTTGAGCTTGCTGGAGACGGAATACGGGATGGAAATTATCACGGCGAGCATCTTCGTAGTCTATAGCCAACTCGATGGCACAATCCAGAGTCTCCGGTCTATAAGTGTACACATATTCCTGGATCGGAATACATAAACCACAAGTGAAGCGGTCCAAAGCTTCCGCTTCCGAGACATCACCAGCGATCGCTCTCAAGTCCTGGAATTCTTCGGCATAACGTTGCACAGAACCAGTTTGTCGTAGGTTATGCAACTTTCTATGGACTTGTCAGTACACACCAGTTGGGACAAAGTAATGTCGAATGGCATTGCATAAGTCTCCCCAGTTATCGATCGTATCATTACCACTAGTCTGCTTGTGATGTCGCCACCACATCTTCGCCTTGTCTTTGAGGAGCATAACAGTAAAGTTGAACCGCTGTTCCTCCGGCATTTTTGTAAAGGTGAAGTATTGGTCTACATCATCGATCCAGTTTTCTATAATGACAGGGTCCTTGACACCTCGGAACTTCGCAGGCAGAGGAACCTTGACTTCTGCATCTTGGGTCTGCTTTTCGGCATTTTCTTCCTTCTTCTTCTCGCGTTCCAGAAGGTAAGCCAAAGCTTTGGTGAGAGTCTTCATTTGTGCGTCCATAGTTCCAGTCTCGTCATAATAGTAATTGGGCTCAGGTCAGGTTTCTTTTCAGCCGCTACCAGTTGTCAGATCTGAGTACTTCTTTAGAGTTCAGTTTAAATCTATAGTTGTGTTCATTCTTTATTTCTACCATAACATGGTCATATTTATATTTTCTATCAAGATCATTTTTATGTCTACAATCTTCAGGAAGGTTCTCATCAACTTCCTGCAAGGTTTTCTATTATTTCGAAACATAACTAATCAAGAAGTATTATGGACCACTTTAATACTGAACAGATTCGGTCTATATTTCTTCCATTTTCCAGGCAATACCTTTGGTATGCCTCGTTCATCCATTGGTCCTTCATACCTTCTCGAAGGTTCCTCCAGACATCGATCTGCAGACGAGCCAATGCGCTGTCTTCCATATTTGCTAAACTTTGGTATAGTAAATCTAATCAGCGCAAAAGAAGAACTGGCGTAACTGACAATAAAACGAATGATGATGTTTATTCAATGTTTTGGGGTTTCTTTTTATATTCTATTATAACAATGCTATCTATTCATGATATATCAACTATTACTCATACTGAGCTTTGTTGTTGATATTTACAAACCGTGAGTCATTAAGGCAAAACATTGTCGTGGCTGAAGCGGATAACATCCGAAAATGGTAATCAGCTTAGCATCTTGCTAAGTATAACCATCCTTTTATCAAAGTTTTAGCCGCTCAGCCATTATCCTCTTTAAGAACATAGACCGAATAAGCACATATAAATATCTCCTTATAATTGACAAAAATAAAGCATTATCTTTCCTATCCCTAATCCTCTTGTTTCCCACTCTGGTGATCTTGCCGGTATATCAGATCTGAGTGAAGTACGACAACGTTTAGAGGACCGCTAACAGGTCCGACACACAAAAAGATTCAACACACGACAAATAAGGAAAAATCGTCACCAACAGGATTTGAACCTGTGCGGGCAGAGCCCATGTGATTTCTAGTCACACTCCTTAACCACTCGGACATAGTGACACACGTTCTTCTGCTAAAGGACACTTTTCTCACGGAAAAACATTTACCCGATTTGGAAGTAGTAGCATTGACGACGAATACGCATACATCCAACAAAAAAACCATCCATCCATCCACCAGCACCCAGCAGGAGTCCCCCGAAGACTTGCATCCATCGAGAGCATCAAGTTCTGAACAGCCCCCAACTGATTCCAACATCGCGATTCCTGATCAGCAAGACCAGAACACCAAATTCGCATCGACTGCTTGTAGCGAAGATCTACCTGTAAACCGACGCAAACGCACACTCGGCGACCGCTCCCCAGTCATTTTCCCCCGCGACATACGTACCAGATCCGGGGTGAAACAACATCGAAACTCCCGTGAAATGACTTCTCCATCGCCAGATCGCGTCATGGAGGAAACTGATCCTCTCATGAGTTTTAACTTCAAACTGCCGGATGCCGCTTCATTGAACTTCACGAATCCGGAAATTCCCAGCTGGTTTGTGCCCTTCCAAATGCAAATGCAACGACAGGCACAGAGCCTTTCGAAACTGCAAGCATTAATTGCGGAAAACAAAACGCTTCGCACTGAACTTGCTAAAGCACAGAAAAAAATAGCTCAACTTGAAACTCAGCAAAGGAAATCTCTCCCCCTGCCGAAAATTTCAACTGCTCCGAAAACTTTGGGCTCAGATGCATCAATTCATGCTCACCCTCTCGCTCCCACACCTACGCCTGCCCCTACTTCTTTTGCTGCTGTAGCCGCAAAAAATGCTCGACGCCGCCCGCTTCCTCGCCGTAAGGTCGAGGCCATTGCCCGTACGTTTCTTACTGAATCTGACACCACCGGTTTTCGCTATGTGTACCTGCCTAATCGATACCGCGAACCCATCTCCAAGGTGCGCACAAAATTCCGTCAACTTAAATTGGATAACTCACGTATCCTGGACATCCACTACCCGGCCAACAAAGTCATCGCTCTTCTGCTCCATAACGACTATGTCTCCACTGCACTCTCTATCCTTGCAACGCACACAATCAAGCCACTCGAAAATTTTGATCCCTGTGCCGCCGTCCACCTCCGTGCCAAAGAATTTGTAGACCTCTCTGAAGATGCTCGTCAACAAAAAATGACCGAAATCCACAAAAACCGCCTGTTGAAAGTTTTAGCCTTCTTGCGCCCCACGATCCGCCCTGCAGTTGCCCGCCAATTTGTTACTAACCAATGGTTGACATATGAACAGATCCACGAGTCGCTTACTGCTACAACTTCTGAAAATACAGCCTCCTCTGAGGCCTCTGACATGGAAGATGTCACCCAGAACGACCAAACGCAAGCATCCACAACTCCTTCAGGTGACGGTCAACCTGCGACCCACCAATGAGTGACCCATCAACAAGACCGATCCCCCACGATACCATACTGAAAATGACACTCTGGAATGCTAATGGATGTGCCCGCCACACCATTCAAGCAATACTCGATTCTATTCCATCCACCCACCTCCTCTTTTTGACAGAAACATGGCTTCTATCCCCTCTGCGCTTCCTAACCAACTGGACACAATATCACACGTACGCAACGCCAGTAGCAAATACTTTCCGCGGTGAAATGGGAGTCAGCCTACTTGTCAATCCCAACTGTCCATATCCAGTTACACATTTCCCATCAGCCTCCAAATACGTACTATCCTGCCAAGTCAGGACCTATCTCATCCATTGCGTATATCTACCTCCAGCCTTGCCCGACCAAGAAGCCATCGAGATTCTGCACACTTTGCCAACCCAGACTCATGTTTCGCAAACTAACACCATCATTTGCGGCGATCTTAATGCTCGTCACCGATCACTACTTGGTGATACTCGCACTACCCCGAGAGGTTCTTTGATGCATGATTGGATTGTTGAGCATGGACTCACATGCTGGAACTCACTACTTGCCTATGGCATCCCAACCTATCACTCCCACACCTGCACCAACTCAACCACCGGCGAATATTTCCATAGTGTGATTGATCTCTTTATCAGCACCAACGTGCTCCATAACCCACGATTAGTGGTCCATGACGATCTTTCCCTCGGGTCCGACTATAGTCCCATTTCGCTTCATTGTCTCCTACCTAGACCGACTGAAAATGACCAGCATCCCCGGATTCTTTGGAATTTGAGTCGATTAGCTGAGCCTGATTGCACATACTCCTCCATCATCAAGCAAACACTGCGGCCACTCCGCACCGTTTTGAATAACCTGACCAATCTCACTGCCTCCCAACATCTCGATCGCCCAGATTTAGATGGCCTCGCACAACAATTGACTGCTACTATTCACCATGCCCTGGATGACTCTGTTGGACGCAAGAAACCCCGAGATCGTGCTCATGCCTGGTTCTGAACAGATGATTTACAGAAACATTTTGACAACCGCGAAAAATGCCGCCGAGCCTGGAAAAGGACATCTGGCCTGACTAAAGCTGCTCGATGGCTCCAATACCACCAAGCTTGTGCCAAATACCAATCTGAACTTCGCCGCCGCCGTCGTCTCACTTGGAAGCAATTTTGCCAGAAAATTTCCCACCAGCCACTGGCCGAGACCACCTCTCTGGTGCGACAAATCCGCCGTAACCGCGCAAATAACATACAATTTGCTCACCCTGAAGGCCCACCAATGGCTGCATCTACCATGGCCAATCATCTACAAACTGTTTTTTCTGGTGCTGTGCTTCCCACCACAAGTTATCCGTCCCCACCGATACCACCTGGTCCTCACCCACTCACTCATGGCGATTGCCCCATCTCAGAGACCACAGTGCAATATGCTCTTCTAAAACGCTTGGCCCGTCGCAAAGCCCCAGGATCGGACCACCTCCGCACAGAAATGTTTTTACCCATTATTGATACAGTTGTGCCAGTACTCACACTCTTATTCCGCCTCTGTTGGCAATGGTCTTACGTTCCGACACTCTGGTGCACTGCCCAGGTGATACCCATCTACAAGAAAGGGGACCCACTCGATCCAGGGAATTTCCGCCCAATTAGCCTGACGTCCATTCTACGCAAACTTCTTGAACTCTGCATCCAACAGCCCCTGGAGGACACAGCACCCGAACTGGATATTGCGCAGGGTGGTTTTCGTGCTAACCGCAGTGCTTTGGACCAGGCCTTGTGCCTCCATGAACTCTGTCGCCAACACACCCTTGACCACATGGGCGAAACTCCAGTACTGGCTTTTCTTGACATTAAATCGGCGTATGATACCGTCGATCGAGCAATCATATGGCGTGCTCTCGAACCGTCCATCTCTCCTGCTCTCCTCGGCCTCCTACAAAGCCTTTTTGACAATGTCTGCATTGAAGTCATCGTTAATGGAAGCACCTCACGTTCGTTTTGGCCGCGTACAGTACTGGAGTGCTACAAGGGTCGATCTTATCCCCGTTTCTCTACTCCATTTACATCAACAGCCTTCCAGCCCACCTCCGTGACATTCGCCTCCCACTCTCTGCACGCTATTACAGCACCACACCCCAACGCCAACACAACGGCAAATGGATCAATTGCCTATTGTATGCTGATGATGTTGTTATCGTAGCTGCCTCTGAACTCATGCCGCGACTACTTAAACGCGCCGAAGAACACTCGCATTCTCTCGGATATCGATGGAACCCAACCAAGTGTGTGATCTTAAACTGTCCAAGCGATTATGGTGCACCGCCCTTAAAACTCTACGGCTCGCCCCTGCCCAAAGCACAAAACTTCACATACCTGGGTATACCATTTACTGACAAAGGTGCTATCTCCACAGACCTCCTCATACAGCGCAACACATCCTTCGCAATTGGGGCCATGCGTGCAACAATTCTTCCACTCAGTGTTCGTTCCCCAGCTTTCTCTCGCCTGACTACTGCACGCTTATATGCAACATTTATCCGCCCCAAATTCGAGTATGGACTGTGCATCTGTACTTTCCTTGTCCGACATCTCAAACTGCTTGAAAAAGCCCAAGATCAATGCCTACGACTTGCTTTTGGTGGACATAGCCGCGCCTCAACGACAGTCTTCCGCCACTTGACCAATTTGCTGTCGATGCGAGAGCGCGCACATATTTTAGCCTTTAAGTTCATCGTCCGTGCGCACTGGCTCCCAGAGGCTACCCTCCTAGCCACACTTATCCCGTTCCTTACTTCTGCCCCCAAGAGCAATAGTTTCTGCTGGATTCGACTTTGTGAAGAAAATCCGATCTGGATTGACTCGGCTTTTTCCAATGACATGACCCCTACCCAAGATCGCATCGACCACTTTGCTACAGGCAATAATGTTCAGAAAGCATGCAAACAATATCGCCAGCAACAGCTTACTCTCCTCCGCTCTTCTCCCACGGCCCCAGTTCTACTCTATGCCTGTCGTCCAACCCTTGGTTGTGACCCGCTCTTGACCCTGCCTATGACAGTATACGAACGAAGCTGACTCCTGCGTTGGAAAATGGGCTGGCTACCAGGTCGTCCCATTGCTTGCCAATGCGGATATGGCCACGCCTCCCGAAACCATCTTCTACATTGCTTAGATGTTGCCGCGAGACTACGAGTGGCCGACAATGTGAGCCCAAACCCTTTGGACTTTGTTATCAATCAGTTACCACGAAACATCCCTCCCAGCCCTTCACCAACCCTTCTCTCTCACTGGTCTGATTGGTGGCCAATAGTCTGCTCAATCCTCTTTGCGATCGAACAAATCTGCCAGCCCGATGAGGAATTTTCGGACACTGCCTCAGACATATCTGGATCCACTTTTCTCTCTCAATTACAAAGTCTCCCCCCGGTACAAACCGCGTCTTCCAACACTGAACCTTGAGCTCGTCTTTTCATCTCTTCTTTTTTCGTTACTTTTATTTGTTCTACATTCATCCTTCTACTGCTCTTTTTTTCTTTTATTGTTCTGATCATTGATTAGTTTTTTTTTTTTTTTTTTTTTTTTTTTTTTCTTTTTGTTTCCAATATTCCTTCTGCACTCTTAAAGGCGAGGCCTATTGCTGCCACCGGTCTGGTCTCCATAGCCTTCAATAAAATAATCTTTCACCTCGGACATAGTGACGACGTTCTTCTGCTAAAGGACACTTTTCTCACGGAAAAACATTACTCGATTTGGAACACACTACACATAATTAGCTGTTTTTACCGTTTTACCGGTAAAATTTAACAAAAATTTACCGGCGTTTTTACCGGTAAAAACTGCTTTGCATTGCAATGTTCTGGAGCTGCGGTTGTGATTGGTCAATGTTTACCCCACCTATTCCCCCCCTTTTTTTTAGTATGCGTTTTTTTCTTCAGTATGGTGTCGTCGTCATGGATACTTGAGCTTATTTTTGGATATTGGCTTGCTTCCTAATTCAAATGCTTACTCAATGATGAATCAATCATATCATGCACTTGTCACTCATACCATCTTAATGGCTTATCAAAGACAGATCACCATCTCTTTTTTCGGTGTTTATTTTTGTTGTCCAAAAAATAAAAAAGCTTCTTTAACTTTTTCCCTCTATTTTGAAAGTCTTTACTTAATTATCGCTTCAATTAAGATGTCCGGCTCAATCTCTTACCAATATGGTCCTTGCCATTGCGCAAAGTGCACTAAGCTTGTCAAGGGCAAATTGTTTTTTGTGAAGCAGCAACCTCGCACTGTGCGTGAACATCTTGCTAACAGAGGCATTTCTCCTTTGCTCGCCAGTCAAGGTAAAAAAAATCATAGTGCTGCAAGAGACCTAGTAGTTTTATTTTATTTACCTCGTCGAAAACAGACAATGAACCTGAACCGGTGACAAACGATGACTTCAACATGGAGTACGAAATGGACGACGTCGTTATCACCAGTAACGTACCTTTTGACTCCGATGATGCTGTTTTCGGAGAGCTCGTTGTGGACGACGCAGGAGAGATCGTTGATTCCGAAAATCTGCCTACCGATGTCGACGGTTTCCTCGAATCTGGTGCCGATGATGACTATCTCCGGAATGAAGTCGTTTTGCAAGAGGAGGAAGAAGCAGTCGAATCCACAGTGAATCCCATGTACTTGCTCATTGCAGTATTTCTGGTGTTCTTTCAGCTGCGGTACACTTCTGAGTCGGCTATGGAACTGCTCATCCTTTTCCTGAACGCCTTGCTCGATTACTGTGGCGCTCCTTTTTGGCTTCCTGCAAAGGTGTCCACCCTTCGCAACCACATCCGCTCGTCAATGGAAGGTCAAGGAGTAATCAAGTTTGTCATTTGCCCGTCTTGCCACCATACTACTCGCATGAGTTAGTATCGGTTGGACGAATTTGCTGATCCTGTCAATAATCTTTTGTGCAAATATCGTGACTTTCCGCAACGTCCTCCTTGCAATAACTGATTATTCAAACTCACGTCCGGAAACAAGGCTGCTCCCATCAAAGAGTATGCTTACAACTCAGTCAAAACGACCCTGGCGATGATGTTTGCACGCGACGGCTTTCAACAAGCAATCAATGGGTGGAGGATCCGCAGAGGGGATACCAACGTGCTCTACGACGTCTATGACGGCCGGATGTGGCATGAAGTGAGAGACGTCGAGAATAACACCTTCGCGGATGATGAACGATCCGTCCTGCTGACGTTAAACGTAGATTGGTTCCAAGAATTCGACACAGGTAAGCCTACAAATTGGTGGACTAGATTTGGTTTATGTTCATAAACTTACAGGATTTGACACAGGTCGCATGCATTCTGTTGGTGCCATATATCTTGCAGTGAACAACCTCCCCCGGTCCCAACGATTCAAGCCAGAGAACGTGATCCTCGTTGGTGTGATCCCTGGGCCGCATGAGCCAAAGACGTATCAGATAAATCATTATCTGCGCCCACTCGTCGATGAATTGGAAGACCTGTATGTAGGTATTAGCATCAATCATGAGCGCATTCGTGTGGCGATCCTCATGGTTGCATGTGACATACCTGCAGCGCGAAAAGTTTCAGGCTTCACAGGTATGAGATCATTCAACATTCTTCCTAATGAAAAAAAAAATCTGAAGTTTAATATATAGGTATCGGGTCATTTCGGGCTTGCTACAAATGCAAACGCTCATTCCCAGGTGTACCCGGTAACCACCTTCAACGCGATTTCTCGGGTTTCCTTGATGTTGACAGTTGGGAGAGAGGCAGCGCTGCAGAAAACAGGCAAGAGGCAAAACAGTGGAAGGCAGCCACCACCTTGCAGCAGCGTGCTTCTCAAGAGAAGCTGAACGGTGTCCGGTTTTCAGAATTGCATCGTCTGAAGTATTTGGATCTTGTCCGTTGTACGGTAGTTGATCCAATGCACAATCTGTATTCGGGCACCGCAAAGCGGTGTATGGGGCTTTGGAAGACGTCGCTGCAACCCCATACTGACCAGCTCATGCTGAACGACCGGGATTTCCAGGCGATGGCAGATCAGTTGGGCAGAATGCTTCTCCCTTCCGGCTACGATCTGCCAAGTGGCAAAGTCAACTCTGGGTGTGCCAACCTGACGTCTGACCAATGGCGCACATGGGTGCTAGTTTCTCCTTTTCTCTTGAAAGAGAAGCTGATCGGAGCCGACTTCACGATCTGGATGAAGTTTGTGAACGCGAACAGACTCCTTTCAAGACCAGCCATCGAACGTAGCAAGCTAGATGAAGCGCACGAACTGCTGCGTGATTTCTGCCATTCTTACCAGCAGCGTTACGGTACCGAAGAAATCACTCCCAACATGCATTTGCATATGCATTTGCGGGAAAGCATCTTGGACTTTGGGCCGGTCTACGCATTTTGGTTGTTTAGTTTTGAGAGACTGAACGGGTGTCTGAAAAGCTTTGCAACAAATAGCAAAGATGGCTTTGAGGTCACCATAATGCGCAAATACCAAGAGCAATATTATGGTAATTCTCCCCTATCTGCATTCGGTATTTTGAAATTAATGTGAAATTATAATTAGGTGATCAATTGCTGCATTCGGTTCGCCATGCCCTGGAGATCCACCCAATGTTTGGTAGAGCATTGCACGCCGTTCTTCCAAACATTGGTGCGGCAACCGCAAGTACCGCTACGAACGATGTCGCTGATGCGTACGAGTTCATCCAGTTGGCCCACCCTGAAAATGCTAATAGTGTTGTGGGGTATGAAGCTTTGCCTCAGTCAGTCATACTCTTCAGCATCGGCCAGTATGTCAAAATGGATCCCATGCATTACAGGTGCCTCTACAGCCACTACGAGCGCCTGCAGCTACCATTCCGCCCGGTGACCGATTCGGTCAACATTCATTTGAGAATGGTGATGGACCGGATTCAGAAGTACGCACGATGCCAAATCTTTGGCCAAGAGTTCAGAAGCCGCGAAGCTGCGAGAACGGGTCGGGGTCGTCACATCCAGGCGTATTTTAGTTCTGCCAATAGTGGATACTATCTGCGACCTGGAGAGGTGCAATATTATTTCCAACATGTCCAGCGATTACCAACGCATGATAGCACCGAAGACATCGAATTCAAACATACATTTGCTTTCGTGCGTTGGTATCAACCATACAATCCCACCTCCTTTGACAACCTTGGGCTTTCTGTTTGGCGATGCGATTTTGACGAGATGGATAATACGTGCATCCTCCCTGTGCATCGTATATATCAACCTGTGGCAATCACTAGCTGGCTCGATAACAACGTCGTCATCATTCCTTTACTGCGAAAAGTCAACATGTAATATATTCCCTAAAGTAAGTGGTGTATGCCTTTGACTTTTCAGTGGATCGGTACTGAACACTTGCGTTGTTTTAGTTTCTTACAGTATAAAAAAAATGTATTTATTGTCTTTTCGCCTCATCGGGAAGCTCCTCCAAAAGTTCTGCATCAACGTGCTGATCCACCAGCACATATTCTTTCGGAATACGCACTACTTTGACGCGTTTCTTCTGCTGCGACAACTTGTCCTTTTCCGCGAGCTTTGAAAGCTCATCCAAAAAGGCATTTGCCTATAGAGATACATGTTATTCTTTGGGACGTTCATGCAAGTGGTTTAATCTGATTTGCTAACCTGAGGACTTCTCCAGTTGGGCCGAAGCATCTTTGTCTTCACGACGAAACCGTCTTCGTCCTTCACATCCTCCTTGTCAGACATCAATCGCTTGTCGAGGAGCTTTCCAGCCCCAGGGAAAGATGTAGTTAGGCCTTCATTTGCCCTGAAGGCATTGAGCCGGGCCTGGCATTTCTACACAGGTACTCAGGTTAGTCTTATTTTTTAATTCGATTGTATTGTTTCGAATACTAACGCGATCCCGTTTTTGCCGGGTAGCATTGGTGCGACTTTCGTTCTGGAGGTCTTCTGGGCTTTTTTTTGCCTTACTTCGCAGCCCATTCAGGTAACTGCGGCACTTTTGGTATACGAATTCGGGAGTCCAGTCAGGCTCCCTCTCGTCACTGGAAATGTTGGCGATGTAATCCTGCAAGGCCTTCACGACGTTCTTATTTGGCTTCTCAAAGACGAATTTATTCAAATCGAAGCAGAGATTTGGGTCATTTGCAAAATTTGCTTCGTAATGCTTACGAATAAGTCTCTGTTTGAAACGGTCAGTGATTCTTATCAGCAAATTGGATATATTATGTACACTGCTTACTCTCAGCTTATAATCAGCATGGTCGATGGTGACAGAGGAGCGTTTCTTTGGACGGTCTCCTTCAGCGACTAGTCGTTCAAGAACTGCCACACGCTGCTTCAATGCTGCTACGTCACTTGAATCCCGGGAGATTATCGGAAGAGCAGGCACTGAGTGCACATGCACTGGTCGGGAGGATTGCACTTGAGGGGGCCTTCGTTCGTTTGACATGATGTTTTTAAAAGTACAAGTGAGTGATAAAGAGGTATGATTGATTTGACATGTTATTTTCTTACCCAATTCGAGAACTAGCTCGTTTCCCATTGCCAAATCTAGCGAACACGTCATCAGATACATGGTAGAATGTTACACGGTGAGTCATCTATTAAACAGGAATTGGAAAATCAACAACAATATCTGTCTTTCTCTGCTATCCTATTATTTTTGATAAGTCGTTGTATTGTACTTCTTTACTATACTTTTCATAGCTAAAATTATTCCACTTTTCTTGCAGTTTAGACATGAAGATGAAGCAGTTCAGGTAAGTTTTTCTGCAGATGTGTAATAAGACGTATATGGTTTTGACGGAGACAATGCTCATGTATCTCTTGACACGTCTAGAGTTTAAAGAAGATGGTATCCATGCCAAAATCATTTATCAAAGCGGCGGTATGCTATTTACAAGCTATAGTACTAGGTATGTAACAGCCGATACCAAAGTAAATGTGTAAATTTCTATGTTACTGAACATGTTCTTATGACATGTAGAATGAGCTATTGCAACGATGGTTTATCGCTATAAGGAGTCGCACTGTAAGTATTGTTTATGGCATCTTCTAACATACATAGAGGCTAAAGAAGTTGTCTCTATAGTTCGCACCCTCAACTGCTGCCGAAATCAGCTATCATATTCATGGTCTCTTTCAAGCACTCTGCTGATATTTGCCTTTGTAAGTTTGTCTGTCTTTTTATTCTTTACTAAGCAGCATCGCTGTATGTCTAAGGTAAGTTTAGAACATGTTCATAGCATTTTATACATATCCAATGTAGTATAGACAACCATTGAAGAGTTTACTATCATTTTTCGATTTATTACCAATAAATAAATAAAGAAAACAATTTATAAGCATCCAATAAGCAAAAATCCCCCAGTAATTGTATGAAAGCGATAACCTAAAGAGGTTCCGTATTTAGTCAATCAAAAGAGATCTTGAAGAATAAAGACGCCAATCAAAAGGTTCTTCAGATGGACAAAAGACCAATCAGAAATGGTTTTCGTGGCTGTAAAGATGTCTTCAGAACCAATGAAGGGGGCACCCTGCTGTTCAAGATCTTGGAATTAGCCAATGAAAGAGAAGCGCATCTTGGTATATTCAATGTGTTTTTACCGGTAAAGAATCGGTAAAAACACGCTGACTTTATCGAGGATTTACCGGTAAAAATGGTGCGTCTTCAACGGTAAAAATTCGGTAAAAACGTGGTGACTTTACCGTTTACCGGTAAAAATTCCAAATTTTTAGCGGTAAAAAGCCGATAAAAACGGCTAATTATGTGTAGTGACACTACAGTTAAATAGCTATTCCGTACAACCCGGACGTCCAGTGATTTTTAATTCCTTACGCGGCCGGTATTTCTAACTTGCCATTTTGGGATTCTGTGTTATGCAGACTTCCCTTTCAGAATAAACATTCTTATTTTGGACGAATTCTCGTTTTGGATGGGGAAAAAAAACACTAAGCCGCAACCGTCGTTAAGAGAGACAGTTAGGCACTTCGTGTACAATAGCTCTTCTTTGAGTCTTTAATCAATTTTTGTAATTACTGCAATGTCTTATCAACGCGAATTCAATGCTCATGCCGCTAGCGCTTCTAGCGCTAATGGCGTTACTAACCCTATTTTTACTGACAATACTACACTTTCTGTTTCTAGCCGTTATATAGATTGTTACTGCGATAAATGTACTTCTCGACTCTCATCTGGAGAAATTTTTCATTCACAACAAACCAGCCGGCAAACTCGCCGACATATACAGCGTTGGGGTCTTTCTCACCATCTTTTTTCTCCTGCGCCTGTCTATGACGATGGTAAATTGACTTGTATATTTTATCTGATATATTTTCTCACGTCTTTTTTTTTTCCTCATAGACGACGATGTTGAGATGAATGAGCCGGACAATGCCAATGATACACCGCTTTCTTTTCCTGATACCGGTAATATACCATTCCGGCATTCATATAATCGGTAACTATGAAGTGAACTGTCAATGAATTTTTAGCCTTTATTTAACCTGACCTTTATATATATATTTATATATTTATATATGCAGCAATTCACCGTTATTTGACAATAATTATTTTGCAACAGTAGATGACGAACCTCTTGATCCGACTGACATCGTTCCTGGAATTGTACCAGGGGATTCGGATAATGCTGTTTTTGGACAGATACTGGTTGATGACAATGGTGCCGAAATCGATATTGAAGACCTTATCGATGAGGAAAATCCGCATCTATTAGATGGCCTATCAGATGATGATGATTATCTTCGTGAAGAGCAGGTGGAGGACGACTACGAAGAAGCGCTGCCACCAAGTTCGGCCAACTGGTTTACCTGGGTCATCATGACTTGGGTTTACAATTTTTGTATCAAGTATTTATCTAAGGAAAGGGCGAAACAATTGATGGTGGGCCTCAATTTTATTTTTCTTGTGTGCGGGATGGAGTTTCGATTCCCTGCTGAATTGTCGACCCTCGCAAAAATGGTCGGTACACCTGATAGTGTCAAGTCTATCATTCGTTTTGTGGTCTGCCCCATCTGTCACAAGACAGAAAGTATTGGCGATCTGCAGTTGGAACGGTACAATGATCCTGTGGAACAAGTTCGGTGCAAGCACGTAGAAATTCCGAGACATCCAACAGCTCCCTTCTCATCACCATGCGGTCACCGATTATTCAAACGTTCCGCTGGAAACCGTCCTGTGCCCATCAAGGAATATAGCTATCTTCCTCTTATTCCGACCCTGCAAATGATGTTCCGCCGCGGAAACTTTGTCAACAAAATCAATCTATGGAGACAACGCACTTCCTCTGTAACTGGCAATCCGTCAAATATTTTATACGATATCTATGACGGTCGCATGTGGAACGAACTCAAAGATCAATATGGAGAGCGTTTTGTTGATGATGGACGGTCACTTCTTTTAACCTTGAACGTGGACTGGTTCCAGCCTTTTGACACCGGGCGTCAGCATTCAGTCGGTGGAATTTACCTGACGATCAACAATCTCCCTAGGACGGAACGTTACAAGCCAGAAAATGTGATTTTAGCAGGCGTTATTCCTGGTAGCAAAGAACCTAGCAAACAACAGATCAACCATTATCTGCGACCTCTTGTTGATGAGCTAGAACAGTTGTATGTTGGCGTTGGCGAAGAAGACGAACGTATCCGCGCTGCTATTCTCTTGGTTGCTTGTGATATCCCCGCAGGTCGAAAAGTTTCAGGTTTTACAGGTACTTGACATAGGGTTTTTTTTTTTTTTTTTTTTTTTTTTTTAAAAAAAAGTCCATATTTAAGATTATTTTAGCTAATAATGTACTGTATTCCTGGTAGGCATTTCGTCTTTACGTGCATGCTACAAATGCAACCGAACTTTTTCAGCTTTACCAGGATGTAATCTCAGACGCGACTTTTCAGGTTTCTCAGACGTTGGTCGATGGGAAGGTCGCGATCTTAGAGCCAATTTAATGCAGGCGGGAAATTGGAGAAACGCATCTACCTTACAGGAACGAACTCAACTAGAGAGAGAGCACAGTGTCCGTTATTCGGAACTGCCCAGACTTCACTATCTTGATCTTGTACGGTGCACCATTATCGATCCTATGCACAATTTCTATTCTGGAACGGCGAAGTACTGTATGAAAGTATGGAAAACCACATTGAACACTGCTACTGGACAGCCACTTTTGTGCGATAATGACTTTGAGATAATGGCGCAACAAATGAACCGCATCATTCTACCTTTTGGCTACGATCTCCCGAAAGGCAAAATTAGCTCCGGTTGTGTTGGCTTGAAATCCGATGAATGGCGTACTTGGGTCCTTACGGTGTCGACATTTCTCCTAAAAGAAAAGCTCACCGGTCAACACTTTCGAATTTGGATAAAATTCGTGCAGGCGAATCAACTTTTCTCCAAGCCATCGATAAGTGTTTCGGAAGTTGATACTGCACATGAACTATTACGCCAGTTTTGTCAAATGTTTCAAGAGGAATACGGTTCAGAGAGCGTGATGCCTAATATGCATCTGCATATGCACCTCCAAGAAACGATCCTTGATTTTGGTCCAACGTACGCATTCTGGTTATTCGGTTTTGAATGATGTAATGGATGGCTAAAAAAGATCGACACAAACACCAAAGACGGATTCGAAATGACCTATATGAAGAAATTTGTGGAGCAAGCCTATGGTGCAGATCACGTATCGCATTCCCTTTCTAGTATTCCTCATCAATATTTCGATGCCGCAATGCAACTCTTGAAGACAGTTATTCCGTTGATGGCAGCTTTTTCTATGCTAGCTCAAGATACCAACAATGACTTTTTCGATGTGGACGATTTTGTGCGGTTGGCTGGACCGGGTAATGGTGCACTTGGCTTTGAAGAACTACCGCCATCAACTTGTTTGGAGGAATCGAACAAGTACATCACTATGAACCCTGTACATTATGATTGTCTTTTCCGGTATTATGACAACTGTTACCAGGAAACGCTTCGACCGGTGACCAATTACAGTACATTGACACTGATGTGACCATGGTGACCAATATTATATGAAAGGTTCCTCGTGTATCCATACTCGGTCAAGATTATAGAAGCAGGGAAACATCAAGAACAGATAGAGGTCGACATATCCAGGCATACTTCAAGGCGGCGAATAACGAATACTACTTGCGACCTGGCGAAGTGCTCTATTACTTTACCCATAAAGTGAAGCTGGCGACTGAACACGAGGGTGTCACCTCAGAGTTTAGGCATACATTTGCATTCGTACGATGGTACCAGCAGGCCCCCTATTCAGTTCCAAGCTTTGATGAGCTTGGAATGCGTGTTTGGAGGAATTCCTTCGACGAGTTGGACAGAACGTGCATTTTGCCGATTCAGTGCATCTATTCTCCTGTGGCAGTTTCTGCCTGGCTAGACAACAATATTGTTGTTATTCCATTGCCCCGTAAAACATGCTTTTAATGTTCTCGGTACGTCAATGAGGTCACTTGCTTTTTGTATTGAAATTTTAACTTATGTTTTTATAGGGCCAAGACTGTAGACATATTGAGCCATGTCCCTCATTGATGCACAGGTATACTAGTTATGAAAGTCAGATATACCGGAATATTATCCATCAACTTTTCATTATATGCTGTGATATATGAGAGAATTTAGAATGAAAGAGACAATGAGAATCCTTTGAGACTGTTGGATGCCCTTTATTTTGATTAATGTGATCTGCCTATTTATACTTTAGTCTTGAGTCGGAATTAATAATTATCAGTGAGCAGTCCTCGGTTATAAGGTGTATTAGGAAGGATCCACATGCTGTGGTGTGACAGCTTTACCTGTATGAATTGATCTCGGCGATAGGTCCAAGTTATGGATGAAGAGGCTCAATCGGTGTTATAGAGAAGCTCACTCAGAATGGAAACACGTCTAGATCCCAATCTTTCCTGTTTGGGAACACCAGTCTAGGATGGATAATACGACAAGTAGTGGATATACCACATTACCCCCTTCCAGGTTGTGTATAACCGTTCAGATAGTCACTTATCTTTTGGGGTTGTTATTTTCGCGCGTGTTTGGTTTGTCGTGTAAGTGTCTGGTTTTCATTCAGACGTTTTTTGGATCGAGTGTTTCGTATTGTGTGTGTCTGACTGACTGTCTTGTTATTTGGTGTAGAACCAAGTCTTTCCCAATAATCCATGATAGGTTGCGGACTACTGAATGAATCTGGCGTTTGCCATGTGTCATCCTTTTCATCATAACCTTGCCATCGTACTCTATATGCATAGTTACCCTTAGAGATTTCTTTGTGTCCGACGACGGCTTCTAGAATGTAGTATTCTTTGCCTCTTTCTTGGACTTCTTCTAGGGAGATGATCTCGTCTTGAGATATTAACTTGAGTGCCGAAGGTAGAAAATCTTTGGGGAGCAAAAGTCCTTGTTCATCCATAAGGACGTATGAACCTCCTCTGGTTTCTCTGACGATGGTATAAGGACCATGATAAGCAGGCTGCAACTTGCTGCGTTGTCGTTCTCGGATCATGACTTGACTTTCAGCGGGAAACTTGACCATTTTGAACTTATTGTTGAATTTGCCCTTTTGTGCATTTGTGATTGCTTGGGCTCTTTCCGCGATAGCGGGAAATACAATATCAGCCATGGTGTCAATGCGTTGCAAAAGTTCGCTGTTGCTCATTGGTTGCAATTGAGGATCATTTGTGTAGTTCTTGAAACCATTCATTGCTCTGGCAAACATGAGCGTATATGGCGATGATCCTGTTCTAGCAGTAACCTTTGCGTTCAACGCTAACTGGATGCTCGGTACATAAAGGTCCCAATCTCTGACTGCGCCTTTAATACATTTTCGTAATGCATTTACTGATGTCTGTACCCAGCGTTCGGCCACTCCGTTGGCTCTTGGGTGATAAGGAGACGCAAGTCGATGTTCAAATCCGGAGGATTCTGCGAGACGTTTCATGAGAGTGTTGACGAACTCTTTTCCGTTGTCAGATTGTAGATAACGAGGAAATCCGTAATCACAGAAGACATTGATGATAGTGGAAACGACTGTGTCCTGGGATTTGTCAGGTATAGCACGGATAACACAGAAACGTGTGCAAATGTCCAACATAATCAATAGGTAGTTGTTACCTTTATGAGATGTTGTAAAAGGACCGGCAAGATCAATTGCCCAGTGGTCGCCTGGCAGATAGGCATGTATAGGTCGTAACGGATGATATCCATTTTGTGAAATGTTATGCTTCTGGCATTCACTGCATTTTTGTACTGTTTTTACAGCGTCCTGATGCATGTTTGTCCATTTTAACCCGTCGTTGTGGAGTGCATTGACCATAGCAGTAGCTCCGAAGTGTCCAAAAGCATGTGCTTTGTCTAATAACTCTTGTCGTTGCTCTTCTGGTGGTGTGATCATGTCGTCTGATTCAGCTACCACAGCTCTGTTGTAGGGTTCTTTATTACCTTGTGTGTTAGTTGCGGAAGCGATACCCCCTTCCAGCATTTTTACTGGGGTGAAAAGGCGTGATAGATGATCGGGTAAGATATTGTCGAGACCGGGAAGGTGCACTACCTCGAAGTCGTACTGTAAGATAGTATCGAGCCAATTGACCATCATAGCGTTAGCCACTTTTTGTGTATGGAGATAGGTCAGTGCTTTGTGGTCTGTGTATAGTGTAAACTGGTTGCCCCACAAGTATTTATGAAATTTTGTAAGAGCGTAAACCACAGCGAGTAGTTCTCGCTTGGTGGTGGAATAGTTTCGTTCACTTTTAGAAAGTGCGCGGGCCATAAAACCAATGTGTCTTGTCTCGTTGTTGATGACTTGATATAGTACAGCGCCTATCCCTGTGTTGGATGCGTCGGTTGCGACGTGAAAGGGGTATTTAAGGTTTGGGTAGCACAAAATGGGAAGCCTGAGTAAAACTTTTTTCAAGTTGTTGAAAGTGGTGACGTGCTTTTCCGTCCATACACTTGAGAGTGTGTTTTCATTACGGAGTTTGTCCAATGGGGCTGTCAAAGTCGAGACGTTCGGGATATGCTCTTGGAAATAGTTGATGACGCCAAGGAAACGTTGTATGTCTTTACCTGTACGAGGTACTGGCCATTCCTGAACGTTGCTCACCTTGCGTGGGTCCAACGAGATACCTTTGTCGGAGACGCAAAAACCAAGGAGATAAACCGAGCGTTGTGCAAAGTAACACTTCTTTGGGTTGAGAATGAGATTCACGCAAGTTAACTTATCAATGACTGTACAGACATGTTCTGCGTGTTCTTTCAAGTTTTTAGAGTGTATGATGATATCGTCGACGAACGTGGTTACGAACGGTAGATCCTTAAAGACGATGTTCATGACTCGTTGAAACTTTGAGGAGATGGGTTTGAGACCAAATGGGCAACCTCTAAACATGTATTGAACCCTGTCGAAGGTGAAGGTTGTTTTTATTCGATGTGGTTCGAAAATCTCGAAGCGATGGAAAGCTGTTCTGAGATCCAGTGTGGTGAACACTTGCGATCCGCCTAGCTTATGGAAGATATCACCGATGAGAGGTAAAGGATAACGGTCTTCTTTGAGGAGCTTGTTAATATGGCGAGGGTCTAAGCAAGGACGACGATCTGTGTAATTACCGAACATATCCTTCTTAGGTGCGAGTGTAAGCAGACTATTCCAAGCTGTGTCAATGGGAGCCTGTTCAATAGTTCCGTTCTCGAGCCATGTGTTGACAGCTTCCTTTATTTTGGATTCATATGTAACTGGCAATGGGTATTGGCGATGATATGAAGTGACATCTTCAGGTGTATCAAGATAAATGACCGATTCTGGAACGGTGCAAAGGAGGTGTTGGGTACACTCTCATTGGCTGCCAGTGCAGGTTGAAGGGTTTGAAGGAATTTTTCTCTTTCAGCCTTTGTACCTGCGGGGGAATTGTTTGGTTCAGGTGTATCATTTGGTATATCACTCTTTGTATCAGGGTTTTGATCATCCCAGGAAGTAGCAATACCTGTAACAGCTATGCCTAGCTTAGGCATAAGATCTGTACCGATGCTGACGTGAGTGTTCAATGAAAGATCCATAACAATAAACTCATGAATGTGTGTTTTACCCATGTAGGAAAGTTGGAGATCAACTGTGCCATAACTTTGTACAGATTGTTTAGACGATGCGAGATGTATAGTAGTTTTATTTTTTGTATTTAAAAATACGTCTAACTGTTTTGCTAGATGAAAACTCACAAACGAACTATTCGCTCCAGTGTCCACCAGGGCTAACTGACGGTTATTCTGTATAAGAATAGGTACGAAGATTGAGTCAGTGTTTTTGTCTGTATGAGTGAGTTTTAGGTGTTTACCTTGTGTCTGAAGATCTAGTTTTTCCAGGTTGACTGGAAGCATCTCGGTGTCTGGGTCAACCAGACTCAAAGCCTTGGCTGCCCTGTTGGCTACGAACTTCTTACTCTTGGCATCCCGATATTCTTGGCACCTATGGTCCCGGGTGTACTCAGCCTTCTTGCAATACCGGCACAAGTTTCCACTCGTAGGTTGAACAACCTGTGAGCTTCTGGATAGTGCAGCTGCTTCTTGGATGATCTTCTTCCAAAGGTGACATTCTTCCTTGGCATGCGAGCCTTTGGGGTGCATGGGGCAATTGCCGTGGCGGTCGTAGCTTCGCTTTTGGCGCTTATATTCCACAGCGTCTTCATTGGTGTAACGGCGCTTGCCATTGTTCCAAGGTTCACCGATGTGATACGAGTCGGTATTTCCTTCTCTGCAGGCAGCCATGATCAACTGTGCCGCTTGGTGCAGGTCCGCAGTGAGAGTTAAACCATAATGGTTCGTCAGTGTCGACCAAGCCTTCTGCTTGATGTGCGGTTGCAAAGAGCACACGAAGTTGTATACCAGCTCGGAATTTTGTTGGAGGTTGGCCTCGAGAGAGACCTCTTGGTAGCGAGTAAGGAAAAGACGGATGGATTCATTGGGCTTTTGGGCCATGTGGCGGTGTTCATCTTTCTTGCGCCAGATGTAGAACGGATTGCCAAATTCACGTTCTAACCGAGCCATTGCTTGTTCCCAGGTATACCCTTTGTCAGCCAGGGTGCGTGAAAACCATTGTCTTTGCGAATCATCGCAGGTGAGTCCAAAGAGGCGTTCCCAGTGTTCATCCAGGGGTATCAAGTTGTATGCCCGAAGTTGGATCTCGAAAGCGCTTATAAAGGCCTTGACAGAATCATGGACCTTCTTGTTGGAGTCGCGGATGGGTCCCCCTTTGACCTGGAAGGAAGGCAGATCCTTGGGGACCAATGCAGAGATATTTCGTTTGACCTGTGTGGCAGGAATGACGTCCAGAGTGTACCATGTCGCTTGCTTCGCCCTGAGGAAGGCTTCCCATGCAGTGTTGGCTTTATCCATGTCATATTGGGCACTGATAAGTTCCTGCTCGCTGTGATTGGAATCTGCCAAGAGCTGAAAAACCCTGTGTGCAGCATTCTTCTTATGTTTCAAGAGAGACTCCTGGAGTTCGTCCTGAAGTTTGTCGTGGTCCACCTCAGTATCAACTGAATCCTCGATTGGATCCATGGCAATATCTTGATCGGTGGTAAAACCAGTGGTCTGAGCACTAAGCTCATGGGCTTCTTGTCCGACGGTGAGTTTGTTGGTAGACATGATAAATGAATAAAGAATAGGAGTATTCAAAGGAAAAAATGTGATATATGAGAGAATTTAGAATGAAAGAGACAATGAGAATCCTTTGAGACTGTTGGATGCCCTTTATTTCGATTAATGTGATCTGCCTATTTATACTTTAGTCTTGAGTCGGAATTAATAATTATCAGTGAGCAGTCCTTGGTTATAAGGTGTATTAGGAAGGATCCACATGCTGTGGTGTGACAGCTTTACCTGTATGAATTGATCTCGGCGATAGGTCCAAGTTATGGATGAAGAGACTCAATCAGTGTTATGGAGAAGCTCACTCAGAATGGAAACATGTCTAGATCCCGATCTTTCCTGTTTGGGAACACCAGTCTAGGATGGATAATACGACAAGTAGTGGATATACCACATATGCTTTAGCATCCACAGCCCTCATGATTACGGAGGAGAAGGCACGATATCGTAATTATAAAGCCATGATGAATTGGTAGGTCATATGCTATCAGACTGCTTGATAGTCATCAGAATCCTTATTTCTGAGCTTTCATTCGATACGCTGCCTTGTTCTTCCTATCAGCTATAGCTCATTTATCCCTACGCTGATTTCAACTGTAAGTTGTATATTCTTATCTGTCATAATGATGTTCATGTCTTCTATTAATACTCATTAGGAAAAATATGCCGAAATATTGAACATTGTCAGTCATCGACCCATGGAAGGTATAACCGGCATCCAAAGCTACAGTGACTCAAAAAAACGGCGCACAATATGCAATTTTTTGCCGTTTATATATTTTCCTCGAGATCTGTTGATGAGAAAAATCTGAAATTTAGCCTGAATAAACTTTGGATAGTTTTTTAAATACATGCCAAATTTCATGCAAATCCAACTATTGGTTCCTGAGTTACATGCGCTTGAAGTCAGCCGGTCGGTGCGCCGTTTTTTTGACTTTGCCAAAAAATCGCTGAAACAATTAGCGACCACAAAACGTATTAAATAGTAGCTCAACATCTGATGATGGGAACGATGTCAAACTTTAATAGAATATACTAGAGATAGTTGTGAATAACTACGAAAAAAAATGATGTTATTTCATTGGAAAATGACTGAGATATAGGCGAAACAAAACGATCGGTCAGTTTCTGAAAAAAATAAAAAATTGTGGCGACCTTAATTTTATATAAAAAATAAATCAGTATCTCTATAACAAATGATCAGATCATCTCCATATTCACCATACACATTGTCCACATATTTGTTATAATACATATAAAAAAACAGCTTGAAAGCATGCATAGATCTACAGATATTAAGATTCTTAACATGAATGCAATAAAATAAAGCTTAAAAAACTTACCTTTCATGATTTATTACCATTTTGTTTCACCTCCTTTGGCTTGAATAACCGCCTGCAGACGTCGTGGCATAGATTCAATGTGTTTTATACACATTTCCTTGGTTACTTTTGTATACCAAATGTGAGAGGTTCGACGCCATAGCTCATCAATGCTAGTAGGGGCTGTATCATATGTACAAAGCTGAGCTTTCAAATAATACCACAAGTTTTCAATAGGATTGAGGTCAGGTGAATAAGGAGGCCATTCTAGCACATCAACATCATGTTCCTGCAGCCACTGTCTGGTTAATTTTGAGGAGTGTTTAGGATCATTATCATGTTGGAATATAATGTCCTGAAGAGTCAAGCCATAATGTGATAATGTCTTGCCCAAATCTTCCTCTAGGATTCGACAATAAATTGTAGAATCCATGCCACCATCAATTTTTGTAATGTAGCCAGGGCCCTCAGCAGTGATACAGCTCCAAAGCATAATATTACCACCACCATGCTTGTATACATGATTGATATTATGATCGCGCAAAGGTTCTCCATCCTTATACCAGGTCCATTCCTTTCCATCAGATCCCAATCGGTTCACCTTGGTTTCGTCGCTGAAGATCACTCGTTTCCAATCATCTACCGTCCAGTGCTGATACTTTTTGGCGAAGGCAAGACGAGTTTTCTTACGATTAACTGTCAGAGGAAGTGTGTCAGGTTTTTTGGGGACTGATAACCAGAGTTTTTAAGATGGTTACGGATGGTTTCAGCAGATATATGATAACCATCCGCCTGTAGCTCCCTAGAAGCATGAGCAGCGGTACTGTATTCACCAGAACTGAACTTGCGCAGTATGATGCGGCCGAGATTAGTGGTAATTACCGATGGCCGCCCATGTGGAGCATCAGTGCTGATGCAAAATTGCTTAGCAATGCGACCAATTGAGCGTCGAGAGATCCCAAGTTGTCTTGAAATAGACCGAATAGACTCCCCAGAGTTCAAACGAGCCTGAATATTCTGGCGGGTGGTAGAAGAGATTGCTGTCATGTTGGTAATTCAATTCAAAATCGTGATGAGTGCTAATTAGAGCGCAGATGAGGGTAATTGCAAAATCAGGATGCAGTAGAAAGGATAAAAGGTCGCCTAACAACGCCCTTTTTTTGTACTAAAGTCGGAGTGCATGAATAAAGTGACACTGGTGGGAAAAAATAATCAGTACTCACCTTACAAAGGTGAAAAATTCATATGTAATTTTTCTCCTATGATTGCTTTCTAATGATCTACTGCACCTAAAAATCTGAAACTTTACATGAATGTTACCATCACAACTACAAGCATGCAAAAAAAATTTGGAGTAAATTGAATCAGCAGTTGTCGAGAAAACAATACAAGAGGTACAGCAAAACGGTATCTTTTTATCGTCCGGAAATTGACCGATCGTTTTGTTTTGCCTATATCTCAGTCATTTTCCAATGAAATAACATCATTTTTTTTCGTAGTTATTCACAACTACCTCTAGTATATTCTATTAAAGTTTGACATCGTTCCCATCATCAGATGTTGAGCTACTATTTAATACGTTTTGTGGTCGCTAATTGTTTCGGCGATTTTTTGGCAAAGTCAAAAAAACGGCGCACCGACCGGCTGACTTCAAGCGCATGTAACTCAGGAACCAATAGTTGGATTTGCATGAAATTTGGCATGTATTTAAAAAACTATCCAAAGTTTATTCAGGCTAAATTTCAGATTTTTCTCATCAACAGATCTCGAGAAAAATGTATAAACGGCAAAAAATTGCATATTGTGCGCCGTTTTTTTGAGTCGGACAATTATTAAGATAACACACAGATTCTATGATTTAAACTCCGATATAATTTTAAACTCAATTATTGAAAAAATTAAAAAAAACTAAAAATTGAATTTTTGCTAATAATAAAAATTACTGCAAATATGTTTACAGAACCTTATATAAATTTAAAAGATATTTTTAATAATGAAGACAAAGATTTATGTTATTTAATTAATAATAACTATATTAATAAAATAGAAAAATGTAAAGTTTGTGATAAAGATACAAAATTATATATAAATAAAAAATTATATATTTGTAAAAATTATAAATGTAGAAAATCATTTTCACCTTTAACAGGTACAATATTTTCTAAAATGAAATTACCATTAAATATTCAATTATATATATTAAATTATTATCTTTTAAAAATGCCAGCAACTACAGTGACTCAGGAAATTGATCCAATGTTCGCCGATTTTTTACTTTATTGCAATTATCTCCACAACTATCATACGTATTGTTTCCGTTAAAAAATATGTTGTAGCCCTAATTCATAGCTTTAAAACAAAAAAAAGATGAAGTCTCTAGCATAAGTAGATGATGAGTAATCGTTTTTTCCGCACAAGTACTCATTGGATCAATTTCCTGAGTTGCCTACTTTTCTTGCGGACAGTCACAATAAGTAAATAGAATCGCCGAATTTTTTCTCCTTCTCACTTCTTTCAGTTATTTATTCCGATTCAAGGTGAAATCCGCATCCATTTCGCTCAATTCCTTCATCCGATTCCTAATTGACCTAATTAACATGATCATCTGTAGATGCATCCGATTTCACAAGATAAAATCAACAACATTGAACAACAACTTCGCGAGAACGTTTCTCACAGAGTTATTGCTTCACGTTTCAACGTCAGTGTTTCTACAGTCAGACGAATTCGCAAGCAATTAGGCATTCCTGCCACTAATTCCGCTGGACGATCATCGCTGATTACCACACAATTGGGACGCCTGATCCTTCGACGCTTCAACACTGGGGAGTATAAAACGGCTGTGGACGCCAGCAGACAACTCTCCTCCACCACGCCTATTGCTCCCCAGACGATTCGGGACTTTTTGCAGGCCAACAACTATAAGTCCATGCATAAACCTGACGCCTTGCCCTTGACCCCCTCCAGGAAGAAAGCTCGCCTTGCCTTTGCAAAAAGATACCATTCTTGGACTGTTGAAGACTGGAACAGAGTGGTATTTTCTGATGAAACAAAAATCAATCGCTTGGGATCAGATGGTAAGCAGTGGACATGGACACAGAAGGGGCAACCACTTAGAGATCACAACGTCAATCATGTTACCAAGCATGGAGGCGGCAGTCTCTTTCTTTGGAGTTGCATTACTGCCAATGGCCCTGGTTTGATTACCAAAATTGAAGGAGGATTAGATGCAGCTTTATACTGTGATATTTTGGAGGATGATATGCTTGGTAGCCTTCGAGAATATGGTATGCAGATTGACGATATCATTTTTCAACAAGACAATGACCCTAAGCACACATCCAAAAAAGCAAAAGCATAGTTTGAATCCAAGGGTATTGAAGTACTCCAGTGGCCCCCTTACTCTCCTGATCTGAATCCAATTGAAAATATGTGGTATTATCTGAAGTGTCAGCTTGCTGATTATGATGAAGCACCCATATCAATGGAAGAGCTATGGAGGCGGGTCCATTATATCTGGTACAACAAGGTGACAAAGGAGGCATGCCAGAAGTATATTGCCACCATGCCTCGACGTTTGGAGGCGGTCATCAAGGCCAAAGGTGGACAGATTGATTATTGATTCAATAAGTAAGTGCAACTCAGAAAATTGATCCAATGAGCGGTCGTGTGGAAACCTTGATTACTCATCATCTACTTATGCTAGAATCCTCATCTTTTTTTTATTTTAAAGCTAGGAGTTATAGCTACAACATATTTTTTATTTGGGGTGGATAGATATGGTGGTTGTGAAGATAATTGCAATAAAGTAAAAAATCGGCAAACATTGGATCAATTTCCTGAGTCACTGTAGTATTGCGGCTACTTTACAAATAAATTCAAATACTGTAAGTTTATATCATAAAATTTTTAGAATATATTTAAAAAATAAAATTAATTTTAATAAAAATATAAAAATTGGAGGAAGAAATAAAATAATTGAAATTGATGAAACTAAAATTGGAAAAAATAAATATAATAGAGGTCATAAAGTTGAAGGTGCATGGGTTATTGGTGGTATTGAAAGAAGTATATTAAAAAATAAAATTAAACATCAAAATCAAAAAACATTTTTATTACCAATTCAAAAAAGAAATATAAATAATATTGATAAAATTATAAAGAAATATGTTAAAAAAGGTACTACTATTTATACTGATTGTTGGAAAGGATATAATAACTTAAATAATATAGGATATAAACATTTAACTGTAAATCATAAAAAAAATTTTAAAGATCCAATAACTGGAATATATACTAATTCAATTGAAAGTTTATGGAATCATTTAAAACAAAGTATTCCATTAAAAAATAGAAATAAAAAATATATATTATTACATTTAGGTGAATTTCAATGGAGAAAAAAAAATAAAGAATATAATATTTGGAAAAAATTTTTAAAAGATTAATTTATATAAAAAGATAAAAATTGAATTTTGATATTATTAAAAAGATGACACAATATATATTAAATAATACTATAAATATGAAATGTATTTTTAATATTCATTATCTTAAATAATAAGACCTAGTTATGTCAATAAACTAACTTATTTAATACATAATGATTATATAATATACCTAAGAAAGTTGGATATTATATTATGAATGTGATTAAATATAATTATTATAAAATTAAAAAAATAAAAAAAAATTGAAAAATCTAATAATTAAAAAAAAAGATGGATGATATATATGATATGATTATAGATGACAAATATAAATATAATATTAAAAGAAGTATATTTATTAAAGATATGAAAAAATATGATTTATATGAATATAAAATAAAATAAAAAGAGGGGTGTTATAAAATTTATATGAAAAAAAATGGTTCAAAAAAACAATTAAAAAAAGTTTATGAATTTAAAACATATAATAAAGATAAAAAGAAAGAAAAAAAAAGAAAAATAATAGATAAAACTTTTGAAAATGAAATAGTAATTGATGAAATAACACCCATTATTAAAAGATTAAAAATTAATTAAATATCTAAAATTTAATCTGAGTTTGAAAATAAATTACTATATATAGTATATGTGTCCTATAATAATATTTGTCCTTTGAGTCACTGTAGGATAACGTGGTATGCATTAAACTTTTTTTATTGTTTTTTTGCTTCTTGTGGAAGTCTTGCTCAAAGTGCAGGTTTTGGAGACACTTCGGCATCCACATACTCCTTTGGCAGGGGTGCTCGGCCGAGGCGCTTGCTTGTCTTGCTTTTTTGAGCAAGCGCTGACAGCTCGTCGAGGAACGCATTGGACTATAGGAACGACAAATGACCGTGTAAGTTTATCACTTTGAGTATGCTGATTCAAATCAAAGCACTTACTTTGTCGCTCCTCCAAGTAGGGCGGAGCACCTGTCTGGCAATGACGCAGTTGTCCTGGATAATGTCTTCCTCGTCAGACATCAACCCAGGCGCCAACAACATCTCTGCACCAGCGAAGTATGTGGACAACTCTGCACCAGCCACATAGAATGCTGCATGGCGCTCATGGAATTTCTAAAACGTTCATATAGGTTAGTGTCAGTTAAATAATAAATGTCAGTATAATTACTCACATTGTTGCGGCGGCTTTTCAGCTTCTGCATCAGCTTCCAGCCCGCTGCATCTTTCTTCTTTTCTTGATAATCGGTACGCAAATGATTGTGATGCTTGCGCACCTTGTGGCGTACCACGCGTGGCGTCCAGGAAGGCTTTCAGATCTCGTCCGGAAGCTGATTGATAAAGTCAATCAAGGCTTTAGCAACTTTCGGGTTTGTGCTTTCGTTGAATTCGGCATCTAAATTCCAAAAGAGCTGTTCCTGTTCGCCCAAGTATCTGTAATGTTGACGGATCTTCTCCTACAAAGCAAAGTAAGAAACCATATCATAAATCCTACATTTTGGATGCTACTGTAGATGAGTCGAGGTGTTGTTGTAAGAGGGAATGGAGGGGTCGGGTAGAAGCTTGGAAGTCAGTGGTATATTGTTCGCATACGGAGTCATTAGATAATTTACCAAGGCGCCACAGGATACGTGGATGGCCGGAAGGAGGAGGAGAGGGTTGGTTGGCATATTGAAAGGTGAGGTGGACAAGCTTATGATCGGAGCCTAGAGAGAGGTCATCGCGAATTTGCATAGAGGGATTAAGGAGAGGAGTAGTGCTGATAAACCAATCAATGATACTGGTTCCGTCAAGTCGGTAGTAAGTGGGTTGGCCGAAGGCAAGGGTAGTGTTCCATAGGGTAAGGCCATGTGGGATCAGCCATTCATTATTAAATAATGTGCCACGACTGGTAGTGCGATGATCACCTAGGAGAGGGCCAAGACGGGCGTTAAAGTCACCGCAGAATATGGTGGTGGTGGTAGTGTCGGATTCGGTAGTGAGGGATTGGAGTATTTCAAGAGCAAAAGGATCATCGATAGAGGGGGGGAGATATAGGCAATGGATAAGGATGGTACCGAGGCGGCAGGATAACACATAATTGTAATATGGTGAGGAAGGATCGTGGGGCATAAATTCGATAGAGTCTTTGAAAGGAGAGGAAGGGTTGATGAGAAGTGAGATACCCATGCTGCCAACATAGGTGCGTGGGTGGGCTTGACCATAGATGTGAAATTGTCGCCAGTTGGTAGGAAAGGATTGTGGGGTGAGTAGCCAGGTTTCGGTAATAAATAAAAGAGTGGAGTCGGGTGTATGATCTAAAATAGAGTTAATCAATTGTTTTTTAATGCCATTGGCATTCCATATTGTAATTGTAAGGTCGGTCATCATTGATTATCTGAGGTTGGGGTGCTGGAGGTAATGGGTTCGGCTGGGATGTCGTCAGTTTGCATGGCTTCTGCGGAACTGGGAGATGTTGTTGGATAGAAAAGGTCTGTCACTAAGAGAGCAGTGTGATTTGTAGAATGGCTGGGGCGCGAAGGAAGGATTTGGGCGAGTGTCTCTGGTGAGATCCATTGTTGGGAGGCGAAAAATCGGGCAATAGCATATTTCACAGGGAAGCGAATACCATTGACGGCTTTGATCATGTGAGCTGAAAAAAATTCTTGGGCTTTGGCGGTACGCTCGGTAATGGGGAGGTCCTTAAACTGTGGATCGCCAAGGTGTTTGGGATCAGCGGGATTAAAGTCGGCAATAGGGTGCACACCATGTTTGGTGAAAAGTGC